>NC_138772.1:448688567-449123567 GCF_965119305.1 Pelophylax lessonae
AAAAAGAAGTTCAGGATTTCAAAAAACAAACAAATATACTCACCTTGGCGGATGCAGCATCAATCTGATACTGCTTCTTTCCCACGCTGCTTCTGCAGTGCGAACTGAGCAATCACACACCACTGATTCCTCAGTTCTCCCCCTCTGCTTGAAGCAGAGAGCTGTAACTGTCAGTCAGTGGCTCTCTGCTCTCCCCTCCAGTGCTCACTGGAGCACTGGGCTGTGCAGGGGATGGGAGGGGCTGGCTCAGGCTTCTCTGCAGATCACTGGGAGACTGAGCCAGGCACCTGTCCAGGCTTCTGAGTGTTCACCAACCATATGGTCGGGATCTTTACCGAGCCTGGACCGGCTGAGTGATGTCAGAGTGCAGTACGAACTGCACTCCTGTGATCCATAGGAGAAGTTTTGCTTAAAAGCTTTGGCCTTACTTCCCCTTGAAGCTTTCTGAGATTCGCTAGCCTAAATTATCTCTAGAGTCAAAAGGTTTTTTTTTTTATTTTCGTTCCGGAGTGATGAAGGAAAATCCAAAATTTTAAATTGTCACTAAAACATCAATAGAGGGGAAATGTTCCCATAAGTGACTGCTGTTAAGAGGGATTTCCCTTCACTTTGGAGAGAATTTCTATCACTTCCTGTTGTGTGCAGGACAAGAAATGAAGTGAAAACTCACAGTTGACACACAGTTGAGAAAAAAGAAAGGATGTAATTACCCTTATTCTGTCAAATATGAAATATGTTTTGGATTTAGATATACTTTAAGGCTAGGTTCACACTGCTGCAATCTGACTTTTATTCCATTTTCAAAGTGTGATTATGTAGTGCAACTTGGATGCAACTTTTAAGCAATATTGATAAGGTTTGCATATTCTATGGGGCCCAAATCGCACTGGAATCATACCAAAGTATTACAGGAATATTTCCCAAAATCGCACTGTGCATTGATGTGAACAGGCACTATTGTGTGTGTGATTTCCAATGTCATATGATGGAAACATACATGTCGCATCTGGAATTTCACTAGTGTGAACGGAGCATGATATCAGGTCCAGGCTGGAAATCAAATTGTACTGCAGATTTCCAGAAAGGCTAACGTGCATCCTGTGGACAGTCATATTTCAATAAAACATAAGAGTTTTCTGTAATTAAAATATGGCAGTCAGGTCCAGGCATTTGGTGAGCTCTGATAACAGTGCTGATAGAAAATGCCGTGTAGAGAATGAGTTAAATCAAAGAAGCAGCTTGCTGTGTGATTTCTTATATATATGCCTTTGTAATACATTTATTCACTGTTTTTTTGTGACTAAATTACTGTTCTTTTTTGCATTCATAGCAATCATTTTCCACTAGGTAAAATTGTGACAAGCAATTACTTTACTAAAATCTTTTCTATTTGCTTTAATAATTATATGCTTGTGAGGCTGTTTTTGTTTATCAAGCTTGTGTATATAGATGCAGGGAACAGAGAAGTGAGTTTATTAAGAAAAACATTAAAAATAATTTAGGTTTAGAAATATTGTGTCCTGAAATATGAATGATGCAGAATACAGTAAACTCACTTGTTTTAGGTAGAATAACTTATGTGTTGATTTATAGAGCCCTGGCTATCCACACCCTCTGATAAACACTAACAGTATAAAGTGGCAGGGTGGGTTCTTCCTTCTGTGCATGGCTGTTATTGATAGTAGGTCCTGTCATGGTTGAAATTACACAAGAATTTTGGCTTTCTGGATAGAATAATCAGTTTTTTTTTTACATGTAACAGGGTGTTAGGGCCCGTTGACATTCCTTTGGTGGAATCTCTGTGTAGTTCCTGTTGGTATCACTAGATGTCTCCATATGTCCTTATTTATTCTATTTCGGATCCAAGGGAGGTTCCACCCTCTTGTTGCTGGTAGTAGGGGGAGCCCAACCTAAGACTAATTATGTGGGCTCCTTCCGCTATCTTGAGGAGGTCTGTGTCACAGTAAAGCCCCGTACACACGTACCGATTGTCGGCCGTAAATATTCGGCAGACGACCGATCGGCCGATCGTAGGCTTGTTAGTATGATGCTTCCGACAGCCGACAGCGCATTTTCGGCCGAACAGAATCTGGTCCAACACCAGAATGGCCGATTGTTCGCCAGTCCGTACAGATTTCGGCCGACAGACAGCAGATTTGCAAGACTGGGCATGCTCAGAAAAGAAAAAAGACCAGGAACGTTAACCATCGCATGACATCACTTCTGCAGTCGGCTGTTGTTGGCCGACAAAATTCGTGTGCAGTTTTCAACAGACACGACAGCCCTGGACAAAAGACGGCCGATCGTTCGGCCGACGATCGGTACGTGTGTACGGGGCATTAGACACCAAACTCTTGCAATATTTTGCTGGCCGTTTTGGATGCAGATGTGAAATAAAAGTTCACAACCGGCATTATAGGAGAGAGAGCTGTGGAAGAAGGGATTCAAGTTCTTATGGTGGCAGTGCAGAAAGCCAGAATGTACAGTTTGGAAGACGAATCTGTGCACTTCCCTTCAGGGCTGCTGTTTGAAATCACGGGGCCTGATACAACATACCTGACAGCCCCCCCCCCCTTCAAAAATAACAAAATATATTTTCGCTAAAATGCCACACGGTTGCGGTGCATTAGATCGGGGTTAAAGCAGCAGACAGCATGCCTCCTCGCTGCCTGTCATATGTGCTCTTAAGAGCAATCCAAATGCTGACTGCTCTTCAGAGAGCAAGCACATGTGAATGAGCCCTTAACGTTTTTAAAAAATATATTTTTTTACATTTTTATTTGTTTTTTTGTTTTTCAAATGTTATTTTTTTTATTTTATTTCTTTTTTTTAACTGTCCTTTTGGGGGCCTTTGGTGAAATATCAGGTGTAAAAACAGACCCCGGATGTCCCACAATTGAGACCAAGAAAGGGAATGAGGACCCAAGATTCATCATCCCCTTTCTCTGCAGCCTCAGCTGTAGATGAAGAAATAGTAAGCATCCTGTTCATTTACAAACTGAAGCATAGTAAACGCAGCTTACTATGCTTCAATGATGAATGAACACAGAAGTAATCAGTACAGATCACTCTCTGTGTTCATTCAGGAAAGAAAGGTCTGGTTAATATGACATATTTACCAACCCTCCATCCCCGCTCTCCATCATAAAACATAAAACAATCCCCCGATTGTCCTCAGCAGCTGCCAGTGGGAGTGGAGAGCAGGGAAGCCGGAAGTGCTGCAGCGGAGTGGGGCACACAGGGAGGGGGGGGGGTAGATATTAGAACCAATCCCCCTGCAGTACAGGAGGGAGAAAGGGATCTCAAGGTAATATTAAACATACAGTGTTTAATTGCCATAATTCTCGTTAATTGTTTACAAAGATCATGTCCCTGTATTTAATTTAATGTGAAAAATCATCTGAGTGCCTTATTTATTTGTTGCTGTTCAGTGGTCACATGACGTTCCCCAGGTCTTTCCTGTCCTCAGGGAAAGTTCTGAGCCAGGAGTATCTATTATTCTGCTGATGTATGAATCTGTGTCTGCACAGCGCTGATTGGTGACATAAAAAAAAGCTTACAGGATAGAGAATTAAAATAAATAATAGCAGCAAAGTGTTTAAAGCTTCATAGATATCTATATTTCAAAGCAAATGTTTATTTACTTATTTCAATAACATGGTTTAGGTGGAATTTAAGTTGACCGACAATAGCTTTCACCTTGTTCACACTGTAAAGATATCTGGAGGAGATTCTGCCATCAAAGACTGTGTCATGCCCCTCCAGCCTGTGTCTATGGTGTGTACTGTATGTGCTGGGACTAACAGGGAGGTGAATCCTCCATCAATCACTATCGTATATCTCACCCTCATAGTGTTTACCAAAAGGAGGACATGGAGTAGGAAGGAGGGAAGGAAGTGTAATGTATTACTGTGTATACACCCACGTGTGTGATCCTATAGTCACATGGGCTGCACAGATAAGAAAAATGAGGAAAACGAACAGCTTAGAAGGAAACTGAAACTGGAACATACTCAGTAGATGTCAACAGCTGGTCTACACAATATCAGGCTGCAGCAGGGACACAGATTAAGAGGGAGAGACAGTGAACAGGAGTTTTGCAGTCTACAGAAAACAAATTCTCTAGTGAGTATGAACACAGTGTAATATAGCATGTATTGACAGTTTTTGATGATTTAGGTTTAATGGCACTTTAACAGGGGGTAGAACTTGGGACTGTGCCATGCACTGTGTATGAGTGATCCCTATTTGGAAGCTAAATCAGTGGGTGCACTCTCAGCACAGAGAAATCGGTAGCTCAGTGACACATATGTGTCACGTTTGGGCGTTAAAGCCCACCCTTTTGCAGCTGCACATATGTGTTATGTGAGTGGCAATCAATTACATTTTGCATTATACATGCGTTGAGAAATTAGCGCAAGCTAAGAATTCCTATTAGTGGTGCCTGCTGTCACTCAAGACAGAAAGTGAAGAGTAATGTCCCAAGTAGGCACACAAACAGCGATAAAGCACATATTGGAGGAATGAGGATTGGTTGAAGCCTCTGTCAGTTTTTTATTACCTTTTGTGTCACTGTAGGGAGAATTACTAGTGACTAATGTTAAAGTGGATGTAAATCCTCACATATACCCAGTGAAGTGAACAGCCTCAGATGATATACCCAGTGAAGTGAACAGCCTCAGATGATACACAGAGACTAAACAAATCTCCCTACACAAGTTTTATTCATATATCTGCTGTCTTCAGCTTTCTACACTGTTTGTTTAGAAAGTTAACATCGTGTTAGATTTTTTTCTTCCTGTTCCAGCACTGGGTGTGGAGTCTTGGCATACACTGTGTGACAGCTGATTGGAGGAAAGGCACACATAGGCAGAGGAAGGAAGAAACATGCAGAGCTGTGCTGTGAATAGACCAGCTCTCTGTTAATGTATCTCTATGCACCCACCCCAACACAAATTTCCAGCTGCTTTTATCTCCTGTGTCAGAGAGCTTGTCAGAATTTATCATGCTGATAACAAAGAAACGGAGCAGCAGAAAGACACGGGACTTAGGGCTTTAAAGAGAGATAAGTAAACACTACAGATATGTGCCCAGGTCAGATTTCATGAATGGGGTTTACATCCACTTTAAGCATCTGTCTGTGCTGCCTGGTAGATGTGCTTGGCTTACAAGACTGGATAGACAGAATAACAACCCTTTGTCAAGCAAAACCATTCTGTGTATGTTCTTTAAATACGTATTTTGCAGCTTGACATGAGTTCAGCTCTAATGTGATGCAGGTTTTTCTTTTTCTCTTGTGTAACAAACTTATTCCCCAGAATATCTGCCTTTGAAAGAAACAGAATTTAAGTGAAAAGACCTTTTGGCATGGTATTCAGTACCTGCATAAGTAATAGGATTTAAGCTTCTATATTAAAGTGCTAAATCAAAACACGCAGTTCCCTATTTCAGCAAAAGGCTGAGTCATATGCCATTACAAATGACGTGGTCAAAGCGTTAGTGGCAAATTAGAACTGCTCCCTGAACAGGTGGCAAAGGATTACTACTGGAAGCCTAAACTGTTCAGGCTTATTTAATAAAATATACAGTCACAGCCGAGCAATTCTCCTTATATATCAAATGCTGCAAGAAGCTTTGTACCTTTGCTACAGTAATAGGGCCTTTTCTTATTGTGAGCCACGCTAATAAATCTTCTCTTAAGTAGTGTCTTGGCAGGATGTGGCAAGTTTAAAGCCTGCCATAGATGGTTAGAATCTCGGCAGGGACCTGCCAAGATTCAAACCATGTATGGGCAGGCTGAATGTCCCCAAGTCGATCCATCAATCAACTTGGGTACAACCAGCATGTAAGATTTTCGCCATGAGATTATTGCCAGCAGCTATAGCCACTAGCAATAATCACTGTGCTCCCCGCACCATCATTCTTCCCAAGGGAAAATGCAATAGCTCCACCCCCATCCCTTTCCGCTGGCAGAACCCAATAGCTCCACGAGAGGGACTCCCCCATCAACACTAACTGTGTTGATAGGGAAATCAAGCGATTTTCTTTCCTGCAACCCATGGTCTATGGCCTGCCTTAGACTGTCCCATTGTATCCATCAACCATGTATACTAGTGCGGCCAGATAGCCATCTCTGGAGCCTTTGCTTGTATCACTTATTTTATCAGAACATTTCTTGTTGTATTGTATTAACCTGGCCAAAAATAATATCACAATGTGTAAATTAGGTTATATGACATCAATATAGTTATAAAGAACGTCTGGCCAAAAACTGTTTATTGTATATAGGGAAAGGTAACCTTTCAGGACAGTTATCCTTTAAATAACACCCACCCAACATCCCCCAATTTCCTATATTCACCTGTTCTTGGTACTCACAGGGAGTCACATAGTCACTGCTACAGAATCTCCTGTTTATGATTTTCTTCTGTGCATGTGCGGAAAGATTTGATCTTAAAGCCCCGTACGCACGATCAGATTATTGGACGATCTGTCGTCCGTTTTTTGTAGCATGCTAGTTTCATGTGGAAAGTGAAGAGGTTATTTTCATTTGAATTTTCCCGTACGACAGAATTCTACTTCAGAAGTGATGTCATGTGTTGGATTGTTTTGTATGTGTTCTTTCGTCTCTGAGCATGCCTGGTCTTGCTCTTAAGGTTTTTTTCAGACAAAAACTATACTAATTAAACGAAAATTGGACGTTGTGTTGACGTACGATAAAAATTTTATAGCCTGCACATCCAGTTTTTGTTGTCCGAAAATCCGTAATAGGCTGTCGAAAGCACTATACTAACGATCCGAAAATCGGCAGGTCGTTCGTCGGACGAAATTTCCCTTCCAATTTTCGTATCGTGTGTACGGGCCTTTAGGAGGTGGTACAACATTGGGATCCAGGGCTGCTGCTAGAAATCACGGGGCCCTGTACAGCCTATCTGACAGGGCCCCCCACTGAATATATCAAGATAATATTTTCACCTGGGGAGGGGGGCGATCAGAAGCAGGCAGAACAGGGAGGGGGATCGATGTCAGAGAAGCAATTACAGGAACAATGCCCTGTATCTGTGTCTCTCCCTGTAGCAGCTGAAAGCTGGCAGGAGGGTAAAGAACAGCCTTTCAGCTGCTGCAGAGAGCCACACAGGGCTTCCTTCTGTAATTGCCCCCCTGCCTGACTGCACCGATTCCCCGTACTGTTCGGACCCCCCTGTGTGCCCGGGCCCCCTACAGGAGGACTGGTGTTCCCCCCCTATCTGTCGGGATCCATATTAAATGGCCTCTCTATAAGAATGCATAGAGATGCTCCTGTCAACCCAAGAGCTTCTACAGCGGCAGTTGTGTGACTCCTAGCAGTTTGCAGGGCAAGGATCTCTAAGAAGCAAAGAAAGGTGGCCATAAAATGTGGGCTTACTGGGAAAGGGGTGATGGGGATGATTTGAAGGCACTGTACATTTTCAAATGTTTTTGTTTTTTTAGCTAGGTATTAGTGTAGTAATAATCCCTGTGGTGTTTGCCTTACTTTACAATAATGGGCTTACATGTTGCGGCTGCAATCTGTAGTGTCATGGCTTATTGATTCCCCTATAGAGTAATCCACATATGTTGTCCCTGTTCACCAGAGGAACAAGCAACTTCTTGTTCTGGGTCACATGCATGCCTAGCCATTTCTCTGTGGTACATCTAAAATGTTTAATGAAACAAACACATCTCTTCCAGCATGGTAAGCTCTCTTAAGGGTCCATGCGCATGGGGCTTAAAAAACACTGCTTCTACAGGAGATTTGCATTGTTTTCTCCTGCCCGTATAAGCTGCTCAATGTTATCCTATGCGTCCATGCACATTAGGGTGTTTAGAGGCAGATTTCAAGAGGAAAGTTTAGAAGCAGAAAAAAAAACCATCACAGGTGTGTTTACTGATAAACGCTCATACATGCGGCTTTGAGGAGCATTCGGCATTTTCAAGTGTACCTTGATTATGATGAAAAATGAGCAGAGGGGAAAGTTGTGGGGGAAAAAAAAGCTTATAAAAGCAAATGCCCATAAACTCTCCTAAACTTACGAGCACTATGATAATTTTTGTTGCCGTTTTTTTTGCCAAAGGTTCTTTATGCTCTTAAGGCCCGTACACACGCACAGATTGTTGGCCGTAAATTGTTGGCCAACGTCCGATCTGCCGATTGTAGGCTTGTTAGTATGATGCTTCTGACAACCAACTGCGAATTTTCGGCCGAAAAAAATCTGGTGTGCATGCTATAAAACTTTTGTTGGCCAACAAAAAACGGCCGATTTCGGCAGACAAAAATCAGATGAGCAAGACTGGGCATGCTCAGAGAAGAAAAAACACAGGGAAAGTCAACCATCACATGACATCACTTCTGAAGTTGGTTTTTGTTGGCCAACAAAAGTCCAGTGCAAGTCTAGAGCACATTTCAACCAACAAACAACACTGGACAAAAGTTGGCCGATCAGTTGGCCAACAATCTGTGCGTGTGTACGGGGCTTTAGTGTGCATGTACCCTAATAGCTGTCACCTGCACCAACACTAGACTGGCAGACCCAAGGATTGTGGGATATGTAGTTTTTTCACAGGAAGTGTTGGTTCTTAGACGACAGACAGAGGTCATGCATTAACCTGTGCAGTGCCATGCTGCATGCCTCATGTTTCAAACAAACAGAAGTGACTAACCCTGGAATGTGATGATTTACTCTACTATAAACTGCCTCTAAAGAATAACTAATGTCTTTTAAGAATAATTGTGTCCAGGGCTGATTGTTCACAAGTGATCGCTTTATAAGTGATTACTTGCGAGCAGCCACGATTAACTGCGGGAGCCAGCAGCCTCTTATTGCTTTAAATGGGGCTCCTGCGGCCCTTTGGGGTTCTCGCATGTAATCAGTGTCGGGCCCATTACATATATGTAAATCAACTGTTTATTAAGCTTTTTACCCAGAATTCCACTTTAAAGCCCAATGCCACATTGGATATCTTCCTGGTTGTTCACCCCTTCCACCTTTATTTTTTTTTTTTGTGTGTACCTTCTATCTGGTCATGGGTCCTTTTCTTCTTCGTCCTCTAGAGGAGAGAAAACCTGAATGCTACAGAGGACAGCATTACATAATAATGTCAGTGCCATTCCCTGCAGCATTCTGCTGTGAGCCCAGGCTGCCTTAATGGCACTTCCCCAGGGGGTGTGTCCATGACACCCTGAGCTAACAGGAGGTTATGATGTGTCCCTCAACTTGGAAGATGACAAGCGTTGGATTGCACAGTAATGCGACTGTGGAGGATGCAGAAAATAAGATAAAATTCGATTTTTTTTTTTTTTTTTTTTTAACTTCAAATCTGCAGGGCATTGGATTTTTTTTTTTATTTTTAATTAGGATGGAGTTGGGTTTTACGTATTACATTGTGAATTTTTTTCATCTATACAACTATAATTGTTGGGAAATAACAGGCTGCCATTAGCTGTATTATAATCCTGCTACTCTCAAGAGTTTTAAAATTGTTCTTTGATTGTGTTTACCACGGCTTCATGATTCCTGACACATCCCATCTTCAAGACATAAGATCGAGTCAGCACTATTCCATCCTAATGTACTAAAGTGAAGCTAATCCAGTTGTATGCCAGATGATGTAAATGTCTTGCAAATGAGCTAAATAGGTGCCAGATTATATTAATACTAATTTCCCATGTGTACATTACCGGTGTAAAGGGGGAAGTGCCAAAGTGTCTGTCAAAATTTAGCAAGATTAGTATTTATTTCTTCATTAAAGTAGGAGTAAATGGATATAAATGTTAAATATCTGTCATATACACCCAGGGTAGACAGCCGTTGTGTAGGCTAAATCAGTAATCCTAAAACAGCAGCCAGTTACATCAACAGGAAACAGAACAACAAAAGAAAGGGGTTATTAATAATCGACGTGGCATTGTGGATAAGCTTTACCACTAACCGTCTTTACATCAGAAAAAAACATTTATAGCATACAGTAAACATTATTTTGCATTGTTATCTATTTAATTATTTGCTCAATTTTTAACAAGGGCCTCATTCATGCAGGTGAATGCTTGTTTGCCCATGCTGGGCTGTGTTTTGCTGGCATGGGAATGCACAGGTGTTGCGGGCATCCCGATGCTGGTAGTCCCATAGATGTCTATTGGGACCTGTGCCTGCTCGGACCAGTGTGTCTCAGCCACTGTGTCTCAAAGTGACATCTGTGCAGATGTGGGTGCATGGCCCCGAACGCACCCAGGGCATAGGTGTGCGCAGCCTATTGCATTAGGGTGTGCACCCCAAAGCTCAAACATGTGTTTGTGTATATACAGTATATATATATATATATATATATACACACACACACAAACTGACACACACACTGTTATAAATAAATGAGAACAAACATTTTATAATTTATAAAAACATGGATGGTGTCAGTAGGGCAGTGGGCCCTGGACAATAGGGGGAATCTGCACTGCACTGGGTGATTAGGGTGTGCCCAGGCGCACCTGGCACACCCCCTGCGCACGCCTATGACCCAGGGTGAGTTCATGTCATTTGGGACACAGCGGCTGTGTTCATGCAGGCACAGGTCCCAATAGACTACCAACACAGGGATGCCCGCGCTACCTGTACATCCCCATGGGACTGCGGACATAGGAAAGCACGCAACACCTGTCCATCCCTGTGCCAGCAAGACACGGCCTTGCACAGGGCATGCTAGTATTCGCTCATGTGAACAAGACCTAAAGCTTAAAGGGACCTGTATTAAACAGAAATGTTGCCCCCAATTGTAAGACCTGTAGCAGTATTCAGACTCCTTGCTGTAACAGAACATTCACTTATTCACTTAATAGATTCATACATTTTTTCCAGACATTTGTGTCTCAGTATTTTACAGCATTCAGCTCTTATTTTCATAGGATTCACTAATGGGGCCACTCATTTGCATTTAAAGCTGAAGTGAGAAAAAAAAATTCCTTTCAGCTTAACCACTTCTGGACCAGAAGATTTTCCCCCTTAATGACCAGGCCGTATTTTGCGATTCGGCACAGCGTTATTTTAACGGACAATTGTGCGGTCATGCAACGCTGTACCCAAATAAAATTGAGGGCCTTTTTTCCCCACAAATAGACCTTTTTTTTGGTGGTATATGATCACCTCTGTGATTTTTATTTTTTGCTCTATAAACAAAAAAAACAGCGATAATTCTGAAAAAAAAAAGCAATATTTTTCACTTTCTGCTATAAAAGAACAGCTGACCATTCTTCTCTCTCAGCGGGGAGCAATTGTGGGAGGCAAGCAGCAATCGGAGCAGCCTCCCCCATGCTTTGGAGTCCCCCCTGCCGAGTGGGGGGTGGCAGAGCGCCGCCGCTGGTGCGCGCTCGCCCCCTAGCTGCAGGCAAGTGACGTAGCCCTACATCCGTTCGCGCAGGAGGGCCAGCCTTGCCCAATATATATGCGATGAGCAGTCCGGAACCGGTTAAAGTATAACTAAAGGGTAAATTTTTTTTTAGTTTTGGATAGAGTAGAGAGGGATTATAACACCTGTCAGTTTTTATTGCATTCTGTTCCCCTGTTAGGGTGATTCCCCCACTTTATTTGTCATGTTTATCATTATCATTGATAGTGAAAGTAAAAGAAAATCCAAAATTTCGGGTTGTCGCCAGAAAAACAATAGAGAGGAAATCTTCACTAGTAAGTTCTGCTGACTAGGGGTCCCCAAGAAATCTCCCCAATTTTTAGGGATTTTCTCTCACTTCCTGTTTGGCTATGGGACAGGAAGTGAAAGGAAATCTCGGCAATGGAACACAGTTGGCAAAAAAAAATAAAAAATCTGACAGGGGATATAACTCTCCCTTGGTCTATCCAAAGTTTTGCGTATAGTTTTACTTTAAGCCCATACCTCCCAAACATTTGAAATGGTAACAAGGAACACCTTATAGCAAATGTATGTAGGCATAGTGCACACCCCCTGCCATGCCCATATAAAGTCAGTTGTAAAGTCAGAAGGTTTTTTATTTTAATGCATTCTATGCATTAAGATAAAAAGCCTTCTGTTTGTAGGAGCCTCCTCGACACCCCCTAATACTTAACTGACCCACATCTTTCTCCAGCAATGTCCACGTGTCCCTCGGCCATCCAGGACTCTCCCTCCCATCATTGGCTCCTGCGGCTGTCATTTAAAGTCAGTTAGCCAATCAGGATAAAGAGGGGGCGGGGCCAAATGTCAGCTCCATGTCTTAATGGACACACAGAGCTGCAGCTTGGCTCGGGTGCCCCATAGCAAGCTGCTTGCTGAGGGGGCACTCGACAGGAGGTAGGAGTCAGAAGCAGCCAGGAGGGACCCAAGAAGAGGAGAATCCGGGCCACCCTGCACAGAACCAACTGCTTTTTTTTTTTTTTTAAACACGAGACTTTACAATAAAAAAAGGCAAATTATGCAATTAAAAAAAAAAAAGGAAAAGTTAAACTCACAAGTGTTTTTTTTTTTTTTTACCACTAGTTGTTCTTTATATTGGCTTTGGCGAGTTTATAAATGCAACCATTCAGAAATTAGATGAAAGGTTTAGCACTGTGAAATGCTTTTTGAAAGATAAGTAGTACATTTTATATACAACTATATAGATCAGACCGAAATGAGGGGCAAAAGAGGAGGAAAAAGGGACAGAGGTTATTTGTTCCAAATCTGGGACAGTTCCTCTAAATCAGGGACAGTTGGGAGGTATGTCTAAGCCTCGGTTCATACTGTAGCGGGTCTGGGAATGTGTGTAAATCGCACATGTTCTCCTACCCGCATGCATAATGTGCTGCTCTTTTGCAGACGCAGGGGGGTGAATGAAACCACATGGCACATGCTGTCCCATGCAGCCACATTTTATAAAGCGGGTCAGGCATTTTTTCCCTGCATGTCCCGCAGGTACAGTGGCCTATTCAAATGAACAAACACGGCAGGCAGGACCCACTACAATGTGAACCCATGCTTAGTCACATCACTTACTTGTAATGAAGTATGTCCCAAGTTGTGCAGAAAGCTGAATCCCTGCATTCGCTGAAGGAAGGCCTCTCCTCTTCCTGTCTCTGAATTTCTGGTGCTGCAAAGGTTAACAGCTTTGGATCTTCAGGCAGAAGAGCAGTACAGATAATCTGGCGGTGAACACCCCCTTCTTTCTCTACCTCCATTGAGAAAAGCTTTATGATTGATTACATTGCTTGTAAAATGATCTGTGACTCGGGAGAGAATCCTGTGACTGATCAGACTTCCCCCCATTCATAGTTCATGTTACATGCAATGTAATAGGGGAAGAACTCTTCTAAGTGGAGAAGGAGGCATACTTCATTACAGATATGTGATGTGACTAAAGCTGTGGGGATTATTTTTGCTAAGCGACAGTTTTAGGTGTGATGGGTGAAGTTTTGTTAGTATTTGGAAACAATTATGTTGTATGCTGATGGGTGCACATGCTTTGAAAATGATAGGTGAATAGTGGAATCCTCTAATCCTCTACTAGAATCCTCTAGTACAGCGGTCTCCAAACTGCGGCCCAGGGGCCAGATCTTGACTTTATCTGGTCCTTGGGGTTCTATTCCACCAACTGAAACCAATGTTGGGGCACCATTCCCCCGTACTGACACCATGAATCTGGAACTATTCTTCTCATTGATATCAACAATGGCGCACTATTCCTCCCATTAAAACCAATGATGGGGTACTGATGACAGTGCATTTTTTACTCCCTCAGTCTGCCCCCCCCCCCCCCCAAAGCCTGAAGGACAGTAAACTGGCCCTTTGCTTAGAATGCTTGGAGACCCCTGATCTAGTAGAACAATTTAATTTTAATGACTGCACAAATACATTAATTGGTGTTTTTAATGCCACCATAGAGTTCCGTTTAAGGCTTCATTCAAAAAATGTGCAGGCACCTACCGTGTTTCCCCGAAAATAAGACCGGTTCTTATATTAATTTTGGCTAAAAAAAACACACTAGGGCTTAGTTTTAGGGGATGTCTTATTTATTTATGGTATGTAAAAAGACGATCTTAAAGGGATTGTAACCCTAAAATAAATAAATATCCTGATCCTTTAAAGCATGGTAGACAGCACAGTGTTTGTGTTGTGTCATGTAGCCCTCTTTATGTTCTAAAAAACCTGGAATAAAATAATAAAATGTTAAAAAAAGTTCTCTCCCCCTCTCTCCATGTCAGCTCAGGAGTCAGCATTATGACATTCTGTAATCCCACAAATAAACTTTGGATAAATTCATTGTAAAAATATGTAATTGATTTTGTAAAAAAGATTATGTAATGTGCAGTGTGTCTCCTTTTGTAACTTTATTGTGGAAAATACCTTATTTACAGTGCCACTGGGCACTCACGTGACCCTCCGGAGCTCTACTTTCCCTCTCCGAATACTGCAGAAGGAGGGGCTGAGATCAAGGATTTTAGTAGGGCTTATTTTTGGGGTAGGGCTTATATTGCAGCCATCCCTGAAAATCATGCTAGGTCTTATTTTCGGGGTAGGGCTTATTTTCAGGGAAACAGGGTATATTGCGTGTAGGCTGCTTTTGTTTTGACATCTGCATCTTCCCCACACTGTGTACAGGCAGCCTATAGACCTCAATGCAGACACTGTATGGACACGGCCATTTATCAAACTTTGACAACTGTCCAGGAGGAGCTGGCCCCGAGCGCGCACTGCCAGGTTCATGAATTTGTCACCAAACATTTGTCTTAGACACTTTTTATGAATTCCCCTGATTGTGTCCCTGCATGTTTTTAAAGGTCAGATTTCCAGTTTTGACAGTTTTGTACATGTTAAAAGGTATATCAGTGTTTTTATTAGCAAAAATTATATCCTCAGTACCACTGAGAAAATCCAAAAAGTGGTTCACACGGGGATTGCACAGGAATGCATGTTGCATTTCTGCGCATTCCCATGCAGTGCAATTTTGCAACTGCATGGGCTGAAATTGCACCAGAATGTTGAGAAAGTAGGGCATGCACTACTTTAACCACTTCTATACAGGGCACTTTCTACCCTCCTTCCTACCCAGGCCAAATTTCAGCTTTCAGCCCTGTCGCACTTTGACTGACCATTGCGCGGTCATGCAACACTGTGCCCAAACAACATTTTTATCATTTTGTTCACACAAATGGAGATTTCTTTTGGTGATATTTAATCACCACTGTGTTCTTTTTTTTTTTCTAAATAAACAAAAAACAATTGAAAATTAAAAAACAAAAACAAAACATGTTTTTCTTTGTTTCTGTTATCCAATTTAGCAAATAAATAATTGTTCTTCATCAGTTTAGGCCAAAATATTAATTTTTTTTCAGTAATTTTTTCATTTTATTACATTTTTTTTTCTTTTTTATTAGGATTATTTTTTAACACACTGTGACCAGATCAATATAATTATTATCAAAGTAACATACTAGAGGATCAGGATTTTTTTTTTTTTTTTTACACATACTGACATAATGATTGCTTATAGCAGTGAATTACATTGCTATAAGCAAGCATTTTATTTTATGAAACTGATTCAGTTTGTTTTGTTGTGATTAGCTGTGATTGATCAAAGGTAATCACATGGTACAGATGGACTGTGATTTGCCCTGTCTGTACCATGGATGGCATGAAAGGAAGCAATCCATTGTTTACTACTGTCATGTGACCTGCTGTGGTCACAGCGGTCACATGGTACTGGTAGCTACGTTTTTCAAATGTGTTTAGATGCGTTCAGGTATGTCAAATGTATGGGCATTCATTCATTTCATTGGCCATAATATTAACTTAGTCTAACCATTGGAATTAATTCTCAAGTGCTAATTGTGACCAGTGTTTAGCGTTTACCTGTATTTTAGGTATGTCAGGCATTTTTTTCTACCCAAACGCTTCTCTCAGGAACTCGATTTTTGTGTGTTCAGATTTCTGCCCCTAAACGTCCCTGCCTCTAAAAGCCTGTAAATGCATAGGTTTGCATGGACACATAGTCTAATATAGAGGGGTGTTTAGGGGCAAAAAAAAAAAAAGTCGAATGCCTGTAAAACAATGTGCATGAGGCCTTTTAAAGATTGAAAAGTCTGTGATGGCTTTTCTTACCATTGTTTAGTGGATTTTTTTTTTTTATACTTTCCTTGAAATGCACAGCCAATTTGTGCATAATTGAGCTACCAGTAGCTTAAGTGTTACTAAACCCAGGTCCCTGCATTCACTATATCTGGTCTCCCACAGTACACAGAACATGGAAATGCAATTATTTTAGTAAAAATAAACTGCTAAATACCTTTTCTCATCAGCAGTGTATAGCAGTCTTGTGACTTCTATCAGTGTCTGATTAAAGCTTGTAGGAGGGGTTTTCATTCTCCCCTGATTGTCCCATGAGACTGCATGACCCCTTACCCTCTATCTGGAGAGTGCTGATTTGCCCTGTGCTATCACATGCACCCTCCCCAAAAAAAAAAAAAAAAAAAAACAGTACGCACCAAACTGAGCATGTGCAGCCTGTGCCCTGGCTCTGCATTATCAGGAGATGGTTTGGATACAGTGGAAGAAGGGGAGGATCAGAGAAGACAGGATCAAACAGTCTTTTTACACAATACAGAGGATTAACCCCTTAGGTTCCACAATGAGTATAAAAGGCACGCTTTATTGCATATACATGCCTTTACTGTTTAGTTTAGTAACACTTTAAGAAATAAATGTTAAAGAATAACTCTATGCAAAAAAATCCAATCAGTAAGTGAAGCCTCAATGCTGTCCAGGAACTGTTGTAGCTGTAACTAAAACAGGTCATCACACTGGGAGGAAATTTCCAATTAAACTCTGTGCTTTATTTGTGCTGTAATGTAACATAACAGAAGGACAGAACAACCTCTAAGGATTTCTACCAATGTGTAGCAGCTATGCCTGGATGGGAAACAGAATGCCTAGCCAGGTCGGAATTGTTCTTTGTATTTATTCCAAACCATTTTTTTTTTCTGGATTGTACTTTTAACATTAATAAATAATAAGCTATATAAACAAAAAAGACATAAGAGTCATTTCATAGCTCTGAGTTGCAATAAAATATATAGAGATAATACTTTTCTCGGTGGTGATATGACATGTCCTTACTGGATTGTACCTGAAGTCGGAGAGTAGAGCGGTGGCAGGTGTTTATCATTACAGGTAAAATTAGGTCTCGGCTGTTAAATTTGTTGCAGTGTATTGTAAAGAATAATGGCCGTTCATCTAGCAGAGGTAAACACATTACAGAGAGAGAAGCAGACTTCCCGGGGCTGCCTTTTCAGTTGGGATTCAGTACATAAACTATACTCAATCAGTTTTTGATTTTTCTGCAAGCTGTATGGCTGAGGAAGACTCTACTGAATTTTTATGTGATCGCTAATAGTGGAAATAGTTATTTTGGTATATATACTGTATATGTATATAGGGTATATGTGCATAGATATAAATATACAGTATATTTATCATTTTTAGCATTACAGAAGGTAACTACAGATCTTAACTTGAATTCCATCTGTTTTGGTTCTCTTTATAGAGTAACACAGGTGTTCCCCTCCAGCAGTACTCCTAAAGCACAAAACTTCCTAACTTGTTCCTCTGTTTGCAAAAATTAAGTTCAACCATTTTGGCCTCATTCACAGGGGAGCTGGGCCCATACAGCATGAGGCATTTGTTTAGACGTTTGGAGCCGCCTGGAGCTGCCTGCAGGCAACCTACGTTACTCAGTGGGAACGTGGCAGCTGTACATACACTGCTGCATGTCCTAATTTGACAGTTTACATCACCAAGCGCACACCGTCTGCATTCGGGGGCCAAGCTCCTGCCCCCTGCATCCCAAAATCTTTAGAATGTGCAGCTGTGTCCATACAGCTTCTGTGCAAGCATCTAGTAACATCTAGTAACATAGGCTTCCTGCATGCAGCTCCAGGTGGTTCCAAATGTCTAAGAAAATGTCTCATTTATGCTGTATGGGGCTCAGCGTCCCTGTGAATGAGGCCAGGCTGGTTGAACTTATATTTTGCAAACAGAGCAACAAGCTAGAAGGTTTGTGCTGCAAGAGTGCTGCTGGAGGGGTACATCTGTGTTACTCCATATAGAGACCCAAAACTGAGTACAAGATACATTCTGTAGCTACCTTCTGTAATAAATATATATATATATATATATATATATATATATATATATATATACACACACACACACACTATATTGTCAAAAGTATTGGGACACCTGCCTTTACATGCACATGAACTTAAATGGCATCCCAGCCTTAGTCTGTAGGACTCAATATTGAGTTGGCCCACCCTTTCAAGCTATAACAGCTTCAACTCTTCTGAGAAGGCTGTCCACAGGTTTAGGAGTCGCAGTCTCCACTCTATTGGCACTTTTCCACTGCAAGTACCGGCTCGGCTCTACTCGGCCCTGCTTGGCCCGGTTTGCTTTTCCACTGCTGGTACCGCATGGTATAGTGTCGGAACGGTTCGGTACGGTACGGTAAAGGTTTGCTTTTCCACTAAAGTAGTACTAAAGTTAAGTGGGTGGGATAACAACGGGGTGGGTGGGATTCTCTGACCAATCAGTGGCTAGTAGTGACTGCATGCAAAGGATTGTGGGATATGGTACCAGTTTGGTACCTGTGGGAACCACAATCGAGTAGGTACTGTTTTTTCAGAGCCGTACCGTACCGTTCGGTTCCATGCAGTGGAAAAGCAAACCTATACCGTACCGTACCGAACCGTTCCGACACTATACCATGCGGTACCAGCAGTGGAAAAGCACAAAAGCGTGCCGAACCGG
The DNA here is from genome assembly GCF_965119305.1 of Pelophylax lessonae. Taxonomy (NCBI): domain Eukaryota; kingdom Metazoa; phylum Chordata; class Amphibia; order Anura; family Ranidae; genus Pelophylax; species Pelophylax lessonae. The sequence continues at coordinate 448,707,366 of NC_138772.1, forward strand.
TACGGTTCCATGCAGTGGAAAAGCGCCATAACTCATCCCAAAGGTGTTCTATCGGGTTGAGGTCAGGACTCTGGGCAGGCCACTCAAGTTCCTCCACCCCAAATTCGCTAATTTATGTCTTTATAGACCTTACTTTGTGCACTGGTGCTCAGTCATGTTGGAACAGGAATAGGCCATCCCCAAACTGTTCCCACAAATTTGGTAGCATGAAATTGTCCAAAATGTCTTGGTATGCTGAGGCCCTAAAGTCCCCCTCACTGGAACTAAAGGGCCAAGCCTAAGACTGGGATGCTATTGAAGTTAATGAGCGTGACAATATAGTGTGTGTGTGTGTATACACAGTGGAGAAAATAGTTATTTGATCCCCGGTAGATTTTGTAGGTTTACCCACTTACACAAAAATTAAGGGTCTATAATTTTTATCATAAAAGTAGTTTAAATAATTGACACAGAATATCAACCAAAAATCCAGAAAAAAAAACACATACAAATGTTATAAATCGGGTTCAGTTCAGTGAGTAAAAAAAGTATTTGTTCCCCAAGCAAAACATGACTTGGTACTTGGCGGAGAAACCCTTAATGGCAAGCACAGAGGTAAGACATTTCCTGTAGTTGGTTACCATGTTTGCACACATCTCAGGAGGGATTTTGGTCCATGCTTCCATACAGATCTTCTCTAAATCCTTAAGCTTTCTTGACTATCGCTTGGCAACACAAACCTTCAGCTCCCTCCATACATTTTCTAAAAGATTGAGGTCTATAGACTGGCTAGGTCACTCCATGACCTTATTGTGCTTCTTCTTGATCCAGGGGCATACCAAGGGGCTGGCCAGATTGGCTCCCGCCAGGGGCTCAGGCTGAGGGGGGGGGGGCGCAAAAAAATTGGAAGTGTTAGCAGTGATTGTTGCGCCCTCCCCACAGTCTGCGCCCCCAGGCAGCGTGCGGCTCCAATCCCGTAGCCCTGTGTCCACTCCAGACGGCGTCAGTGCCGGGCTCTCCAGAGCTCTGTCTCTGTCCACACATGAGGCCGGTCAGCGGTCACATGACCGTGACATCATCAATCGGCTCCAGCGGCGGCAGGCTGTCGCCCCTCACCCTCCCTCTCCCCGTCACCCCCCTCTCTCTCTCTCTCTCCCTGTCACTCCCCCTCTCTCTCTCCCTGTCACCCCCCCTGCTCTCTCCCTGTCACCCCCTCTCTCTCTCCCTGTCCTGTCACCCCTCCTCTCTCTCTATCACCCACTCTCTCTGTCACCCCCCTCTATCTCTCTCTCCCTGCCACCCCCCTCTCTCTCTCTCTCTCTCTCTCTCTCTCTCCCTGTCACCCCCCTCTCTCTCTCTCTTTCTCCCTGTCACCCCTCTCTATCTTTCTCTTCCTGTCACCCCCTCTCTCTCTCTCTCCCTGTCATCCCCCCTCTCTCTCTCTCCCTGTCATCCCCCTCTCTCTCTCTCCCTGTCACCCCCCCTCTCTCTTTCCCTGTCACCCCCCCTCTCTCTCTCTATGACACCCCCCCTCTCTGTCACCCCCCTCCCTGTCTCTCTGTCACCCCCCCCTTTCTGTCTCTCTGTCACCCCCCCTCTCTGTCTCTGTGTCACCCCCCCTCTGTCTCTGTGTAACCCCCCCTCTCTGTCTCTTTGTAAACCCCCCTCTCTGTCTCTCTTTCACTCCCCTCTCTGTCACCCCCCTCTGTCTCTCTGTCACTTCCCTCTCTGTCTCACTGTACCCCCCCTTTCTCTCTCTGTCACCCCCTTTTCTCTCTCTGTCACCCCCCTCTCTCTCTCTTTGTCAACCCCCCTCTCTCTCTCTGTCACCCCCCCCCCTTCTCTCTGTCTGTCACCCCCCTCTCTCTCTGTCCATCTGTCACCCCCCCCTCTCTCTCTGTCATCCCCCCTCTCTCTCTGTCCCTCTGTCACCCACCTCTCTCTCTCTGTCACCCTCCCTCTCTCTCTCTGTATGCCATCCCCCCTCTCTCTCTCTCTGCCTGCCCCCCCTCTCTTTCTGTCACCCCCCTCTCTCTCTATGTCACCCCTCCCTTCTCTCTCTCTGTCAAACCCTGGGGGGAGGGGGCGCCGATACAGCTCCTCGCCAAGGGCGCTGGAGCCTCTGTTTTGATCCATTCTTTTTTTGCCTTGGTGGTATGTTTTGCGTCATTGTCATTCTGGAAGACCCATCCACGACCCATCTTCAGTGTTTTAGCTGAGGGAAGAAGGTTCTCATCCAACAGTTTAAAGTACATGGCCCCGTCCATTGACCCCTCAATGTGGCAAAGTTGGCCTGTACCTTTAGCAGAAAAACAGCCCCAAAGCATAATGTTTCCACCTCTGTTCTTAGGGTCATAGTCAACATTTTTCTTCCTCCAAACACAATGAGTCAAGTTAATGCCAAAGAGCTCAATTTTGGTCTCATCTGACCATAGCACTTTCTCCAAATCATTTTCTAAATCACTTAGATGTTTATTGGCAAACTTCAGACGGCCATGTACATGTGCCTTCTTGAGAAGATGGATCTTGCAGGTGCTGCAGGATTTTAATCCATGGCGGCGCATAGAATGGTTTGTTTGGTGACTGTGGTCCCCACTGCCTTGAGATCATTCACAAGCTCCACCTGTGTAGTTCTGGGATGATCCCTCACTTTTCTCATGATCATCCTTACCCCATGAGGTGAAACCTTGCATGGAGCTCCAGACTGTGGGTGAATGATGGTTAATTTGTATTTCTTCCATTTGCGGATAATCGCTTTTCACACCAAGCTTCTGCTGAAGGTCTTGTAGCCCATTCCAGCCTTGTGCAGGCCTACAACCTTGTCCCTGATGTCCTTTGACAGCTCTTTGACCATGATGGTGAGGTTTGAATGGAAGAAAAAGATTCTGTGGACAGGTGTCTTTTATACACATAACGAGTTGTCGTTAGGAGCACCTTCCTGAATTGACAGGACTAATCTGTGTACCACATGAGCACATACTGTAGCCAGTCTGTGGGAGCCAGAATTATTGTTGGTTGGTAGGGGATCAAACAATTATTTTACTCACTGAACTGCAACTCAGTTTATAACATTTGTATCATATGTTTTTTTCTGTATTTTTGATATTCTGTCTCTATCCTTTGAAATATACCTACGATAAAACATAGACCCTTAATTTCGTTGTAAGTGGACAAACTTACAAAATCTGCAGGGGATCAAATAATTATTTTTCCCTCTCTCTCTCTCTCTCTCTCTCTCTATATATATATATATATATATATATATATATATATATATATATATATGGGTATATATGACTTTTTTCAGCTGAAACGCACCAGTACTACGTGCCAGCACCTGTACACTTCCAATCAGCAGCTGCCATACAGAGGCTGAAATCCTTTTTTATTACACATTACTGGTATTTATTGTCACTAATAGCAGAGGGCAGTGGGACTACCCAATTGTACTCTGACTGTGGAGTAATACTACTGCCATATTTCCCAACGCCTCTTGTGAAGTTCCGGCTGACGGGATCAGTCAGTCCCTGGTGGAGTGATATGAGCGGTGTGCCCTCCACCTCTCCCTCCTAACTGCGTGGGAGGAAAAGCGAAACGACTTCAGACTGACTGCTGGCTGGCTGTAATCTCTGCCTGGGTTCTGCCTGGCTGAATCGCTGTGGTCATGTTTTAACCCTTTAAGTACTACCCCAACCAGCACTGACATATTGCTTCTGTGAATTAGCTTAGGATTGGTCCTTGTTGCTGTTGGGGCGGGGGGTAGCGGGGGTCTTCCTTTGCTACTGGGGGTCTACTATTGTTTGGGACGGAGGCTTGGGGTTGATTGAGCACTGTTTAAAAACTGTTCAGCTGGCCATATACTATACAATCTGATTGTACACTCTCCTTTAGGTCCACCATCAACTATATAATGTAAGCGTCTGCCCGATTGGAAAGAAATCGATTAGATTGTGTAGGTTCATCCTAATGGTACAACATTTTGGTAAACGTAAATTAGATTGTACAGGGATTGTAGTGTGTATGGCCACCATTAGATCCCTAAAGGTACAGTGTTCCTGGCTCATGTGAAGTCTGAAATTTAAAGGCTCATATACACAGGCCGGCTGAGCCTGTTCAGCATAATTCCTAACCACTTCAGTTCTGGAAGGTTTACACTTCCTCATGACCAGGCAATTTTTTGCAATATGTCACTGTGTTCCTTTAACTGACAATTGACAATTGTCGTGTGACGCTGTTCCCAAATAAAATTGATGTCCTTTTTTCCCACAAATAGGGCTTTCTTTTATTTTTTGTGCTATCAACAATTTTGAAAAAAAAAACAACAATATTTTTTACTTTCCGCTATAAAACATATCAATAAAAAACGTATTTCTTCATCAGTAAAATGTATGTATTTTTCCCCACATATAGAGCTTTCTTTTGGTAGTATTTGATCACCTCTCCTGTTTTTATTTTTTGCCCTATAAACAAAAAAAAAGTTATACCTCACATATGTGGGACGATTGCGGTTTGCGTGTGCTCGGGACCAACGCACATGTTCGCCTTTGCATGGGGGGACGGGGGCACTTTACATTTTTTCTTTTTTTTTTTTTTTTTTTTTCATTATTTATTTAATTTTATTTAATTTTTCTTTTTATGTTGCTTCAAATTTTTTATTTTTTTATCACTTGAATTGCTGTCACAAGGAATGTAAACAACAATGTGACAGCAATAGGCATGTGACAGGTACTCTTTATGGAGGGATCTGGGGTCTATAAGACCCCAGATCTCTCCTTTGCACTTGAAAGTATTTAAAATGCTAAGATCAGCATTTTTGAATACTTTAGATTTTCAAAAATTGGCACCTTTAGGACTCCAGTAAACCGGAAGTGATGTCATGTCATCGCTTCCAGGTTACCATATCTGACACCCGATCAAAGCTGACTGGCTTTCTTTGGGTCTCCGGCCAGCCGGGGGACGTGTCGGCTGATCGCTCAGGTCTCCTGGTGGGACAGGAAAGCCCGGGCGGGCCCCGGTACAACTACTTGAAGTCAAATGACATACCAGGTACGTGATTTGGTGGCAAATGGTTAAGTCAGCAATACCCTCTAGATTATTGGTTTATTTACCCACTTGTCAACTGCAATACATATAAATACATGTATATATACATTGTGGTTTGCAGTTGGTTTACCAGCACTTCGGATCTAGGGTGGAAGTAAACATTTTTTTTTTCTTTTAAAGCAAAAGATCTTTTTTTTTTCTTTTGCTTTTAAAGGTAAAGGAAAGATTTGGGGTCTTTTTGACATGTCATCCTTATTTCTATTAATAGGGGTGTCTAGATCCTTGTAACCTGAATAAAAGTGATAAAAAAAAAATGAAAGGGACAGTGTAAAAATAAAAAATAAATAAAAAAAAATTCTCATCCCTCTGTGCTTGCACGTGGAAGCAAACGCTTATGTAAGTCATGCACCCATATGTAAACGGTGTTAACACCACACATGTGAGGTATCGCCATGAACATTACAGTGAGAGCTGCGATTCTGAACATGTAACCTGTATAGGTGTTTAAAATGTCACCAATAGGGATTTTGTAAGTGCCGTAATTGTCGCCATTCCATAAGGGTACGCAATTTAAAGCATTAAATGTTAAGTATTTATTTACGCTGTGTAACATCATCTTTCATATTATACAAAAAAATTGGGGTATATATTACATTTTTTTATTATTATTATTATTTATTAAAGTGTATTTTTTCACAAAAAAATTGCGTTTTGAAAAACTGCGTGACATAAAAAAGAAATTGCAACGATCGCCATTCCCTAGGGTCTCTGCTAAAAAAAATATCTAACGTTTGGGGTTTCTGACAAAAAATACTGATTTAAACTTGTAAACAAAAAGTGCCAGAAAAAAAAAAACTTTTTACTGTAAATTACTTTTGAGGACTTGTTCTTGGAAACCTTTTTTTATTCTATCAGTATGATCAAAAATGAGTTAATCTCTTTGGCTGGGAAATCAGAAAACATGATTAATCACCAGTTTCTGTGGACTAAAGACCATTTGAAATTAATATATTCTGTAACATTAGCAGTTCTGTATCATGTCAAGCTGAGCATAATTAGGAGGGAGCACTCCAGAAGAGAAAGATCAAAGACAACAAAAATGTTCCTTAAAACACATAAGTTCATTAATAGGTGGTCAAGGGATCTTTCCATGAAATTTTCTTTTTTATGTAGCACATGTTTAGCCTAATCAAAGACAGATGAGCCTCAGTAAATAGTATGGTGTATGCGGCCTTGGATTTCTAGAAAGATTTAGATCTGCAAATGAGCAGACCTTTCTAAATGAAGCTCAGTTCGCCCTAGATAGCAACGATTGTGTCAGTCATAGACCAACCACCAATCATTCTTTATTTAAAAAGTTTGGAATTTTCAAATACAACAAAAATGTTCCTTAAAACACATAACTTCATTAATAACTGGTCAATATTTTTTCCAGAAAAATTGCGTTTGAAAAACCGCTGCACAAATACCATGTGACATAAAAAATTGCAACGATGGCCATTTTTTTCCGATTGTGTCAGTGGAAGACCAACCATAAATCATTCTTTATTTAGAAAGTTTGGAATTAGAGTAAAACCAAAGCCAAACCCTTTTTTTAATGTTTCGGATAGAGTGGAGTGATATTTGAACCCCTGTCAGGTTCTAATTGCTGTCTATGTCCTGGTTAGGGAGATTTACAGTATTCTTTCTTTCTGTAATATTTACCACAACCGTCAAAAGTGAAAGTAAAAGAAAATCCCAAAGTTTGGGTTGACTCTGGAACACTAATAGAGGGGACATTGGTCACACCTAGAGATTCCCCTTACTTTGGAGGGATCTCTTTTAACCACTTAAGCCCCGGAAGATTTTACCCCCTTCCTGACCAGGGCCTATTTTGCGATTCGGCACTGCGTGACTTTAACGGACAATTGCGCGGTCGTGCGACGCTGTACCTAAAGGAATTTGGCGTCCTTTTTTTCCCACAAACAGAGCTTTCTTTTGGTGGTATTTGATCACCTGTGCGATTTTTTGATCATGCGCTATAAACAAAAAAGAGCATCAATTTTGCAAAAATAACAATATTTTTCACATTTTTTTATATGAAATTCCCGCCCAAAAAATGTAAAAATCAAATTTTTTTTAAATTTTAGGCCAATTTTTTTTTACCATATGTTTGGTAAAAAAATCGCAAAAAGCGTATTTTGATTGGTTTGCGCAAAAGTTATTGCGTTTACTAACAAAGGGAAAGATTTTTGTAATTTTTGTTGTTTTTTTTTAACGCATAATGGTGGCGATCTGCGATTTTTTTTGCGGGACTGCGACATTGGGGCGGACAGATCGGACCCTTGACTGACATTTTTGACACTTTTGGGGTTACCAGTGACATTACTACAGTAATCAGTGCTATATATGCACTGTTACTGTAAAAATGACACTGGCAGTGAAGGAGTTAACTGTATTGGAGAGGGAGGGGTTAAGTGTGTCCTAGGGGCGTGCTTCTAACTGTGATTGGCTGTGGCTGTGTGTGTAAGAACAGTGATCAACGGTCCTACATAGTAGAACCGTTTGATCATCATTCTTACACAGGGGGGTCCGTGACCGAGTGGGAGCGGGAGCGCGGCTCCGGTGGCGCGCGCTCGCTCCCCACACCCTTACAGGCTAGCGACGTATCCCTACGTCGCTTTGCCTGTGAGGGGCTGACTGCCGACGTAAATAGTCGTGCGGCAGTCGGCAAGTGGTTAAATTCCTGTCTTGATTTTGGAACAAGAGGTGAAAGGAATTCTCATTATTGGGACACAGATGCCAAAAAAAAAACAATAGGGATTATAACCCTCCCTTACTCTACTCAAAATTGGAAAAAAGGTTTTGCATTTAGTTCTACTTTAAAGTGACACTGGGGTAGATTTACTAAAACTGGTGCAACTTTGCATGGTAGCCAATCAGCTTCAGTTCGTTCAATTAGGCTTTGGCAATAAAACCTCTTTGCAGAGTTGCACCGGATTTTGCACTCCCCAGTTTTAGTAAATAACCCCCACTGTTTATTGGCTAATTCAGAAGAAAGAAAATACATGCTTATGAAACGCATTGTTTTTCTATTGGCACAGTATTATACTAGGGGAAGAAACTGCAAATGCTTGCATTTTTTGGTCTATTAAGTTAGTCAATAAATGGCATTTTATTGCTTTAATTAATGGCTACTTTAATAACAAAACTCCACTGCCATGTTTTTCTGAAAAGGAATGGAAAAGTAATAAAACCACTTAGTCAAAGTATACAGCCATGAGCAAAACATGATAGTATATTATTCTAATAGCATTGTTCTTTTATGTGTTCATTTAACATTTATTTACTGTATATTCATATGTGTTGCCAAAAACTGATTACTGTGATTACCGTATTACTTCAACTAAGAAAGAAACTAGACCCACTGTAAAAAAAAATGTTACAAACTAATTACAAACTAAACTGCATTTGCATAGATTTACAACGTTGAGAATGATAACATTTTGCACTTCAAAAACGTAAAAGCCCACAAGATTGTTCCCAAAGGTACATGAATTTAAACCATTAAAAGTACATGAATTGAAAACTAATGCAGCCATCATATTAAAGGATTGGTAATCTGAAATATATTACATTTTTATTTTTGGGTTTAATACCACTTTAAATGTCCTAGTATAATATTTATGGTTGCATTTTTCTGTCCCTAATAATTCTTCTGACCCCTGCTAGCTGGGCAGCTGGTACACTTTGGGGCCTTATATCTGGTAATGCTTCCACCACTCTTTTTCTGCCAATTTACATATGCTTTATTTTTGGGAAATGTAGATCTCTGATTACTTAACACACGAAAGCATCAATATATTGACGTGTCATTCATTTTTTATTTGCTGAAATCTCTCCAATATTTCACTTAGAAAGCTACATTTACATTAACTGAATTCAAAGTCAACATAAGGTTAATTGATACCAATGATGTCTCTTCATGCAAACACCTTACTTTGCCACCTTTGAAGATCATGCGCCGAGTATACCAAACCTTTCCTCTAATAATTAAACTTGTGTAAGTACCTAAAGGAGACTCTCCGGAAACTGATGACAATGCTGTAGCCTGAAGTTAATGTACTGTAGTGCGCTGAACAGCTTGCATTTTTTTGCTTTAAATTTTAATGAGAATTTTGATAAGTTGTTTGAAAGTAGCCTCAGGCTTATTTTGAAAGTCTATTAATTTGCTTCCTTTAAATGAAAGAAAAGGCGGAAAAAAGAGATTTTAATAATATTTTAAATTTGACAAGCAAGAAGCATGTTGTTACATTGGATCAGTGAAATTCCGATCATTTCTTTAACCACTTGCCAACCAGCCGCCGTAGTTATACAGCGGCAGGTTGGTTCTGTTACGTGGAACGACGTACCTGTATGTCGCTTTGTGTAGCAGATAGTGGGGGTGATCGTGCACTGCCGAAGATGCGCACACGCCGATAGGCTACAGGGGGAGCCAATCAGCGGGTCCAGTGGATGGGATGTCTGTCGGGCACCCGCGATCGCTCCCCATGGAGACAGAATGGCGGTCTGCCTATGTAAACACGGCAGACCGCGGTTCTGTCAGTGATGAACACAGGGATCCTGTGTTCCCCCTATTTAGGAACACAGGTCTCTGTGTTCATCCAGTGATTACAACACTCACATAGTTCGAAAGCATCCCCTAGGCACACATTTAACCCTTTGATCTCCCCTGGTGTTAACTCCTTCCCTACCAGTGTCATTAGTACAGTAACAGTGCATATTTTTAGCACTCATTACTGTAGTAATGTCACTGGTACCCCCAAAAGTGTCAGTTAGGTGTCTGATCTGTCCACTGCAATATCGCAGCCCCACTAAAAATTGCTGATCGCCGCCATTACTAGTAAAAAATAAATGTAAACGACGTAAATCTATCCCCTAGATGCAATAACTTTTCCGCAAACCAATCAATATACACTTATTGGAATTTGTTTTACCAAAAACATGTAGTAGAATACATATTGGCCTAAATTTATGAAAAAATTTGAATTTTAAATTTTTTTTTGGAAGTTTTTAAAGCAGAAAGCAAAAAAATATTGTTTTTTTTTCAGAACTGTTGCTCTTTTTTGGTTTACAGGTATAGCGCAAAAAAAAAAAAAAAAAAAAAACGCAGAAGTGATCAAATACCCCCAAAAGAAAGCTCTATTTGTGGGAAAAAAAAGAACATTCATTTCATTTGGGTACAGCATCGCAGGACCGCGCAATTGTCAGTTAAAATAACGCAGTGACGTATCGCAAAAAATGGCCTGGTCATTAGGGGGTAAAACCTTCTGGTCCTTAAGAGGTAAGGGACCAAGAAACTAAGTTTAGAATTTGGTTTATATATAAAGGCTGTTAAAAGAAAAAAAGATAACCTGAGTTGATAATTAGTCTTCTTTATCTCTTGAGTCCCAAGTGATAAGATCCAGACTTCAGTGTTCCTAGTTCTACCGCTCTTCTGCTGCAGCCATTGCCATCATGCTGCTGGTAGGGCAATGCCAAAGTGGAGATCTCACCACTGGCACCCAAATTTCAGAGAGATTGAAAAAAAGGCTTAGCTTCTGGAGTGGATCTAAAAAGCAAGAACACAGTACACAAATCTGATTGATTTCCATGGGACTCATGCTGCACAAAAAATAAGCAAAGAAAAAAGCCACATGTTTCCTAGAAGTCATTTTGCTCTTTATTCCACTGAACACAGCACATTAGACGTAAAGAGATGCCATTAGACCATCAAACAGATTTCTGGGGGCGGGGGCAGTAAAGGAGGCATTACAACTACAAACAATTTTGGAACTTTTTTTCTACAGAACCCATACTATTCAGTCTGTGTTTGGTGGCTGGTGGCTGCCACTGGTATCCAGTGTTGGTCAAAAATCAAGGCCATAGCAGCCCGTGCAGATGCTTGGAAAAAAAACCTAAAAAAGTGTAAAAAATAACTTGCTCTATTAATTGTCCTCAGACCCAAATTAAAATACAAAGCAAACAGGTGGCTTTAAAAATCAAGAAATGCTTTCTGTGCAACAGTCCACCCACCCAAGGTAGATCAGTTTGGACACGCCACTGTGGAGATTCAGTGACCGGCATCGATGCATGTAACGGGCAGCAGTGGGAGTTATGCCACGTAGGAAACCACGTCTGTGTGGATTTGACGTTCATTCCAGAAGCTTTGCCATGTAGACATGTGCGAGATGTGAAAGTCAGCTTTAGTAAAAGTCTTGGCATCAATGTCTGTGGACATTATTAGGATCATTGTTTTTTAGGGTTCATATTAGTTGTATGGTTATTGTAGATAGAATTAGGTGTGAGGTATAGGTCACTGACCACCGATGAAAGGAGTTTGGGTCTTATCAAAATATTGCTCTGTGATTTGTTGATAAATCTCAACACTTTCTGGTGTTGCTCTGGTGCTGCCTTTTATCTTGCCACTCTAAACACTGGACTCTTAGCGCCGGTTCACACTGGCGCGACGCTACTTTCAGGGGCGACCTCCGAGATCGCGGTGCGAGCAGCGCGCCGCGACCTCGGAGCGGCCGCCACAGACTTCATAACATTAAAGTCTATGGCAGTCGCCTCCTGGTCGCCCCAAAGAAGCTCCGGACCCTTTTTCTAGGTCGGAGCGACTTGTGTCGCTCCTATTAGAACGGGTCCGTAGCTTCCCTATGGGAGGCGACCTGTGAGGCGACCAGGTCGCCTCACAGATCGCCCTAGTGTGAACCGGGGCTTAAGTGATTGTAAAGTCTGTTTTTTTTATTAAAAATACCAAACATGTTATACTTACCTACTCTGTTGCAGTGGATTTGCACAGAGCATCCAGGATCCACCTCTTCTCGGGTCCTTCTTCAGTTCTACTGGCCCCTCCCTCCTGTTTGGTGCCCCACAGCAAGCAGCTTGCTATGGGGGCACCCAAGCCAAATCCAGCTCTATGTGTCCATTCAGACACGGAGCTGTGGCCTGGCCCTGCCCCCTTTCTATTCTCATTGGCTGACTGACTTTGATTGACAGCAGCAGGAGCCAATGGTGCCGCGCTGCTGTCCCAGCCATAGAGGAGGGGACTCTCGGATGGCACTCCCACAACATCGCTGGAGCTAGAGGGACCTCAGGTTAGTGTTAGGGGGACTGAGGGGGGCTGCTGCACACAGAAGGCTTTTTATCTTAATGCATAGAATGCATTAAGATATAAAACCTTCTGCCTTTACAACTCCTTTAAAGTATAATCAAAGGCAGCTTTTTTTTTTTTTTCTTTATTTATGGATCAAGTAATTAGGGGTTAGAACCCCTGTCTGTGTCCCCATGAGGGAGATTCACTTTACCAGTCCTGACTACCAGTGTCCCTAGAATAAAAATGAGAGTAAAACAAAAATGTTGATTTGTCACCAGATCAGGAATAGAGGGGAAATATACCTATAAGGACACTTGTTCTTGTGACAACTAAGAGAGAGTTTCCCTCTCTTTGCAAAGCTGTCTTCTCACTTGAGTCTACAGAACAGGAGAGAGAAAAAATATATATTAAAAAAAAAAAAAAACAGACATCGTACTCTATCCAAAAAAAAAAAAGAAGCTTTGGCTTTATATATAGACCTCTAGCTTAAAAAGAAGGAAAATAAGAATCTAAATGTACACACCTGAAGATATCAGGTGCAAGCCATCAAATGGTTAATACCTGAACAAATAAGAAAGAAATAGGAGTACATATTTGTATCACATTGGTAATAACGTGATAACACTGCTTGTTTGGGCTCATTTGTGCCCATAAGGTGTGCATTAAGGCTGCATAACGCATGTGTCTTTTTTAACACTTTTTATTATTATTATACAGCATTTATATAGTGCCATCAGATTGCGCAGCACTTTAGAGCAGGAGGGCAGACAATATGGTTGAAACTCCCTACCCCAATCAAACAGATTGGGGTAAAGAGTTCTATAGGATGGGAGAGGCTCCGCAAATGTCCTGGAGAAGGGAGAAGGTGACGAGGGAGATAGAGACCGGGAGGTCTTGGGAGGAACAAATAGAATGCTTAGGTTGGTGTTTTGAAACTAGGCTAGTGATGTAGCTGGGGACCGAGTTGTGAATGGCTTTGCAAATTCTTGTTAGTATTTTGACTTGAATTTGTTGGGTGAGCAGAAGCCAATGGAGGGATGACAGAGAGGAGTAGCAGACACGGAGCGGTTGGTAAGGTGGAAGAGCTTGGCAGCACCATTCATGATGGACTGAAGGGGGGATAGCCTAGGTAAAGGTAATCTTATGAGAAGGGAGTTGCAGTAGTTGAGGCATTAGATGACCAGGAATGGATTTGGAGCTTTGTGATGTCATTGGTTAGGGACGTATTTTGGAGTTGCGGAGGTTGATGCGGCAACATTTGGACAGTGATTGGATGAGGGGCTGAAAGGATAGTATAGAGTCCAGGATCACATCTAGAACCTTGGCATGTGGGGACGGGCTGATAGTTGTACCATCATTCTTGACAGAGAAGTCAGGGGAAGGGGCAGGTGGAAATATTATGAGCTCAGTTTTGGATAGATTGAGTTTGAGGAAGTGGTGTGACATACAGTCTGATTTGTCTGTTACTAAATTAGTGATACGTGAGGAGACTGAAGTAGTGAGCTAAGGGGATAAATGTGGGTGTTGTCGGTGTAGAAATGATAAAATGGTATTGGAACACATTATTTAAACTTTATTTACCTCTATGTTTAGCAACATGTTGTCTGTCAAAAATGCAATGTGTCTTTTTTTTTTTCTTCTTTTTTTACAGTAAACTAAGCAATGGGAAATAAAGGCAGATTTTCTTGTCTATTCATTGGGGCTGCGTTGGATACAAATTACATTTTGTAACAAAAAAAACAATGGAAAGAAGCAGAGGTTGTGTAAAAATGTAAACAATGTAACACTAAGTAGAAAGATCTTGCAGTTTTTGCATAAAAAAAACAAAAACAGAATAGAACTGCGGATAACTAGATGAACAAATGAAAAAGCAGAGCAGTGCAAAGCACCATAGAGTGTAAAGCTTTTATTAAGGAGATTAAAACTAAAGAGTATGCACTTACAATTAGAGGTTAGTGACAGCGATGAAGCATGCATCTCAACAGTCCAAAGAGGCTTTTGAACAGCTCACGTGCATGCTGTATCTGCCACTAACCTCTCATTGTGAGTACATTCTCTTTAGTTTTCATTTCGTTAATAAAATCTTTATACAATGGTGCCGTGAGACATTCTCATTTTTCCTTTGTTCAGCTAAATAAGATCCTCAGCCCTCCTGCTCACCCTGCTTGAACCAGTAGATGTGGATGAAAGCCCTTTAATACCTAACATGTATTGCAGGGAATACTGCTCAGGATAATCACTGCAGCCTGGCCCATAAACATATAAGTAGGTGTAGGTCATGCGATCTAACCTGAAATCAGAGTTCAGGCAGAGTCACTAATTAGCTGGCGCTATCTTAATATTGGTCTTCCAAACCTCATCGGTTAACCACTTAAGCCCCGGACGATTTTACCCCCTTCCTGACCAGGGCCTATTTTGCGATCCGGCACTGCATGATTTTTAACAGACAATTGCATGGTCATGCGACGCTGTACCCAAATGAAATTTATGTCCTTTTTTTCTCAAAAACAGAGCTTTCTTTTGGTGGTATTTGATCACCTGTGTGATTTTTTGATCATGCGCTATAAACAAAAAAAGAGCGACAATTTTGCAAAAATAACAATATTTTTCACATTTTTTTATATGAAATTCCCAAAAAAATGTAAAAAATTTTTTTAACATTTTAGGCCAATTTTTTTTCTACTACATATGTTTAGTAAAGAAAATCGCAAAAAGTGTATTTTGATTGGTTTGCGCAAAAGTTATTGCGTTTACTAACTAAGGGAAAGATTTTTGTCATTTTTGTTGTTTTTTTTTTTTTAACCGGTAATGGCAACGATCTGGGATTTTTTTTGCGGGACTGCGACAGATCGGACCCTTGACTGACATTTTTGACACTTTTGGGGGTACCAGTGACATTACTACAGTGATCAGTGCTATACATATGCACTGTTACTGTAAAAATGACACTGGCAGGGAAGGGGTTAACTTTATTTGAGAAGGAGGGGTTAAGTGTGTCCCTAGGGGCGTGCTTCTTATTGTTATTGGATGTGGCTGTGTGTGTAACTACAGAGAAATACGATCCTGCATAGCAGGCCGTATGATCTCTGCACTTACACAGGGGAGAATGACAGGCGGCTTTGTTTACATTAGCCGCCTGCCTTTCTCCCTCCGTACCGGACGATTGTCGAGTGAGCGGCGGACATCGGGTCCACCGCTCACACACGCGGGGGGTCCGTGAACGAGCAAGGGTGGGAGCGCGCCTCCGGCGGCGTGTGCTCGCCCCCTAGAGCCTCACAGGCTAGCGACGTAGTACTACGTCACTTTCCCTGTGAGGGGCTGACTGCCGACGTAAATAGTCGTGCGGCGGTCAGCAAGAGGTTAAGGTTATTTGGGGTATGCCTAGGCAGGTGGTCATGTGGCCAGCACTATGAGAGACGGGAGAAGCATTTTGTATAAATCAAGCAATTATAACAAGGTTTATTTTATTATATATTGATTTAGGAGAATTAATAGAGCAGAAAGGTAGGGTGTTATTTCGTTTTTTGGGGTTTTGTTTTACATTTCTAATGATAACTACTAACTACAAACTCAGATACCATTACAGCAAACATATGTAGAGGGACATTAAAAATAGGTATGATTCTGTTACCTCTCTGAATACCTCCTGTGTGCTCAACCCATCCATGACAGCTGGAAATACTTCAATGAGGAGCACTAGCTCCTATGAGACTTTGCCCCCCCCCCCCCCCCACAGTGCTATTGTGTTCTGCCAACAGGGAGCCTTCCTGGCCAGCAGAACGCCATGATTACTGCTAGTGACTATAACTGCCAGCAGTGATCAAATGTAAAAATTCCGCCAGGCTGATTGCACCCAAGTCAATCCATTGATCGATTTGGGTCCAACCAGCCTTCCCATAGACGTATCAAATCTCAGTTGGTTCCTGCTGAACTAGTCATCCATCTATGGCCGGCTTTAATAATCAAAGTCAACCCTTAATGCTAACCCTAACAAATCAATGTCCTTGGTTGAAACTCCCACTTTTGCTAATCCCTGCTCCCAGCACAGGTGATAGGGATAAGTATGACGGAGGATGATTTTTTTCCTAAGGGCTCAGGGCTTGTTCAAACTTGTGGTTGGAGGGCGGTAAAACATTGGTTGAGCCATAGTTTTACCACCCCACAACTGCTCCCCCCCCCTTTAGCTCCAGAGGCAGCGGCCAGGGATGTACACATGCCAGGAATTATAACCCCTGCCCCACTACTGCCCACCGATCAAAACTCATTCAAGTGAATAGGGCCCCTCTGCAAGTGCCCCACATCCATGTGCAATGCTAGTACAGGGTCCAATGGCTTAAAGCAGGCATTAAGGGGCTCCTTTAACATGAATTAACACATCTATAGCAATAATGCGCATTTTTGAGTTGTTGCACAGGCGCTCAAGTCACGTCAGGTGGCGCTGCTCAAACGTGTTGTGAGATTTTTTTTTACTATTTTTTTACAAGGCTAGAATAGGAAATGAACCCCTTTGACACCAAACCCCCAAGCATGCTATAAATGCCATGGGCGCATTTACGGCGCACTTTTGGCATGTTTCAATAGAAGTGAATGAAGGTGGTTGCAAAGTTTCACCTCCATCTAGTCCCTATTTTTATTCATTACAGGGACTTGTATAGCACCGTTAATTCATGCTGCAGTTTATATATACATATTTGCCATTCACATAAGTCCCTGTCCTCAAGGAGCTTACAATCTAAGGTCCCTGACTCACATTAATACACATTACATTAAATATACCAATAAATCTGGTAATCAAGGGCACTTGTATTTAAATTACAGATGGTGGGACTTTAAAGGTGCCACAACACATAGATCAAAAATATATTTTCTTTATGGTATATAAACCTAAAATACAGCATGCAGAAGCTGTTAAATAGTTAAAAACAACTTAAGATATCGAAGAAACATTTTTTAGCAGTTGACAATTGCACTTCACTCGACATGTTTCGCCAATCCGCTTCTTCAGGAGCTTCAAAGCACTACATATTGCCAAAACTAGAATTAAGAGCAAACAAAGTATTACAATAAATCACATGTTTTAAATGTGACTATAATTGTAAACTAACAACATATTGCTTTAAATGATCTCAATTACATACATATAATACATAAATAAACCACTAATTTTAAAACAGATCCACTAGAGGACATCTCCCCATGGATATCTGGAGATGTAGATACACAGCAATCACAGGGAGCCACTTGAGCACATACACCCCACAGACTGACCCCACAGGTATAAGTGAGCAATAGGGGGGAACAATAAGAAACAGGGGCCTTTCTGAAAATTAAGAGAAAAATAGAACAAAAAAGACATTCCAAAAAATGTACTATCCTACAAGTGGCGAGTCACTTTAGACCAAATCACACACAAAGCTTGTAGTTTATTCCACTGATCATAGTTGCCCAAATACCCAAGGGCAAATACGCATTCCTGGATGTGTGGTAGGAACCCCATGCAAGCACAGGGAGAACATGAAAACTCCATGTAGGTAGTGCCGTGGTTGGGAATCAAGGCAATGACCCTAGTGCTGCCAGATGGAAGTGCTAACCACTGAGCCACTGTGTTGCCCAATTTTATCAATTTTCAGTGGCATTGATAGACAGTTGACAAGCAATAAAAATGCTACCAACAGCCTATTTTCAATACTTAGGAATGAGCCCCACAAATTAGTGAGCTGATGGCATAAACTATTATAATATGGCCGTATTAAACCTGACCTGTGAATTTTTACAGTTGCATCCACCAGCTGGAGGCCTGCAGATAAATCTTTGGCACACAATCAGGGCTATTTAAATATACAGTACAAAGAGCCATTCTAATGTCTAAAGTGCAGGAAGCCACAGGAAACAGTTTGGAGTATTGAAAACAATGAGATAAGATTGCTGGCTGGTTGACAGCTTTCTGTACGGCAAATTGGCTTTTTATTGTTGTCAGTGTCCCTGTTGTGGAGTTTACCTCACATTCTGTCTGTGAAAATGATTGTTACCATGACAGTAAGCAAGGCGAAATCTCTTTTAATGGAGCCCTGGATAGCAGTAAAAACTATGCTAGGATTCTAATCCTCCTTTACTCTATCCAAACAAAAAAAAAAAGGTGGACATGCACTTCAATACTGAACTTTCAGATTTTTTAATCTTGCCCAGGTGCACAGGTTCCCTGTTACTCTGATTTCCATGTAGCTTCTAACAGTGAGCATTAAAGCGTTTGTTACCCCAACACTTCATATTCCTGATATGGGCCTGCTGTACCATGTACTTGTATGGGAAAGTATTCTGTTCTCTTTGTATTGCTTTCTTTATGTGACATCCCTGGTGTTCCTTCCTTCCAGTCCCTCTGCTTTCCTATAAAAAACTGACCACACTAAGTAGGAGAGCACATTGCGGTCCGTTCTCTAAGGGCTCTTTCACACGGTCCGCCTCCGTAGGCGGATCCGTGCTGCTCAGCGGGGATCGATCCGCCGATCCCCGCTGAGCCGGCGGATGACAGCTCCGTCTCCACTTGCAGTGCGGAGAGGGAGGTGTCACAGCTCCCGCTGCTCTCTATGGGGGATAAGATGAGAGCAGACCACCTGTCCGCTCTCATCCGATCCGATCTGATCCCTGAACGGATGGAAAAATAGGGTTTCCATCCGTCCAGATTTCACGGACAGGATCGGATACGGATGGCAGCGGGTGTCAGCGGAGGTGTCTCCGCTGACATCCGCTGCCCCATAGAGCTGCATGGAGGATCCGATCAGATCCGCCTAAAAAACTGACAGGCGGATCTAATCGGATCGCCCGTGTGAAAGAGCCCTAACCGTGTGTACTCTCCTCCAATGATCAGACTTGTCCTGACATGCTCCTGCTACACAATCATTTACTGGGAAGCTCAGTGATCTGCTGCTTCTCCTCCCCCCAGCTCTTATGCAGCTGAGAACAGGGGAAATGTGATCACTTATAAAAAAAGGGAAAACGAGTATTCATAATGTGTACCATTCAATGGTATCAATTCCTTCATCTTCCAGGAACTGGCTGCATACTCTTACCACATAAGGCAAGGCATTGTCTTGCACCAGGAACCCAGAAGGAACCCAGGACCCAGTGCATCAGCGTAGGGTTTGACAATGGGTCCAAGGATTTCATCCGATTCCTAATGGCAGTCAGGGTGCCATTGTCTTGCCTGTAGAGGCCTGTGCGTCCCTCCATGAATATGCATCCTCAGAAAATCACTGACCCACCACCAAACCGGTTGTGTTGAATGATGTTACAGGCAGCATAACATTCTCCACGGCTTCTCCAGACCCTTTCACCTCTATCACACGTGCTCAAGGCGAATCTGCTCTCCTCTGTGAAAGCACAGGCCGCAAGAGGCGGACCTGCCAATTCTGGTGTTCAATGGCAAATGCCAATCGAGCTCCACGGTGCAAGCAGTGAGCATAGGGCCCACTAGAGGACATCAGGCCCTCAGGCCACCCTCAGGAAGTCTGTTTCTGATTGTTTGGTCAGAGACATTCACACCAGTGGCCTTCTGGAGGTCATTTTGTGGGGCTCTGACAGTTCTCATGCTGTTCCTCCTTGCACAAAGGAGCAGATACTGGTCCTGCTGATGGGTTAAGGACCTTCTACGGCCCTGTCCAGCTCTTCTAGAGTAACTGCCTGTCTCCTAGAATCTCCTCCATGCTCTTCAGACTGTGCTGGGAGACACAGCAAACCTTCTGGCAATGGCATGTAATGACGTTCCATCCTGGAGAAGTTGGACTGCCTGTGCAGCCTCTATAGGGTCCAGATATCACCTCATGCTATCAGTAGTGACACTGACTCTAGCCAAATGCAAAACTAGTGAAAAACAGTCAGAAAAGATAATAGGGGAAAAAATTTCAGTGGCCTCCACCTATAAAACCATTCCTATTTTGGAGATTGTCTCATTGTTGCCCATATAGTGAACCTGTTGTTACTTATATTAACACCAAAGCAGCTGAAACTGATTAAACTTATATATATGTATATACTGTATATATATGTATATATTTCATAGTTTGTGGACTCTATGGGTTTCCTACAGAATAAATAATATACACGGATTTGGGTTATTTTCTCCAAAGCAATGTAGCAGTATACATTTTGGCCTAAATTTTTGAAGAAAGATTATTTATTTGCAAAATTTTACAGCAGAAACAAAGAAAAAAGCATTTTTTTTCAAAATTTTCAGTCTTTTTACATTTATTCAGCAAAAAAAAAAAAAAAAAACACACAATGGTGAATAAATACCACCAAAAGAAAGCTCTATTTGTGTAAAGAAAATGACATATTTCATATGGGCAAAATGTTAAATGACCGCGCAATTGTCGTTCACAGTTCTACCGTGCTGAAAGCTGAAAATTGGCCTGGGCAGAAAAGGGGTGAAAGTGCCCGGTATTGAAGTGGTTAAACTACCTTGGCCTCTTGAAAGTTTGTTTGGCGCTCTCATTGAATTGTATGTATGTCTCTACAGCGTGGCAGAGGTGTGTTTACTACAAGACTGGCTGAACAGAATTGCAAATTTGTTTTCAACCAAACAGATATATTATTCAACTGTGTAATTAATTAGTGGTTTGCCTGGAGTTCCACTTTATGACGAGGGGGGTTTATTTGTTTTATTAGTAAAGTCTCACTTTTCCCCATTTTTTGCTTTTGAAAAATCTTCAATCTTTTAAAATAAAAAGTATAAAATATCCAATTGAATGAAGCGATGAGAAGAGAAGATGTAGCCTGAAAGATTTCTTTATCTCCACCTATCTCTTGTCAGTAACTTGCTGGATGTCAGATTTAATGCGTTTTTAGCTTTCATCTTCCACCTCCTCAGATGAAACGTAAATATTATTTTGCAGGTAAAACTAATAATTTTTCTGACAAGACATCTGTGCTTCACATTTGTTATCAAGTATCTGAAGAAGTTTTATTTGAACTTACATTCTGCCTTAGCTGGAATGGAAAAGAGAATTTTCCAGAACACATTATGCAGTTTATTCAGGTGTAATGGGACTTATGTTGTAAGTTCAGAACTACATTTCCCATAGTTCTCTGTTCAGCAGAGCTGCATGGGAAATATGATGAAAGATAGAAGTTACAGAGTTTAGCTGATAATCTCTAAACTGGTGGCAAGTGGAGAAGCCTGGGTCATTGGGAGACTTAGGTGGTGCCAGGGTACTATGCTCATTGTTGGACCTCCACCGCCTATTCAGACCCAATGGAGATACGGCACTGGACTGAGAACTCACAAAGCTATCCATTCTGTAAAACTGCATGTATGTTCTTTCTGTGCGAATGCCAGCAAAATAAATGGTACTGGGCTATTTTCTCTCTAGGGAAGATGTTATCTATTCATAAGAATAGCATAACTCAGGAAAATACTGCATTATGGCCACTTAAACTCCCTGGCGGTATGATTATTTCAGATTTTAGGTGCTGAAAGCGGTACCATTATTTTGCATGTAATTCTTAAGAACGAGCAGCCCAAACCAACTATTTACATATGATTTTTTCTTTTTTTACTGTGCGTTCTTCTTTATAACTTAAATTATAATATAATAAATAACTATAAATAAGTTAAAGTATATATATATATATATATATATATATATATATATATATATATATATACATATAAATATATATAGATATACGTATATGTATATATATATATATATATATATATATATATATATATCCACGTGTGTGTGTGTGTATATATATATATAAAGTACAGTAAAACTGCAGGAAAGGGCACTGAGGGGTAAACTAATGTGAATGTATTTTATTTTGTAATGTATCAGTGTGTTTGTGTGTTTTACTATTTGAATTTGCCGCCAGTTCTACCCCCCTGCGAGCGTCACGTCGCAGGAGACGGAAGCCGGGGCTCACAACATCGGGCGGAAGATCCGGCCGCCGTATGCTGCAGGGACACATCGCGGGATCCCGGCGACAAGGTAAGTAAACTCTCTTACAGGATCCAGCGATCTCCCTAGCGGTACCCCGAGTGTGGCTCGGGGTTACCGCTAATGGCTCTGAAACTTCACCCCGAGCCACACTCGCTTAGGAGGTTAATCATAGTAAATTATGATCATCATCGCCGTTTAGTGTCCATATAATGGTAATTCCTGATTGACGCTTGTGAACGAAGAACATCTGCCCTGGAGAGAAAAAGCATAGCAAGGCCACTTTTACACTGCCCTATTCTGTGGTTTCCCTGCAGAACAGGTGCAGTGTAGTGTACCCATGGTTTTTGTGCAGGTTACCCACGCTTTTCCATAGACTTCTATTAGATTGCCCATTTTTGGCATATTTTCTGGAAGTAATAGTTGTCAGTGGAACAGAGGGAGAATCTTCCACTGTACTGGTGGGAATTATATAACTGTCACATTGGAGAGATTTCCTCATGCTTCATGCTGTTACTCTATTACAGGAAGTGAAGAGAAATCTCCCCAATGGGCACAGACAGCAAATACCTGAGAGAGGACCTAACCATTCCATAATTCAGTGGTCTCCAAACTGCAGCCTAAGGGCCAAATGCGGCCCTTTTCTTGCCTTTATTCAGCCCTTAGGACACTATTCCTTCCACTGTTTCAAGACACTATTCTGCCAAGTGACATCAACAATAGGGCACCATTCCTCCCACTGATACCAAATGTGGTGATGTTTACTCCCACTGATGCCCGGAAAATTTCCACTCTCGCTGGACACAGTCTGGCTCCCTAAAGTCCGAAGGACAATAAACTGCCCCTTTGTTAAAAAAGTTTGGAGACCCCTGCCCTAGTATATCCAAATTAAAAAAAAAAAAAAAAGCTATACTTATATCTATAAAGAAGACTTTAGTTCTACTGTAAGTGGTATAGATTGTTTGCATTAGGATTTAAGGTAATATATAGCCCATACATCTAATTGCAAGACTTTCTGTTTTTGTTACCTAAAGAAACAGGGCACCAAGATAAGAGCTCATGTACAGTATATCTAGAAAGGGGTGAATCTATACAGCCAAACCAAGATTACACTTAGATGGGGCCATATATGACCATAACCACAACTCGCCACTGATCTGTGTATATATATTTTTACTATATAACAATTTTATAGAATTATTTAAAAAAAATGAAGTGCTCTCCTTAACCACCCCCTAATTGATGTCAGTCAGACATGACAGGTGTACAGTATTGGTTGGAATTCCCAAGGATAAAGGGCCAAAAGCTTGAGGACCTCCAACCTGCTAATATCAGTCTGTATTCCCCTATCCCTTCTTTTTTCTTTTTGCCATTTGGTTCCCTTTGGGGAGTTTTCCTTTTACTTTCTTTCTTGTACACACAACAAGAAATAAGAGGGGATCTCTCCAAAATGAGGGAAGTCATCTTTTAGACACCTATAGCATTGGAACATTTCCTCTCTACTTCTGCCCTGGGAATAACTAACTCAAGGAATCATTTTTTTTTTGCATACTTACTGTATATTGGTCCAGCTGGGACCAATATAGGTAGGCGTATCTCATACCTTGGGGACTGCTTAGGATGCTGACAATCACTGTGGTTGTCGATGTTACTTACAATAAATGAAAGGCATTCTCTTGTTGGAAGAGGTGGAAAGGTGAGATGGTGACATTACCATTATTGGTCCAAGTTGGACCAATGTAAGTATACAATCAAGATCATACCTAGAGTTCAGCTATATAGGTTTACAGAAAGGTGCTCAAAGCTTGGTAAATGCTTTTAAAAGCTTACTGAATATGATGTTTTTCAGATATCTTTGTACAATTAAATCATTCTAATACTTTTGGGGCGAAGTCTTGGCCTTGACGTCATCACGCACGATCGGAGTCCGCTGTGCACGAGTCTTATGCCGTATGATTGTTGCTTATTCTGTCATGTACATTTTAAGTGCATCATTTTATAATAAATTTGAGATTCATTGGGTAATACGCTATAGAGCTCTCTATCTTTTAGGTTACTTTCACACTGATCCACTGCGGCAAAAAATCCATATGCATTTTTGTCTCGATTTTGCCACAATTTCACTGCGAATTATTGTGTTTGCAGTGCAGTTTTTAAAGGACGGGATTTAGAAACTGCACTACAAACACATCACGGGTGATTTTTTGCCACTTTTTTATTGCATTTTAAGTTGCTTTCAATGGGAAGGTGCGTTTTTTTGGTGGCTTTTTTTAACTCCCCCAAACATGCTCCAAAAATTGCAAGTTTGGCTGCTGTGTGGTGCTCAGTGGCAGGTGGCCTTATACACAGGATATCGCAAAACTTGCGATAGTGAGAATGAATGCTTTGAAGTCCGTTCGGACAGATTGCTGGTTGCCAATAGGATATAATCAAATGTGTTTGGCCTGTTTTGTGAGGACTTGATTTCTGGTAAGTAATGTGTGCTCACTGGGTTGTAGTAGGTACACTGAAGTAGCTGTTAAGAGTTAGTAGAAGATGCACTTTGGTTGAAAATATTTGGATGAACTTTTAATAATAATTTGTTGCACCTAGCACTTTTTTTTTTTATAATTTTTAGTAGCACTTTTGCACATTTTTTATTTTCCCTTTTTTGATATTGGAGAGTATGACATACTACATACTATTTATGAAATTTGCACATGAATCGTTTATTATTTATAATGTATTTATTTTGTTGCATACAATGAAGTATATACTGATATGAGGTGGTAATCTTAAGGGGACAGCACACCTAATTGGTTAAAGATTGTGTGTATTTATTGCATTATTGCATTTTGCTGGGCCTGTGTTCCTCACATCTAATCCAATTCTTCTGAGGATTGCAAACAGACAGGTAAGTTTATTTTATTGCAGAATTTTTGCAATTTATACCAGGAAATTTCACTGGTATAAACAACAATTTTTTACTGAATTAAACTGATTCATTTAGTGTGTTTTGTTGACATTAGCTGTGATTGGCCACAGCTAATCACACGAAACAGATGGGCTGTGATTGGCCCTGTCTGTACCATGTGATCACTATGACAAATCACAACTAGCAGCATAATTGTATACAATGAATGGCATGAAAGGAAGCCATCCATTGTCTACACGTGTCATGTGATCTGCTGTGATTGGTTACAGCGATCACATGGTACCGGCAGTGGGCCCCATCCTAGAGAATGTCATATGACGTCCACCCAGATTGACAAAAGTCCGGCCCGGCCGTCATTTTTTTATATGCTGAGTGGGAACTGGTTAACACCCACACATCACACATATATGTTAATGGGGGGCAGAGGTATCAGTGCTGAGAGCACATTCACTGCATTCTCCTAGCACTGACATCAACCTGTCATAGACAGATCTTGGTCTCTAGTAATGATTGGGAGGTTACACAACTGACTTGTCATGTGACCAGTGTGGCTGCCTATCACCATTACAGGGACTTTTCAGAGAATGAATAAGCTTTCTAGTCCCTAAAACCAGAGTACTTCTTTAAGCTGAATGTAGCTGTTTATACTGTGGTTAATGTGGAATAAAAGGGTTATTAAATATAGATCTCTCAATATGTTTGATGATAAGAAAGGATGAGTTGCAAGGTCAACACTTGAAATCTTGGCAGGTTTTCAGGTCAGGAAACTCAGCAAAAATTAAAACAACATCAGAGGGAATTTTCAAAACCAACTTAAAAAGGATCATAGAGTAAAGAGAAACCTTTCTTCTTCCCTTCAGAAGATGCGTGACATTTTACTTTCTGGAGACAGGGGAAAATATATTTTTTTCTTAATAGTGTTCAAAGTGCATATCTGTCTAGAAAACATTGGGTGTGTTTTGAAGTTACTGCAATGTTATGGTAGAATGCTTTTACCATTATAATATCATCTTAAAATCATATGGAGTAACTAAGGCTTAAAGTGTATGAAGAAGCAGCATTTTGTTTTATTTTCCTATAGGTTATAGAAGGGTTGGACCATTTTTGCCGGAGCCAGTTGGTTGCAGAAAATAAATTTGCTAGATTCCTGGGAATCCATCCTGCCGGGCCATTGTCTTCTCCTTTTCTCCCGTGATTATTGCAAGCGGCAATAGCAGCTACTATCGATGATCACAGGTAAAACCTAGCATGCTGGGTGTACCCAAGTTGATTGCTCGAGCAACTTGGTACATTCAGCCTGCTCATACACGGCTTAAATCAGCAGGAACCAGCTGAGATTCGAACCGTGTATGTCCTGCCTTTTTGTCAAGTTTTTATTGCTATCTGTATCTTCGCTGTAGGAATTCACCTCTATCTCTACCCTGGTGATCATTGCCTCGAAACAGAAAGTGTGGGGATATCTAAGAATTTTTCAGTTGCCAAAAGAGCAAGAGTTTAGGGAAAATCCAAAAAACAAGGACATCTGTCCGTGTGATAATTGTCTAAGATAGGAATGCCATTCACTTTGGAGACATGTCCTCCTATTTCAGTTGTACTTTGGCACAGTTGGTCAGCTTAAACATGTATTGCAATATGTGTGAACTAAAAACCCCTGTTTTACATTTGCATAGTTTGCTAGAAAGGGTGTATGGCAGTGTGAACAGGGTCCATCCAGAACATATTTCTGTTGTGTCTCCATGAAAGATAGTTAAGAGAAATCTCCCCAGCGCAATATAGATAGCTGGAAAAAAACCCTAATCTGGTGTTCACCCCTACGCTTTCTAAAAAAGAAATAAGTTTTGGCTTACATATTCTGTAAAGGCTTTACTGTACCTATCCAAACTGAGTTACTAGAGATTTGAATTTTTATGATGTACTGTAGTCCTCCTCACCTCACAACCTAGGCACATCTTTCTTGGAGGAAGCTATTGGCTTGTTGAAAATGGGTCGGCTGATAAACCTATAGGGAAAAAAAAGTCAAACCGCCACACACTACCATAGCCTGAGTGCAGAGTCAGTAAACATAGCTTCAGCCTAGCTCCATCCAGACTATGGCCCAAGGCGTTTCCTCCTGCCCACAGGGCTTAGTCATAGAGCGCCATAGTCCTTAGTAATGACCTCCATGACTAAGCCATGTGGGTGTGGCCTGAATGGAGCCAAGCTGAAGCTGTGTGTACTGACTCTGCACATCTGCATAGAGTTAGAACAAGCTATTTTCTGCCTGCACCTTCCGGTGGGTCACTGGACTTTTTGGATGGTTGCTTGGAGCAGCACCTGAAGGTATGCATGATCTCAGCTGATAAATGTACTCCCAGATAGAAGGCAATTGAGCTGCAAGTTTGAAAATGACATGCTAAGCTGTTGCTAGACTTGCCAGGCTTCACAAATTTGTTGCATATTTGCAACAAATCCACATTGCGTGACTCCAGATCAACTTTCTTTGCAAACATTCTGCAAGTCTGCTGCAAGTTCTGGTTCAGTTATGTTGTGCAATAGTCATCCCACCCAAGGGGTCACTGTGACTTGCAGAGCTCTTGCTGTAAACTCACCACAACAACTTTGCTCTAGGACTCGCCTCGCAAATTTGCTACAAATTGGAAACGTGTCAACTAAAACTTGTGATTCAAGTGCTCTGCAAGTGTGCAACTTGCCAGCGAAAATGTGGAGCAGGTTAACAAGTCTTACAATTTAACACTGCCACAAATTTGTGGCATGTTATCCTTGCTATCTGGGACTGGGTTAATATTTAGGATTTAAAGTAGAGGAAAAAGTCCCTAGAATACCTAAAGAAACTCTGCCCTGTGAGGATCATGGAGACTATAATTGCTGAACTTTCAGTTTTAGAATCCTAGTTCCCTAGTAACCATGCTGATGCTTTGGCTTCAAGGCTTTCCAGACTTGCTGACCCTAAACAAATATAGAAATCTTTGGGGTCCATGTGTACGGGCTATTTCCTAAGAAATATAAAGTTTGGGGAAGACCTTAACAGACCTTTTTTTAAACAGCTACAGTACACTATGAGGGTTGTACTTGTTACCATTTTTTAAAGTGTAAAGCCAAAAATATTTTTTTTTAAATTTTGGGTCAGTTTCTGTTTTTTTGGCAGGATGTGTCCCATTGGGGAGGTTTAACTTTACTTCCTATCCTGGAGATACAACAGAAAGTGATATGAGGCCTCTACAAAGTGAAGGAAATCCCCTAGCATGTGTTCCTATTGGAAGTTTTCCCCGTTACCATTCTAGTGACACCTTGGATATTGGATTTTCCCTGATATTTATTGCCAGAACAATTATAGAGCATGAATATACCCACTGACAGGGGTTCTAACCCTTCAATATTTTACCCAAAAAATGTACCTTACACAATACAGATTTGGTAGTTTATATCCATAATAAAAAAACTTGTATGAGTGCAGAGCCAATAGGTTATTTTTAAGGCACAAGCAATGAGCGATCTGCAGCTCTATAATCAGACCGCTTCATATAAAAATCCAACCAAGAATGAGCTTTTGTCCCATTCATGCCACAATGTTACTGTCAGTTCTGTGAATGTTCCAGATCATTTTGGAAGCCTAAAAGGCTCAGAGGAGAAGAAGCTTTGTCCTGTAATGGATGCCATATATTTCAGAACTGCTCAGCACACACAATTGATTCTCTAGTTGAAGGTTGTTATTACCACGGCTTTAGAAAAACCTGCTAAAAAATTATGACAGAGTTCCATGCTTCAGTATATATATCTCAAACTATATATATCTCAAACTGTGGCTGTGTATACAAATGCATCAATACTATGCATCATAATATTGTTCTCTGTATTATGCTAGGACATAAAAAAGCAATTTTGAAAATAAACAGGGTATGTATCATGTAGTAAGATGATGATCTTTTGTTTTATAAATTTATCGTTCAATAAAATAGAATTTAAAGTCCTTTTAATTTTTTTTTTATATCAATGGTAATGTAAAGTGCTCAATATAAATCCTATAATCAATAGCATTGGGGCATTAGGGGCAGTCATATTTACCATTTACCTATACGGGCTCCCCCACCCTACTCTCTAGTAGCACTGCATTGATTTATGTTTTTCTACTTTAAGTGGAGTCTGCTCTGTCTGATTGGAAACAATAAAATTTGTGTGTGGCACATCGATTTTATTCCAGCAGTTGTTCAATGGGCGTGCTATGCAGAATACCTGATATATAGACAGGCTATGAAGGAGTAATATCATTTAAATAAATATAATTTAAAAAAGTAATAGATAAATTGCCATCAGGTAAACACTGCGTTAGTGAAAAACTCTATTCATCAGGGTGGATTTTATAAAATGCTGAAGATAATTTGCCCTCGAGCTTAGTGAATGAGGTGAAGCTCTAACTTCCATTATCCAATCACGTGCAAGCAAAAATGCTGTTTTTAATTTTTCTTGCACTTGATTGGGTAATCTTTGTAAAGTGAAACTTCACCGCATTCTCTGGGGCAAAATCCCTATTGCAGAATGCAACTTCTCATGCATAGTGAACAGCTTATTTGCCTTTAGTAAATCAACCTCATGGGATATACTCTTGACTCCTTTAAAAAAATTAAATCAGAAAAGACATTAATTTCATCTTATATAAACAGACTGTTTTGGCAGGGCAGTACAAAGAATGATATGTGCATACTTTTGCATTATCCCATAGCAACCAAGCTTTATCTATTATTGTTTGAGAATAGTCAAAATGATGAAGAATGATTACTGATTGCTGTGCCCTGTTAGCCATTAACACAATCAGGCCTCTTTCACACGGACGCAGCGCCCAACGGAGTCCATTCTGCTCAGCGGGGGATCAATCTGCCGATCCCCGCTGAGCAGGCGGATGACAGCTCCGTCTCTGTTCTGTGTGCGGAGATGGAACTGTCAGATCCCCGATGTCCTCTATTGGGAGATCGGATGAGAACGGACCGCCTGTCTGTTCTCATCTGATCCGATCCGATCCTCCAGACGGATGGAAAATAGGGTTTCCATTCATCCAGATTTCATGGACAGGATCGGATCGGACCAGAGAACAGCAGGTGTCAGCGGACATATCACCGCTGACATCCACTGCCCCATAGGGATGCATGGAGCATCCGATCAGGCCCACCTGAAAAACTGACAAGTTGATCGGATTGGATCGCCCGTGTGAAAGGGGCCTTAGAAGTTTGGATCTAGGGTGATACTTGTTGGTTAACTAAATTGGTTGTAGTGCTTTCAAGGCATGCAGGCCTCTTCTTCAGGCATAACTATTACATGAAATCTGTGCTATTGTATATTTTGCTTTTTTCCCTTGTTTTTATGACTAATTATAAATACTAAAAAAAATGCATGTCCATCTTACTTAGAGGAAATAAGATACCCCAATTCATATACCTTATTTTTTTTTTTTTTTTAAATCCATCCAATCTGAGCCTAAGTTTATTGGTTCTTGTACATGTTCTTGTACATGTAGAACCAGTCAAACATTTGATTTATACATGTACAAACAATAAACTATATTATCCAACAAAGCAATGAAGTGGTCAAGACACCACAACAATCAGATGTTTTTGATTGCGTCACAGTGCAGTTTTGTAGTTGTGCATTGTGTAGGTGTGTTGAGGCACCTTTTGTTTTTGTGTATTGCAGTAATGAATAGTAAAAATGTACATTTTACAAAACAATGTAATGCAATGTTACTAACAGACTCTAAATGAGATGCTCGAGATCCATTAGTGTTTGCAAAAAGGCTTTTATGCAAATGAAAATGGTTTGCTTTTGCATTCTTTAGAGTTAGATTACTAAAAAAAGCAGAGAAAGCGAAAAAGTGAATGTTCACATAAAAGAACATTTAGTTTGCTAATAGAGCATTCTTAAGACCTTTAGTAACTAAGCCTATTTGGACGATGTAAGATTTGGATTTATATGTGGTCCATGCAAGAAAATTTATCTTCATGCCAGAACAAATAAGGGCAGTAAACATGAAAAATGTTTGCCAGTATGAAACTACATTGAACTTTACCGAGGTTAAAAAAAAATCCCATGTTCAGACATATAATTATTCTAATTTAAAAAAAAAAAAAACATTTTTTTTAAGAGATTGCAACACAGTTAACAGAAATGCAGCTTAGTAAGGAAAAAGTTTGCAGCCGTCTGGGAGAGTCAATGCATAATTTACCGTAGAATAGTTTGGAGTGTTCAATATGCACCTCATCAAATAATACAACATCCATTCTTGATTTGATAGGAACCTTTATAGACAAGTCTGGGCTTCGCTGACATTTCATATAAAAGAGTTATAGATTATAAATTAGATTTCAGTAGTAAAATTCATGTCCTATCTTTATTGCATCCTTCAATGCCCGTTATTATTTTATGAGCTTCTTTAGAAGTTCGGTTAGTTTGAAGCCTGGTTGTGTCTCTGCAAAGAATGACATATATAGAAGTTTGATTTAATGCGGCGATTACAAGGGTGTTCAGGGATTCCTCATGTTATTGATGAATTGTTAAAAAAAAAAAAATAGAAAACAATGTAAGCTGTGTGAAGTAGGATTTAATTAGTAAAGACAAAATTCAAATACACATTAACCGCTTGCCGACCGCCGCAAGTACATATACTGCGGCGGTCAGCCCCGTGCAGGCAAAGTGACGTACCCGTACGTCAATCGCCTGCGAGCCAATAGGGGGCGAGTGCGCGCCGCCGGAGGCGCGCTCCCGCCCCCGCTCGCTCACTGGGATCCCCACGTGTGTGACCGGCGGACCCGATGTCCACCGGTCACTCGCGATCGTCAGTTACGGAGGGAGAAAGCCAGGCGGCTAATGTAAACAAAGCCGCCTGTCATTCTCCCTTGTGCAACAGCAGAGATCTTACGGTCCTGCTATGTAGGACCGTGGATCTCTGCTGTTACATGAAAAGCCACATCCAATCACAGTTAGAAGCATGCCCCTAGGGACACACTTAACCTCTCCTTCTCCAATAAAGTTAACCCCTTCCCTGCCAGTGTAATTTTTACAGTAACAGTGCATATGTATAGCACTGATTACTGTAGTAATGTCACTGGTACCCCCAAAAGTGTCAAGAATTTCAGTCAAGGGTCCGATCTGTACGCCGCAATGTCGCAGTCCCGCAAAAAAATCGCAGATCGCCGCCATTACTCGTTAAAAAAAAAATGGCAAAAATCTTTCCCTTAGTTAGTAAACGCAATAACTTTTGCGCAAACCAATCAAAATACGCTTATTACGATTTTTTTTACCAAACATATGTAGCAGAAAACAAATTGGCCTAAAATGTTAAAAAATTTTGATTTTTACATTTTTTTTGGGGAATTTCATATAAAAAAAATGTGAAAAATATTGTTATTTTTGCAAAATTGTCGCTCTTTTTTTGTTTATAGCGCATGATCAAAAAATCGCACAGGTGATCAAATACCACCAAAAGAAATCTCTGTTTGTGGGGAAAAAAAAGACATCAATTTCATTTGGGTACAGCATCGCACGACTGCGCAATTGTCCATTAAAGTCAAGCAGTGCCGAATCGCAAAATACCCCCTGGTCAGGAAGGGGGTAAAATCTTCCGGGGCTTAAGTGGTTAAAGGCTTAATAGAAACTCTATGTCTATAGCAGTGGTGGTCAATATTCTTGATATAGGAGGCTTCAAGTGAGGCCCCTTCCATCATCAAAGTGCCACAGATAATTTTCACTAAATATAATGCTACAGAAAACTTTCTGAGACTGTGGCGAGCAGCAGGGGATGGATGTAGACTGCAAATTTGTTATAGGAATTATTAGAGGTGGTCACATGCTTCAGGAGACATTCATAGACTGCAGGTGGTTAGAGATTCCTGCTATTATGCTATTACATACTACTGTCTGCAGGGGTTCCAAAGGCCACCTAATAGGTGCCAAATGGATGCATGCAGCCTTTAGGTAGCACCACAGGTTGGGCATCATGGTTTATAGCCTACATTATTTGAATATAAAATCAGCATCTTTGTTTTGTAAGGAAAAATATAATGGTTTTTAGTCCATTTTAAAAATGTTTTATAGTTTTTAGACTGGCAACCTTTCTTCCATAATATTCTAGCTGGGTCCTCAATGTTTCTGGTCTAGCACACTTTTTGTGTTTTCATTGATAATGTACAGTGTATTTCAATTGTACAGTGTATTGGGCACTTACTTGCTAGCAGAGTAGAACAAGAGTTGCCCCTACTATTCAAGTCATTAGTACAAGGTGTACTGATGCAAAGAGGGAAAAACATATTTTTTAGCCTCTCCACCCCCAGCCTCTGAATGCCTTATGCGACCAACATGTGATATTGTTAATAGAACACTTAGGCTAGAAGGAAAGTGATGCAAGACCAGGAGAGGGGGCATGGAGTACTCATCCCCTCGTTTAACATTGTAGAACATAACATAGTTGTCACACATGAGTAAAAATGCTAAAAAAGTGGAAACAGCTACTCTCAAGTATCGCTTTCTCAGCCAACTGAACTGTCAGAAAACTAAATAAGGCTTAATCAGATTATAGCTCTGAAGCTGAAAAGGTGACTAGCAGAGCTGAATCATAGGGTGGAATCAGGGCAGTAGTCCTGAGTCATAAAGCTGGTTTGTATAATTTAGGACATACACTCGTCGGTCACTTTATTGTGCACACCTTGCTAGTACCAGGTTGAAATCCCCTTTGCCTTCAGAATTGCCTTAATTCTTGGTGGCATAGATTAAATAAGGTGTTGGAAACATTCCTCAGTGATTTTGGTCCATATTGAAATTATAGCATCTGACAGTTGCTGCAGATTTGTCGGCTGCACATCCATGATGCAAATCTCCTGTTCCACAACATCCCAAAGGTGCTCTATTGGATTGGGATCTGGTGACTGTGGAGGCCATTGGAGTACAGTGATCTCATTGTCATGTGAAACCAGTGGTGAGATGATTTGACCTTAGCCATCAGAAGATGGGTACACTGTGGTCATAAAGGGATGGACATGGTCAGCAACAATACTCAGGTAGGCTGTGGCATTTAACTGATGCTCAGTTGGTACAAAGGGGCCAAAAGTGTGCAAACAAAATACCCCCCACACCATTACACCATCACCACCAGCCTGAACTGTTGATACAAGGCAGGAAGGATCCATGCTTTCGTGGTGTATTACACCAAAATTTGACCCTACCATCTGAATCGAGACTCATCAGACCAGGCAACAATTTTCCAATCTTCTATTGTACAATTTTGGTGAGCCTGTGCAAATTGTAGCCCCAGTTTCCTGTTCTTAGTGGACAGGAGTGGCACCCAGTGTAGTCTCCTGCTGCTGTAGCCCATCTGTTTCAAGTTCTATGTGTTGTGCGTTCAGAGATGGTATTCTGCAAACCTTGGTTGTAATGAGTGGTTATTTGAGTAACTGTTGCCTTTCTATCATCTGGAACCAGTCTGCCCATTCTCCTCTGACCTCTCACCTACAAGGCATTTTCCTTCAGACAACCATTTCCTTCAAGGACCATTCTCTGTAAACCCTAGAGGTGGTTGTGCATAAAAATCCCAGTAGATCAGCAGTTTTTGAAATACTCAGGATGGCACACAGAGGATGTACATGGCAAGTATAGGATGGCACACAGAGGATGTAAGTGGCAAGTATAGGATGGCACACAGAGGATGTAAATGGCAAGTATAGGACGGCACACAAAGGATGGCACACAAAGGATGGCACACAGAGGATGTACATGGCAGGTATAGGATGGCACACAGAGGATGTACATGGCAAGTATAGGATGGCACACAGAGGATGTACATGGCAGGTATAAGATGGCACACAGAGGAAGTACATGGCAGGTATAGGATGGCACGGACAGAGGATGTACATGGCAAGTATAGGCTGGCACACAGAGGATGTACATGGCAAGTATAGGATGGCACACAGAGGATGTACATGGCAAGTATAGGATGGCACACAGAGGATGGTACACAGAGGATGTGCATGGCACACAGAGGATGGCACACAGAGGGTGTACATGGCACACAGAGGATGTACATGGCACACAGAGGATGGCACACAGAGGATGTACATGGCAAGTATAGGCTGGCACACAGAGGATGTACATGGCAAGTATAGGATGGCACACAGAGGATGTACATGGCAAGTATAGGATGGCACATAGAGGATGGCACACAGAGGATGTGCATGGCACACAGAGGGTGTACATGGCACACAGAGGATGTACATGGCACACAGAGGATGGCACACAGAGGATGTACATTGCAGGTATAGGATGACACACAGAGGATTTACATGGCAAGTATAGGATGGCACACAGAGGATGGCACACAGAGGATGTACATGGCACACAGAGGATGGCACACAGACAATGTACATGGCACACAGACGATGGCACACAGAGGATGTACATGGCAGGTAAAGGATGGCACAGACAGAAGATGGAGAGAGAGAGAGAGAGAAAAAAAAATCAAGCAGCTGCAGCAGTCTGATTACCTTCCACAGAGGCCGCAGAGCACATGAAGGGAGGAGGAGGGTGGAGCCATTCTAGGCACCGAGGAGGATCCTCCTCCGCTGTGCATGCTGGGTCCTCTCCTCGGGATGTCACTGGTTGCTAGATGCCAGTCGGCTGGCCTTCCTAGCAACCATTGCAGCGCAGACTCAGAGCCACAAACCAAAGCAGCTGGCGCCTTTGCCCAGCAGACAAACAAACTGGTCTGGGGGTGGGGGGCGCTAGACCACCAGGTAAACTAAACTGACCTGGGGGGGGGCAGATCGGTGTAAATTGCCACTCTGTGTGTGGGACCCCATTCGGAAAGACGGCCCTAGGTGTTCCTAATAAAGTGGCCGGTGAGCATATAATTTCTTATTAAAGCTATATTACATCTTCTGGAAAAAGGTGGGACTTGTTGTAGTGTCCTCTGTCCTTTTACCTAATGAAAGCTGAATGAACATTACTTCTAAGGTGCACCATTGAATCTAGGCCATAGCTTGCAAATTACAACATAGGCTTCTAGATGCAGGAACACCAGTCGAGAAGGTTATAGGTCTGTTTCAACAATTGAAGGGAATAAATGGTTGTTATGGGTTCCAGATCCTAGCAGCTGTTATATTACATTGAAGTTGATTTAAATGTGAAACTTACCCTGTTAACAAAACTCAGAAAAAAAAAATGCTATGTTGTAGAGACCTCTAAATATGGTAACTGTGCCTAAGCAGTACCCTGAAATATTTACCTTTTGTATTGAGTTACTCATAAATAAAATAGCAGCACATCTATGCCAAGGCAATTTTGTGCTCCAGCCGCCTCCACTCAGGGGCACAGTGCAAAAAAAGGCACAGAAAGTCAGTAATATGTAAAAGATCAACTGCAATGAGCCTACAGACAATATTGGGAACCAGTCCTTTGCTATTTGTTTATCATTTTTGGGTGTTCCTCAGTTTGGTCCGCTTTAACCAAAAATTTCCCCTCAGCTAATAAGGTGCTAATAGACAAGAGATGAAATTGCTTAGTGTGGTCAACCATTATCATTACATCTATGAGTAGCAGCTGAACTCCACCATCTATAGTGATTTCTTAACCAAGTTTTTCCTATTCTTATTTCTTTATGTTTATGGAAAGATCTTTTACAAGAAAGTTCCCTTTGGATTTTCATTACCACATTCTACCACCCTCTCATGTCCACAGGTTGTTATAGTGGGACTCGGTAAAAATACATATATTACACCTTCCAACATTAACATGAATTAGGAGGGACAAAGAGTCATTATAAGAAACATTTATTCTTTTTTATGAAAAGTGGAGGGGAAAACAAATAATTTTGGTAGCAAAAAACATAAAACATTAGGTGTATGTGTATATAAAAAGATATAGTAATCTAGGATACTTTTCCATTGTTGTTTGCTGCTATGTGCATCTTCAGGTATTAAAAGCCTGATTCCATTAAAAACCTATAATATACATAACTCAGCAAGAATCTGTTACTGATATGACTGTAAACAAGAACATAATTATTTTATGCATAAAAAACATGGTTGTTTTTGAACCTAATTGAAATTTGGATACAGCCCATTTGCTATCTTATGATAATAGGAAATGGATTACTTTCTTGAGGTAGTTGTGCTTAAAACCTTGTTTGTTGCCAAATGAAAATTGTTGTGTGTTCAAATCAATGTAGAGTGGGTTTATTCTTGATCACTTACCAAAGAAGTCTCACATTCTTTAACTCCTTAAGGCTCGGTTCACATATATGCGATGCGGGAAGGCTGCGAATTTGCAGCCTGTTCCCGCATCGCACACGCACCCCCGGCAGTTCACACTGCCATATGCGATACGCTGGGGGTGTCAATGTAATCTTAACGACACCCCCAGTTTGATCGCATATCGCAGTGCGATCGTGCAGTTCGCACAGGATCGGATCGCACAAGTGTGAACCGCTGTGCGATCCGATCCTGATGCGGCTGCAAAAATGCCTCCTGTGCGTGTTTGCTGCGGGAGCGATGCGAATTTAGCCATACAGTTTGTATGGCTAAACTCGCACAGCTGATCTCATGTAATGTCGGAGCAGTGCGCTCCGACATTACATGCGAACCCCGCACACGCACAAGTGTGAACCGGGGCTAAATGCTAGAATTAGACTTTGCCTACACCCAGGCCCATCTAAAGGAGGACCAGTATGAACTTTTGACCCATGCTTTAGAGTTGTACCTGCCCTTAGCTGCAGAGATGTATAGTAACTAAGTAGACCTACTTCACTACTGTACTTAAGTACCGAAAGGCGGTATCTGTACTTTCCTAGAGTAGAATTTTTTTCTCCTACTTCCTCTTTTACTTCACTACATTTTTTCAATAATTTCAATACTTCTACTCCAATATTTTTTTTTTGTGCTGCATAGTTACTCGTTACAATTATAAAAATTACCACTGCCAGAACAGTAGATGGCAGGTTTCATGAAGCTCAAAACATGTGTATTATCAGCGCATACGAAAATAAAAGCTACTGTATGTATAAATAAAAGCTGCATTTGAAATAATAAAAAACAATATGATGTTCAAACTTTTGACTACTTTCTTTAATAAGTACATAACACAGTACTTGTACTTTTACTTTCAGTACTTGAGTAGCAATTTTTTTCCAAAACTACTGGTACTTTTACTTTCTGTACTTGAGTAGCAAAATTTAAAAAAACTACTTGCAATACTTAAGTACAAAAAATGTTGAATACTTTAGTACTTCTACTCAAGTCACTTTTTGATCGAGCACTTGTACTTTTACTCAAGTATGGGTTTAGAGTACTTTATACAACTCTGCTTAGCTGAGGGAACACTGGCATTTATTTTATGTGTTGGTGTTTCTTGACTAGAGTTGAATTTGAAGGTTTTATTAAATAATGCTAATTACAGGTTCACTTATGTGTTTACTACCAAGTAATATTTAAGTTTACTTATCTTATATAATTCACATGTAGTGTGTAACTGTGCTTTTTATTTTTCATTGTTGAATTCTATGTGGCATATATACACATGCACTCTAATTTAGGAGCTAGTTAAAATGGTATTAAAACCCCAATGTGAAATGTAAAATATAGCAACATACTAGAGCAGTGGTCCTCAACCCTGGTCCTCAGGGCCCACTAACAGGCCAGATTTTAAGTATTACCTTGGGGAGATGCAGACTAGAGTACTGCAATCACTGAGCAGCAAATTTTATCACCTGGGATGTATTTCAGTTATCTTGCAAACCTGGCCTGTTAGTGGGCCCTGAGGACCAGGGTTGAGGACCACTGTACTAGAGGACTTACCACATTTACTTTCTGTCTGCAGCCTGTCGCTTGTTTGCATTTTGCACCTTAGAAGTTTCTCTCTAATCTTTTATAATTTTGAGGGTGGCTCCACTGCTTTCCACATTCCCATTGAGCCACCCTTACTTGCAAACTTCAGCCTGTAATCAATGCCGTAGGCATGAGGGCAGTTATGTGTTCATGCCTCAACCTGAGATGAGGGCATTGCTATTTTATTACTGGGGATGAGGGACCATCTGTACAGCAGACGAGTGTAGGCCTAGGACAGGGCAGCATGTGCTATGCTGTCAGTGAGGGTAAGGGGCTATCTGCACAGCTTACATGGTTGAGTTTCCTATGGAGGCGTTCATGAGCTGAGCTATCAGTGAAGACGAGGAAACAAATACTGCTTACGTGACCAGCCATGTAACCCCCACCCCCTACATTGCACCCGGCGTGCCCTCCCCTAGAAGTTTAAGCAACTGGATTAATCCTTAAGGATTCCATATCAATAGTAAGATATATCATAGTGTCCCTTATATTGCTGGTCAGCAGTAGTAAAATGCCCAGCATCTGTGGTCTGTGAGAATAAAAAAATGCTCAACATTAGTGATCAATGTGAGGAAAATGTATTTTGTCAGTGATCAGTAGAAGGAAAACTGTATTTTGTGGGTGGTCAGTAAGAGGAAAAATATCTTGTTGTCAGTGGGAAAAAAAAAAACCTGAACACCAGTGTATTTTTTTCCCCTGGACAACAGGGCGTTTTTCTTCCCACTGGCTTTCACTTAAAGTGGATGAAAAAAGAACTGTGGGTGCACTGAAAGATAATTGGGGGAGCACTGAGAGCCTTTCAGTGTTCCCCCATAGCATTTTTCTCATCCACTTTCAGTGCTCCCCCCAGAGGGGTGCTCTAATTCATTTTCATCCACAGTGCACACTCCATAGTGCTACTTTCATACACTTTCAGTGACAATACTCCCCATACTGTTTCTCTCAACAACCATCAGTGGCAGTGCTTCTCTCTAATTACCTGGCTGGATTGGGAGCAGTGCCGAGATTTGATTCTCACTGCACCTGCAGTTCACTGTACAGAATGCTTTGTTCTGCTGATGCTTGGTGCTGAAATTGGTTGAATGGGTCCTTCTGCTTTCAAAGGTAATGATCCACTTGCATAGTACCTGAACTCACCAACACAGCTGGGGTTTATAATCATATTATTTGACAAATATGCTCTGCAAAAAGTGAAGAATAGGCATCAGACAGACAGTAATTCAATGCAATATTGTACAGCTATGTTAAACACATAAATGTAATGAACACAACTCACAGAGGCGACCTTACTGTAAAAAAGCACAACTGTTAAGAGAGGTAGCACTGTAGAGAGACCTAACTAATACCAATACTGGCCAGTGGACTCTGAACACATTTAGCCAGTGTTGGGGCCCTATATCTTTGGTTGGAGTACTCACTGGGAGACTTTGTAATGCCAAGGAATAGCATTGTAAAATAGGAACAAATGGCTAGAGGCCCCTAAACCACTCCACCACCACCACCACCACCAGATGACACAGCAGCATCTTTGGCAACAGTCCTTCCATCACATACTGTATTCTCCCATGCAGTCACAAAACACTGCACCCACTGTAACTCCCTGGCAACTTCACTCAGTTATATTGCTCCAAACCAGTGCAAACGATATCCCCTTTAACAGCTAAAATCCATACAAAGGCACAGAGGATTGTAGCATAGTAACTCTTGTACTTACAGATACCCACTATGCAGCCTTGCAGTATCACTACTGGAACAGCAGGTCTTCAGGACAGCAGATCCCTGGAATAACAAATCTCTGAAATATAAGGTTTCTGGAACAGCAGAACTCTGGAACAGCAGATCTCTGAAATATCAGGTTTCTGGAACAGCAGAACTCTGGAACAGCAGATCTCTGAAATATCAGGTTTCTGGAACAGCAGAACTCTGGAACAGCAGATCTCTGAAACAGCAGCTCTCTGGAATGGCAGAGTGCAATGTACAACTGCACCTCTCAATGTCTGAGACAGCACCTGTGCATATTGTCCATTTGCACAACTTAGGCAGCTCCAACCATCCACTTGCTCTCCCCACAGTGTGGATTCTCTCTCCCCTTCATTTTATGGGGTGGCCCAAGTCGCAGGCTTTCAGCCAATAAAATACTTTTTCAGCAGTTGGTCTTTGCCAGAATGGCTGCCACTCACTCAAAACTTGGGACACTTTCCAGTTCAGCACTGTCCACATTGCAGAAAAGGGGCAATATACTGCAACAAGGGGCAAGTATTATGCAGAATCAGTCAAATGTAGAAATGGGGGAAAGGAAGGTGGAGTCACAGACAGAATAGACTTGATGCTTATAACAGCAGAGACAGCTTTTCACAGCATTCCCTCCCCCTATCTCACACTAGCCTGGAGCACTGAAGTATGATGTTGGCTGAAGTTGGCTGTGCATGCGCTGTGAACCACCAGCTGCCAGGGGGTTAATTTAATGGAGGCTTGCTCCCTTCCACAGACATTTATGAACAGGAGCAAATAGCAATGATGTTTACAAACTGACTGTAAATTATCAAAAGTTTTGCAACCCTGTCCTGGATTTTATACAGCTATCTGTTCCCTGTTCAGACCTAAGATCACAGCACCTGCCAAAGAGAAATTATCCAACAATGACTATTTAGCTCTGGGATGTTATGTGACTGCATGCAGAAAGCTGCAAAGGACGTCAATGCTAAAAGAATGCAAAACTGTTAAATGTGTTATGCTCATTTGTGAAAAGAAGCTAATTGATAAGGATTATTCATGATGATGGCATGGTGATTTATTTAATTGCACCTATATAATTTTTGTAGAGCAGCAATCATCTTGCTTAGCTTATAAAATATTTCTCATTTAAAATTCACCTCTT
This sequence comes from Pelophylax lessonae, assembly GCF_965119305.1. Lineage (NCBI taxonomy): Eukaryota > Metazoa > Chordata > Amphibia > Anura > Ranidae > Pelophylax > Pelophylax lessonae. The sequence goes on from NC_138772.1 coordinate 448,749,088, forward strand.
ACAATCCTGATTTTGTGCCATATGTATTTCAAAGGTTGTGTTACAAAAAACATGTTCTTCAAGACAAAACCCGCCGTTCACTATAGCCACCAATGACTGTGGCATTGTGTGCTACACTTTCTTTAGCTCACAGAAATCTATCCCTACAATGCATGACTTACAGGCCAAAAGATCTCAGTTCTCCCGGCAAATATCTATTTTAAAATGGACAGTAACAACATTGCTTCTGTTTTTTCATAGCCTTTAAAAGATCTTTTGAATCTTACAAAAACTAAGGGTAATCAATGGTGACACAATAAAGAATTCCCATTGTAAGTAATTAACAACATAGTTTTTAAAGCGGAACTAAACTGTATCCGAGCACCGCAAACTGAAAGCTCTTTGAAATTTATTTGTATAATATTCAAAGCATATTTACCCATCCATCCATATCTCCATGCTTTATTTTGTATAGAAATTACTTTGAAAAACACCCCATAGCATTTCTTGTCATGGACATCTTAACAGGGACAGAAGGTTCATGTAGCATTTACTTCCTATAATCCATCTGCCTTTAGTTTAGGCATGCAGGCAGGAGGTTGTGCTTAGCTGAGAAAGCCCCTCCTCCAGATGAAGGAAAGAAATGCCCATGGGACTCCTGGGATGTATGATATCATTTTGGCCTAGGCCAGAAACCAGGAAGCAACTAAAGAAAAAAGTTTTTTAAAGAAAATTTAATATCCCTTCTGATTTATTTACTAATGCTAGCAGCATAAGCATTAAAAATAGTATAAACTGATTGAGAGAGTTTTGTTTCATTTTTAGAATTAGACACATAGGGGTCCATTCACTAAATAATTTACTAAACAAACACTTAGGCCAGTTCAGTTAACCTGTATTCATGTAATTGACCAATCATGTTTTTTTTTTTTTCTATTTGTAAAATTTGAATTTTCTTTGTAGATGATTGGCTGTTTGAAGTGAACATAGTTTAAGTGGGCTCTTTGAACATATCAGTTAATTATCCACATATAACTCAATATGTAACATGTACAATGGTGTAAAGCATAGAAACTGAGGATCTTTTTTTTCTGATTGCTCTAAACCAACAAAATATAAAATCTTATTGGTTTCCAAGTGTTATTGCACTTTGCTCATCATCAGTACTCTTTGCACTGTTTTATTAAACATGACTTTCTGTGGAAGGATTGCAATATATTAAATCTCAGTCAATCATACTGGTTTGTTTTATGGTCCTATCACCATTGTTACATTCAACGAGGTTTAAATTAATAGGCAAGCAGGATCAAAGGCCAGGTGCATCACATGGATGTTGCATGCTGATGGGATTAATGTTCATCTGCAGCCCTTTTTTCCCAGTGGAGCATATGATAATTCTTAATTTTGTGACAGAAGCTCCAATTTTAAAATATTGAATACAATGAAGGGTAATTCACTCATTAGGTTATTCCTTTTTATATGGTACTGATATTAGTGAAATATGATAAACCTACATTTAGTAAGTCTCACTTCTACAAATTGCTTTGTTTAATAATTTAATAATCTGCCTAAAATGTATTCTAAGGTCATAGGCATTGATTGATTTTTGGCAGAAATTTGGTGCAGTCTGGATGTTTAGGGGTACCTTAAAATATCAGACAGATCAATTGGATTAGTTGGACATGCCCTGTTGGAGTAATCAAGATGAGAATTTCTGCTACACACACACACACACTGTGTATAACAGTATATATACAGTATCTCACAAAAGTGAGTACATCCCTCACATTTTTGTAAATATTCTAATATATCTTTTCATGTGACAACACTAAGGAAATTACACTTTGCTACAATGTAAAGTAGTGAGTGTACAGCTTGTATAATTAATGTCTAAACCGCTGGCAACAAAAGTGAGTACACCCCTAAGTGAATATGTCCAAATTGGGCCCAATTAGCCATTTCCCCTCCTCGGTGTCATGTGACTCATTAGTGTTACAAGGTCTCAGGTGTGAATGAGGAGCAGTTGTGTTAAATTTGGTGTTATCGCTCTCACTCTCTCATACTGGTCACTGGACATTCAACATGGCACCTCATGGCAAAGAACTCTCTGAGGATCTGAAAAAAAGAATTGTTGCTCTACATGAAGATGGCCTAGGTTATAAGAAGATTGCCAAGACCCTGAAACTGAGCTGCAGCACAGTGGCCAAGATAATACAGCGGTTTAACAGGACAGGTTCCACTCAGAGCAGGCCTTGCCATGATGCACCAAAGGAGTTGAGCGCACATGCTCAGCGTCATATCCAGAGGTTGTCTTTGGTAAATAGACGTATGACTGCTGCCAGCATTACTGCAGAGGTTGAAGGGGCGGGGGGTCAGCCTGTCAGTGCTCAGACCATACGCCACACACTGCATCAAATTGGTCTGCATGGCTGTCATCCCAGAAGGAAGCCTCTTCTAAGGATGATGCACAAGAAAGCCTGCAGACAGTTTGCTGAAGACAAGCAAAGTAAGGACATGGATTACTGGAACCATGTCCTGTGGTCTGATAAGACCAAGATAAACGTATTTGCTTCAGATGGTGTCAAGCGTGTGTGGTGCCAACCAGGTGAAGAGTATGCGTTGACAAGTGTGTCTTGGGAAAACAAATTTCGGTGTAGGCCCGAAAAGGGAACTGCGCAAACGGAGTGATATTTGACAATAAATGAATATATATTATATAAATAAATAAATGTGAAAAATTTGAGGAATTTCTTCCTTTAGCGAGCAGCAATAAAAACGTGATAACGCAATAAGTGATAATGAATGGGGGTTATTGCCCTCAGCTGTGAACTCACAAAAAGTGCTAGTGCATAAACAGTGTTATGTCTCACATAAATCACATAAACATAAAACCAATAAAATTGAGGTGAACAGTTCATTTAAATGACAATATATAGGTGAGTATATCAAAATATAGTCCTTGAAAGTGCTCGGTGCAAATTGGATGTGAAGACAGTAACAGGATAATCTGGAGCTCTTGTGGAGATACATGCTGGTCAACTTCTTCTGGTAAGAAGTATTTTATCCGAGCACTGGGTGTATGGTGATTGGTGAAGGCACTTTATATCAAGTACATTTTGCTGCTGGAACAATTAGTTTGCACCGAGCACTTTCAAGGACTATATTTTGATATACTCACCTATATATTGTTATTTAAATGAACTGTTCACCTCAATTTTATTGGTTTTATGTTTATGTGATTTATGTGAGACATAACACTGTTTATGCACTAGCACTTTTTGTGAGTTCATAGCTGAGCGCAATAACCCCCATTCATTATCACAAGTGTGTCTTGCCTACAGTCAAGCATGGTGATGGGAGTGTCATGGTCTGGGGCTGCATGAGTGCTGCCGGTACTGGGGAGCTACAGTTAATTGAGGGAACCATGAATGCCAACATGCACTGTGACATACTGAAGCAGAGCATGATCCCCTCCCTTCGGAGACTGGGCCGCAGGGCAGTATTCCAACATGATAAAGACCCCCAAGCACACCTCCAAGATGACCACCGCCTTGCTAAAGAAGCTGAGGGTAAAGGTGATGGACTGGCCAAGCATGTCTCCAGACCTAAACTTTATTGAGCATCTGTGGGGCATGCTCAAACGGAAGGTGGAGGAGCGCAAGTTCTCTAACATCCACCAGCTCAGTCATGGAGAAGTGGAAGAGGACTCCAGTGGCAACCAATGAAGCTCTGGTGAACTCCATGCCCAAGAGGGTTAAGGCTGTGGTGGAAAATAATGGTGGCCGCACAAAATATTGACACTTTGGGCTCAATTTGGACATTTTCACTTAGGGGTGTACTCACTTTTGTTGCCAGTGGTTTAGACATTATTGGCTTTGTGTTGAGTTAATTTGAAGGGACAGCAAATTTACACTGTTATACAAGCTGTACACTCACTACTTTACATTGTAGCAAAATTTCATTTATTCAGTGTTGTCACATAAAAAGATATAAAATATTTACAAAAATGTGAGGGCGTACTTTTGTGAGATACTGTATGTTTTGAAAAAAAAAAATAATATTAATCCAGCTGTTGGATTATCAGGACTTTTATACTGTTATTCTTCTGTTTTGTGTGTGTTCAGATTAGTTCAAAATGACTTTTGTGAAGGACATCTCCAGTATAAGAAGGCCTTGATAACTGAAATAAAAATGGTTCTGGTGGCAGTGAATTCTTTCACAATGAATAGAAAAGCTTTAGTTTTTATTTCCCAGCTAAAGGGGTAGATTTACTAAAGGCACTTTGCAAGTGCAGTTCAACTCATTTTCCCCAGAACTTAGTAAATATGGTGAAGCTTCGCTTTGTAAAGAATACCCAATCGGGTGCAAGGAAAATAAAATAATAGCATTTTTGTTTGCATGTGATTGGATGATGAAAATCAGTAGAGCTTTACTGCATTCACTAAGCTTTGGGGAAAAGGTGTAACTGCACTTGCAAAGTGTACAGTCTTTTTGCCTTTAGTAAATCAACCCCACTGTGTTCGACCCAGGCATCACAGAATGGATGTTGCTATGAAAGGCATTTCATTTGTAAAAAGATTCCCCTGAATTTTCTGCCATCCTTCAATCCCTATTTTACACCTCCCTCAACCCAGATACTGTAACACGGTATACGGCATGTATGTGTTCTAATATGTGACAGTGCCAGGATGATATCTACAGTGGAAGAACAGTGGACATTGTATTAACAAACTTTACAAATGAGTGAACCAATTTGCAAAATTAAGGAAATTCTGAAATTAAGGGTTTCAACTTTGCATAGTTTATCAACATTAGTATCAAATTTTGCCAAGCGGACTGCTTAAGTGTAGTTTGCATGAAGTAAAAAAAAAAAATTGCATGGCTTAGTTCTATAACCATAGAGATCATAGTGTGTCCTGCAGTCACTTCCTTCTATGTACTTCCTGTTTGTGCTGCTTGAAGATGTCTGACATCAACTTCTGAGGGTAGGTGCATAAATCATGATACAGGGCATGAAAGTGTCCTTCAGACTATCTTTGAGAGACAATTAAATGGACCCAATAGTGCCTGAATGCCCTTCTCATTTTCCTCTGCTAAGCCAATTGTTCGTATATCAGCATCATCTGCAGAAGGCCAAACATGAGATAAAGCATAGTAAAGGAATCCATGCTGCTGCCTTCCCTGCAGGAAACATTCACCATGACAAGCCACACCTCAAATTGTTTATTTTCTGTAATGTCGCTTCCTTTTTTTTTTTAAAAAAAAGGCATTTGTGGAGTGGTTTTACCACACCTTAACAGGCTTCAAACGCTTCAAAACCGTGCATAGGGCATTTGGGGAGCATTTTTAAAGCGTCATTAACGCTTCTCAAATGCCAGTCTAACCCCCATCCTAAAGTGCATTAACTCCAGTTTAATGCCTAATCTAAAGCGCATTAATGCGAGTCTAATGCCCATACTAAAGAGTGTTTGTTAACCTCCTTAGCGGTATTCCCGAGTGTGGCTCGGGGTGGAATTTTAGTGCCATTAGCGGTAACCCCGAGCCACACTCAGGCTACCGCCAGGGAGCATCGCTGGATCCTGGTAGAGGTTACTTACCTTGTCCCCGGGATCCCGCGATGTTTCCCTGCAGCATACGGCGGCTGGATCTTCCGCCTGATGCTGTGAGCCCCGGCTTCCGTCTACTGCGACGTGGCGCTCGCAGGGGGTGGAACCGGCGGCAAATTCAAATCGTAAAACACACAACCACACTGATATATTGTAATCCTATTGGATTACATTACAAAATAAAATAAATTGACATTAGTTTGCCCCCCAGTGCCCTTTCCTGCAGTTTTACTGTACTTTTTATATATACATATCTATATATAGATATATATACACATATATATATATATATATATATACATACATGTATACACACACATACACATATATATATATGTATATAACATATGTATATATATATATATATATATATATATATATATATATATATATATATGTGTGTGTGTGTGTGTATATATATATATATATATATATATATATATATATACTTTAACTTATTTATAGTTATTTATTATATTATAATTTACGATTTTGTGTTTCAAACTTTATCATACCCAAGATGTTATAAAGAAGAACGCACAGTAAAAAAAAAATCATATGTAAATAGCTGGTTTGGGCTGCTCGTCCTTAAGAATTACTAGCAAAATAATGGTACCGCTTTGAGCACCTAAAATCGGAAACAATCATACGGCCAGGGAGGTTAAGAGTTAGAAATTTAGTCAACTGTGAACAAGCCCTAACTCTCTATTTATCAGTAAAGCCATGTAAAGGCCTTGTCATAGCTGACATGAAGATCACATGATTTTGTTTATAAACAAAGGATTAGCGTTAGGATTACCATCAGAATTAGGGTTCCTCTGTATCTAATTTTATTGTACCTAATGTACCTATAAAAAAAAAAAAACTTTGAAATTTCAGTGAAATATCTTGATTTTGACAGCAATGTTGATGTAGAAAAAAACCTCCAGTTTCACTGATCCCTAATAAATATAATAACCCAACCCCAATGTACAAGAAACCTGAAGCAACTAACCACATAGGGGATGATCTATGCACTGTTCTCCCCTGTGGACAGGAATAATATTTTACAATTTCTCTATCTGGTTCTATCTGATCCAGGCATTATACTGTCATAGAAAAAAAATTGTGCCTTAACAGGAGGACAATCATTACATCAAATGAACTCTAGCATGAGAATGAAATGCATCATGGCATGATTTGTGATGGGGGGGGGGGGGGGCAATAAGGCAGCCAAATGCTTCCATACAGGTTTTTACAGTAGTGATGCTGACACAAATAAAGTATGAAAGGGCACTCACACACTTCTCACCTGCGTGGCAGATGCTTTGCCACCCAGTCTAGAGCTACAGACAGGTGCTGCAATTTCTAGACAACCTGGTGCAAAACAAGACAGGTGGCAACCTTTGTTGTTGTTATTATTATTACACAGGATTTATAAAGCACCGACAGTTTGCACAGCGCTTTACAAATTCAGGGTAGACAGTACAACTACAGTACACTTCAATACAGTAGGAATCAGAGGGCCCTGCTCATTAGAGCTTACAATCCTATAATACAGTTTTGATCAAGCTGTATAAAAAGCAACATTGACTTTTATACAAATGATATTCACCAAAAATAATTTGAACCCATTGCACGTAAAATATTTTAAGGGCAAGTTATAAGAATTGTGTCCTTAAAACATGTTACGTGTAAAATGCATTGGAAATAACAATTAGAAGCCACCATGAGTGTATTGAATAATGGATAAGTAAGTAGCTGCCTGCAATCTTCATGTATGTATATTTCGAAGATTACTACCAGTGTTTGTGAATGTTTTGCATTTAATTTTTTTTCTGTTTTATGTTTTTAAGATATAATAAAAAAGAATTTAAAAATAAAAAGGCAGATTTACAACAGTAAAGTAGAGAGATCACATTTACGGGGGTTTTTACATGCTGCATGTATTTTTTTTACAACTTTTAAAGTCTGACTGAAGTTCCTCTTTAACTTTCAGGTAGGAAAGTGCATGGCCAGTCTCCAAACTCCCCCAATAGGGGGAGCATGGGAGAAGTAGGTCTATAGCATATGGGAGCAAGATAAATCCACTATATTGCCAGCTAGGCCCGTGCATGCAAAGGTGGCTCCATGGGACTCTGTAAGGGGACAAAGCCACTCAAAGACAAGAATCAGGAAAGGGGAATATTACTCTGTATGCCAAACAAAGTGTACTTGATGCTGAAAAATTCCAGTGTCCAGAGTGAGTGATAAGACATTTGAGGTTTGTAATTCTGAAAAGAAGTTTAAAGAAAGATTGTATTAAGTGTATAGATTCGTTTTACATTGGAGCAGTAGCAATTTTTCAAAAATATACAAATGAAATACTATATTTCTTTTCATATATAGATACGAAACAACAATGTTCAGAACTTGTTGGCTGGGTTGGTGAAAAGGGGTGAGAGGGCTTAGAATTTACACAAAAACCCTTGAATTAAGATCTTATACTCTGACAAAGATCAGTTGATGCTGAAAAGTGCTGGGGAGTTACTGGAGATTTAAAAGAGAAGGATGGCTTTTAAAAAAAATAAACAATCATACTCACCTAGATGGCTGCAGCACCGAACCCAGCTGCAGCTGCCCCCCTCCGTTGATCGCTCAGTTCTCGGTCTTCAGCCTGCAGACTGTCAGTCACTGGGTCTCTGCTCTGTTCCTCCAGCATTCACTGGAGTGCTGGGCTGTGGAGGAGGTGGGAGCTGCTGGTTCAGGCCTTTAGCAGCTCATTGAGAGACTTAGCCAGCTGACGGTCAAGTCATCTGGGTGGATCCGACTGTAAAGTTGGGATCTTTCCTGAGCCTGGACCAGCTGAGTGACGTCAGCCAACAGCGGGCTTTAGCCCACTGTTGGCTGCAAACAGGTCACAGGAGTGCAGAACAAATTTCATGTTACATGTAAAATGCATTGGAAACAAATATTAGGAACTGTGTCTTTCAAGGCAAATTAAAGATCATCTCTAAAAAGGGGGAAACCAGCAAAGTGACTCATATGTGGATTCTTATTCGCCACCCCTCCTGGCATCACAGACATGTAATGTGCCATTTTCTGTGCAGGCTCACAAAGGAAAGCCTTTCTTGTTACACTTACACCATTCATTACGACAGGTTGTCATGGTATTTGCTTTGTTCTTTTCTCTCACCCCCTTCAATTGTGCTGCCTGCTTCCATTGTCCATTCTCATTTTGTGGGTTACAGTATTTGACATTCAGCACAACTCATCCTAGAAAGGAAAGAATTTGGAAGTGTCATGCTGTCTATTTTTAGCTGCTGAGTGAGTATAATGATGTACAATTGCTGGCCACATTTAAATGAAACACATCTTTGCTAATCTCCGGTTGTTTGTTGTCTAGGTTGTGCTTCCATCAATCGAAAATAAATGCGGCATACTATAGTTGCTGTATATTCGCAGGATGGCTGGCACATCGATAATAGCAGGTGCACAGAGAGGAAGGCACATACAGAGGGAAGATGGCTTTATCAACAGGAAAATAGTCTGTTTATGGTCTTCAGAATAATCCCTTAGATAACATTAGGCACATTAGTCTATAGATTGGGAGATATTCAACAGATGCAATGGAAAATTAAAGAACTACTCATTATCTTTATGATATCAAGGCTGTGAATTAAAACTCAAACTCTTAAATCAACATCCTTCAAAAATGTTGGTACTGAGACCAATAAATTCCATCATACTTAAGTACATGTTCCTTATACATTATTCCAGAAGCCCATGTGATATTTGGATATGAACATCTCAGAACCTGGTATTAGGAGCCAATAATGTATTACATTGTGTGCAGCTGGCAAACGTGTCTATACATCACAGTACAGATTTGTTTTAGTGCTTTATATTTGGGGTGTCATATTGGTATCATAGGGTTTAGGGGTTAGATTTAAGTAAATGTAGAACTAAATGCATTCTCAGCATTAAGGTAAAACATGCTCCAATGCATTTATAGGCCCCAGTGTCCCCAAACACTTACATACTCTCCCTGTTCACCATCACCGACTCCATGTCCCACAGTTCTACTTCCCCTTAAAGTGGTTCTTCAGTCTATTTTTAAACTTCATTCTAATAGCATTCTCTCCCCCTCTTTAAATACCAAAAGATGAAGAATAAAAAAATAAAAATCTAGCTCCAAATACCTTTTATATTAATTGTTCCTCTTTACTTCCTGCTTCCCTTTGTAGGCAAATGACATCAATACTGTACTCCTATCGACTCCTGGGATATTTTCATCACCAATCCCAGGCGTCTTTAGGCTTTTTTTTTTGTGAGGGGAGGAGAGCTGGAGGAGGGCGGAGGGAAGCTGGAGGAGGGCGGAGGGAAGCTGGAGGAGGGCAGGGAAGAGGTAGAGGAGGGCAGAGGACATCCAGAGAAGGGTGGAGGTGGGCGGAGACAGGCAAATTACATACGGAGGCAATGTGCATTCTGCAAGCGTGGACTCCGATGTGTACTGCGCATGCGCGAACTCGCTGTGCACAACAGGAAATTCCTCGAAAAACTAAGAGCGCTGGCTTCAGCGGCCATCAGTTAAAACAGCCGCCGTGTATATAAAGACATTCATGGTTTGTGTGTTTAGAAACAACATTTTATACTTAAAAATGGCAGATTGAATGTATTAAAATATAAGTATAGTTGCGCTAAGAACACTTAAAAAAATTGAGCAGATGAACTCACAATAAAATCTCAACAAGCGGCTACACTTGGGTCATACACTGATCATATGTACCAAGGCAGAAAGGTAAAATATGTAGCGCTAAAACATTAAAAAAGTCCATATAAAAAGTCCATTTCACTAAAAGATCATCCCAGTGATATTGCACAGCACCCAATATTGCAAGAGTGAAGAAGGTCCACCACCAAGCAGAGTGTTCAAAACACGCTTACCGGACAATTGAATATATTGGGAATTTGGTAACCCAAAAGAAACTGCGCAAAACGGTGATATCTGACAATGGTAAACAATTAAATATAAATATATCAATGTGATTAATTCAATTAAATATGTAGGGAATTCCTTCCCAGTGCAAGCTGCAATAAAAAACGTGTAAAAACGCATGAAATGTGAAATAAAATTGGTTGAATTGCGCTCAACACTCAACACACAAGAAGGTGCTTGTGTGCATAAATACAGTATATATAAAGGATAAATACAAATAAATAGTCCTTAAGTGAATAAATATGATTATATATATATATATAAAGTCCTTAAAGTGCCCAGTGCAACACGGATCTCTCAGCAAAGACTGAATACACTTTATCTTCATGTGAGGGACCTCCACCATAAAAACTCTCTCCACCCAGTGCTCAGGGTAAATACTCCTTACCGGTACTGGTGGACCCCTTGATTATAGGGGGTCTCAAACAGCATAAATGGTCCACAAATGCCTCCAAGCTATCCTTAGGATGTCTTTATAGATAAGGCTCAGCTCGCATAGGGAACTCCAGGATGTTATAGAGAAAAGATAAAGGAAACTCCAATAGCGTAATACGTTCTGATACTCGGGGTTTAATAATAGAATTGCACTTACTCAAACACAAGGTTCATAATGCCTTCATTAAAAATGTACAGCATAGGTTCGGTGTACGAGACGCTCCTCCCGCTCCTGCGTACCACCAACCCGGAACTCAACGGTCTCACGTTCCCGACGCACGTTTCGTCAGGCGTGCTGACATCATCAGGGGATCATGTGACCGTACGTTTCCATTCACAATAAATAGAGGATTTCAGCTGACAACATCCAATCGCTGGCCAGCGGTTCCTGAACCGCCCATTCCCCACGGAATCATAAGTTCTCTCCCATAGCCAGGAAATTCACCGTGGCCATCTTTTGTTTGGGCAAATCGCCAGTGCAGCACTCAAACTTTTTTAGCAAGCCTGAATAAACAATGATGCAATGGAGTCGGATTGCCAAACTAATGATTAATCAGTTTAGCACTAAATATTAATCAATACATATCAAATTAGAGCGATGGAATGCTGTTTACAATAAATGGAATTATAATTATATATATTGCCCCCAATCGAGTATATTAAACCATACTACATGTAAAATTTTATTAAAATAAAATTAACTAAATTTAAAATATATTTATTTATTTCAACATATCCCTGAAGGTAAAAAATCCTAAAATTCAATTAAATTAATATGTAGTTATTTGATTAATGCCTAAAATTAATTAATATAATTTAATAATTATTATATATTAAAAATCTATATTAAAAGGCAGATTTAGTGGTGTGCGCTTGAAAAGATTTTTGGATGAAGATTAAATTATTTTAAAAATTTGAAATGAAACAATTTAGGTCGATGTCAATATTCATACCTGACGGCTGTAAAGTTTGCATTTTGTAGATCCATTGGGTTTCGTTCATAGAGATTTTTTTAGTCATATTTCCCCCTCTCCAATGGCGATCTACTGTGTCAATACCACAAAAAGACATCTGGGATGGATCTCTGTTATGGTACAGACGGAAATGGTTGGAGAGGCTATGCTTGGGAAAGCCTTTGCTTACATTCCCAACATGCTCATTAATCCTATTGGAAAGCTCTCGTGTGGTCCTGCCTATGTATTGTAATCCACATGGACAGCTTATTAGGTAGGTCACATGAGTGGATCTGCATGAAATTTGCTTTTTAATTGCAAATTGTTGTCCTGTGACTTCGGACTGGAAGCTAGTGATTTTCCTAGGGTTTTTCTTCGTCATCAGGCAGGCATTACATTTACCACAAGGAAAAAAACCTTTCACGTCCAAAAAGGTTGGTTTTTTCTTTGGGGGATCGGGTATATTTGGTGCCAGCATGTGTCTCAGGTTTGGGGCCTTCCTATAAATAAAATGCGGTCTTTCGGGAAGGACTTTATTGAGTGTTTTATCTTTTAGTAAAATCGACCAGTGCTTACGCACAATTGCTTCAATCTGTTTATAATTCCTGTTAAAATCGGTTAAAAAAGCCAGTTCCCCTTTAGTCTCTGTTTCCTTCTTTTTAGTTTTTAACAACCCACTCCTAGGCATCCGATGTACCAAGTCTCTGGTTTTGGTGACCTCTTCAAGTTTGTAGCCTTTTTCTACAAATCTTGCTGTCAATAAATTAGATTGAGCCTGAAAGTCTTCATCGTTTTTACAATTCCGCTTGATGCGCATATATTGTCCTTTTGGGATGGCACCCAGCCATTTGGGATGGTGACAGCTACGGGTGGGGATATAGCTGTTTCTATCTGTTTCTTTAAAGAAACTTTTTGTGGAAACAGAACTGCCCTGTTTCACCAACGTTAGATCTAAAAAGTTAACTGACACTTTATCCCATGTGGCTGTGAATACAAGGCCATACTGATTCCTATTCATGTCGTCAAGGAATGTTTTTAAAGATTCCTCTGATCCATTCCATACTATTAGTAGATCGTCAATGAATCTTTTGTATAGGATCAGTGACGGATTCAGGTTGGCGAAGATTTCGTTCTCTTCCCAATGCCCAAGTAGAATGTTTGCCACACTTGGGGCATATTTGGCGCCCATTGCCACGCCTCTTATTTGGTTATAGTAACCTCCATCATGCCAAAAGTAATTATTTTCCAAGGCCAGGCTCAGGGCGTCACAAATAAACTTTTTTTGTTGTGGTTTTATATTGGTTTTGGTATTTAAAGCGGCTATGGTGGTATTAAGTACATCATCTTGCTTCAAACTAGTGTACAGAGACTCAATGTCAACTGTCACCAAAAAGGTGTTTGGTTGTACTTCTACTTGCTCCAATAAGTTAATCAAGTTAATCTATCTTTAACCACTTAAGCCCCGGAGGATTTTCCTGCTAAACGACCAGGGGGTATTTTGCGATTCGGCACTGCGTGACTTTAACGGACAATTGCGCGGTCGTGCAACACTGTACCTAAACGAATTTGACGTCCTTTTTTCCCACAAACAGAGCTTTCTTTTGGTGGTATTTGATCACCTGTGCGATTTTTACTTTTTGCGCTATAAACAAAAAAAGAGCGTCAATTTTGCAAAAATAACAATATTTTTCACATTTTTTTATATGAAATTCCCCAAAAAAAATGTAAAAATCAAAATTTTTTAACATTATCGGCTGATAAAGAAAAAGAATGATTTTTTTAATCACAGCGAATCCAGATTACTTAGTCTTATAATATCGCGAAGGAAAGCGAAAATGACTAAACTGGAGGAGAAAATTAGTGAACTAAAAACCACTTTAGAACCTTTTAAGGATAATGCTGATTTTAAAGAAAAAATTACATCAACCCAGAAGTTCTTAGAGAAAATAGATAAGGACACTCGGAATAAAAAGATTAATAAGTACCAAAGAGATCTATTGGACTACAAAGAATCCAAAGTGTATAAATGGCAGGACATTCCGTTAGGATTGAACGCCATTAATACTACTAATATCCCTGCACAGTCCCCGGTAGTGAGAGAGATGGGAATTGAGAGATTTATAGACCCCAACTTCACTCCTACTGGAGGGACCCCAAATTTTGATGATAATGGTAGGAATGAATATCCTGAAAATAGAAACAATAGACCACAGTATTTCAATACCTCCCAGTATAATGTACCCATGTATAACAGTTACTCCCCTTTGGCCTACACCCCAGAAAATCAACAGAAGGGTTTTCATGGGAGGGGGCGAGGTGGGAGGGGAAGAGGTTCCAACCACCCAAATGGAGCATGGCGGGGACACAGAGGAGGTGGGAGAGGCCAGCCTTGGCAACGAGGGAGGGGATCACAGAATTGGAGACCCCAACAACAATGGAACCAAGGGAACCACTGGCAGAGAGAGAACCACTGGCAGCAGTGGGGAGGGGATACTTATCCCCACTATCAACAGGAGACGACACCCCAACGAAACTTTCCACTAAACGAAAGAACAGAAAACAAAGGAGAGGGTGCAGAGGTGGACGAAAGAAACAAAAGGAAAAGAGAATCCTAGGGGCCGGGATTTTTAATCTCAGTAATGCCCAGTTCACCCCTGATGAATTAAAAATACTGGAACTTGGTCTTAAGTTTGCTCCTGACAAAAGTGTTGATAAGTTCAACACCTTTATCGATATTGAGAAATATGTCAGGAAGCTAAAAATCAAAAAACACTTTTTGGAAAAACCATGCAACCCTACTTTTAATGATGCTGAATATCAGGACAGTGGATTGAGAAATCGCTCTGTTTTTAATCCCCCCAAAGCTTCCAACCATTGTTTGGAAGTTTTTAAGAGCATGGTAGAAGATGATGTGCGGAAAATTAAATTGAATCATCATTATACCAAAAAAGAACTGGAAAGGGCCTCAAGGAATTAGAGAATCGTAAAGACATAGTCATACGAGGAGCAGACAAAGGGGGGGGGGGGAATAGTGGTTCTCAACAAAAATGATTACAAACTAGAACTTGACAGACTAGTGGGTGGTGACCAAGTTACATATCAAAAATTGAGAACCAACCCAACCCAGAGTCTAAAGTTGAAACTTGAGGAAATAGTGAAAAAGGCCAAAGAAAGAGGTATATTAACGAAAAAAGAGGCACAGTATCTTGTGCCAAAAGCACCACGTTTACCCACAATTTATCAGTTGCCAAAAGTCCACAAAAATAAGACAAAGCCCCCTGGGAGGCCTATTATTTGTGGCATCGAATCCATTTTTTCCCGTATAGGGGAATATGTGGACCACTTTTTGCAGCCGATTGTATCACTCTATCCTTCTCATCTTAAAGATAGTAAGCACTTGATTAACTTATTGGAGCAAGTAGAAGTACAACCAAACACCTTTTTGGTGACAGTTGACATTGAGTCTCTGTACACTAGTTTGAAGCAAGATGATGTACTTAATACCACCATAGCCGCTTTAAATACCAAAACCAATATAAAACCACAACAAAAAAAGTTTATTTGTGACGCCCTGAGCCTGGCCATGGAAAATAATTACTTTTGGCATGATGGAGGTTACTATAACCAAATAAGAGGCGTGGCAATGGGCGCCAAATATGCCCCAAGTGTGGCAAACATTCTACTTGGGCAATGGGAAGAGAACGAAATCTTCGCCAACCTGAATCCGTCACTGATCCTATACAAAAGATTCATTGACGATCTACTAATAGTATGGAATGGATCAGAGGAATCTTTAAAAACATTCCTTGACGACATGAATAGGAATCAGTATGGCCTTGTATTCACAGCCACATGGGATAAAGTGTCAGTTAACTTTTTAGATCTAACGTTGGTGAAACAGGGCGGTTCTGTTTCCACAAAAAGTTTCTTTAAAGAAACAGATAGAAACAGCTATATCCCCACCCGTAGCTGTCACCATCCCAAATGGCTGGGTGCCATCCCAAAAGGACAATATATGCGCATCAAGCGGAATTGTAAAAACGATGAAGACTTTCAGGCTCAATCTAATTTATTGACAGCAAGATTTGTAGAAAAAGGCTACAAACTTGAAGAGGTCACCAAAACCAGAGACTTGGTACATCGGATGCCTAGGAGTGAGTTGTTAAAAACTAAAAAGAAGGAAACAGAGACTAAAGGGGAACTGGCGTTTTTAACCGATTTTAACAGGAATTATAAACAGATTGAAGCAATTGTGCATAAGCACTGGTCGATTTTACTAAAAGATAAAACACTCAATAAAGTCCTTCCCGAAAGACCGCATTTTATTTATAGGAAGGCCCCAAACCTGAGACACATGCTGGCACCAAATATACCCGATCCCCCAAAGAAAAAAACAACCTTTTTGGGCGTGAAAGGTTTTTTTCCTTGTGGTAAATGTAATGCCTGCCTGATGACGAAGAAAAACCCTAGGAAAATCACTAGCTTCCAGTCCAAAGTCACAGGACAACAATTTGCAATTAAAAAGCTCATTTCATGCAGATCCACTCATGTGACCTACCTAATAAGCTGTCCATGTGGATTACAATACATAGGCAGGACCACACGAGAGCTTTCCAATAGGATTAATGAGCATGTTGGGAATGTAAACAAAGGCTTTCCCAAGCATAGCCTCTCCAACCATTTCCGTCTGTACCATAACAGAGATCCATCCCAGATGTCTTTTTGTGGTATTGCCACAGTAGATCGTCATTGGAGAGGGGGAAATATGACTAAAAAAATCTCTATGAACGAAAACCCAATGGATCTACAAAATGCAAACTTTACAGCCGTCAGGTATGAATATTGACATCAACCTAAATTGTTTCATTTCAAATTTTTAAAATAATTTAATCTTCATACAAAAATCTTTTCAAGCGCACACCACTAAATCTGCCTTTTAATATAGATTTTTAATATATAATAATTATTAAATTATATTAATTAATTTTAGGGATTAATCAAATAACTACATATTAATTTAATTGAATTTTAGGATTTTTTACCTTCAGGGATATGTTGAAATAAATAAATATATTTTAAATTTAATTAATTTTATTTTAATAAAATTTTACATGTAGTATGGTTTAATATACTCGATTGGGGGCAATATATATAATTATAATTCCATTTATTGTAAACAGCATTCCATCGCTCTAATTTGATATATATTGATTAATATTTAGTGCTAAACTGATTAATCATTAGTTTGGCAATCCGACTCCATTGCATCGTTGTTTATTCAGGCTTGCTATTAAAGTTTGAGTGCTGCACTGGCGATTTGCCCAAACAAAAGATGGCCACGGTGAACTTACTGGCTATGGGAGAGAACTTATGATTCCGTGGGGAATGGGCGGTTCAGGAACCACTGGCCAGCGATTGGATGTTGTCAGCTGTAATCCTCTATTTATTGTGAATGGAAACGTACGGTCACATGATCCCCTGATGACGTCAGCACGCCTGACGAAACGTGCGTCGGGAACGTGAGACCGTTGAGTTCCGGGTTGGTGGTACGCAGGAGCGGGAGGAGCGTCTCGTACACCGAACCTATGCTGTACATTTTTAATGAAGGCATTATGAACCTTGTGTTTGAGTAAGTGCAATTCTATTATTAAACCCCGAGTATCAGAACGTATTACGCTATTGGAGTTTCCTTTATCTTTTCTCTATAACATCCTGGAGTTCCCTATGCGAGCTGAGCCTTATCTATAAAGACATCCTAAGGATAGCTTGGAGGCATTTGTGGACCATTTATGCTGTTTGAGATCCCCTATAATCAAGGGGTCCACCAGTTCCGGTAAGGAGTATTTACCCTGAGCACTGGGTGGAGAGAGTTTTTATGGTGGAGGTCCCTCACATGAAGATAAAGTGTATTCAGTCTTTGCTGAGAGATCCGTGTTGCACTGGGCACTTTAAGGACTTTATATATATATAATCATATTTATTCACTTAAGGACTATTTATTTGTATTTATCCTTTATATATACTGTATTTATGCACACAAGCACCTTCTTGTGTTTTGAGTGTTGAGCGCAATTCAACCAATTTTATTTCACAATTGAATATATTGGACCTTGAATCTTCATACAGGCTGCAACACACTTAGTAATGGATTGGACCGGACCTCTTCGCAGAAATGGATCTCAAAGATGATACCTTCACAGTACGTCTTACCGGAGCCACTCAAAGGAAGGAAATAATACCCTTCATAGTGCAGTATATTTCTATAAACTTTATTTAAAGTAAAGCATAGTATAGCACTCACATTTGGGAAGGGTAAAATAGGCAAATCACAAGCCGACCTGCGTGGCTCCAAAGCGGACAGCAAGGTTGCAGCCAATGTCCTCTATTGCGCATAGGCATCCAACAAGGGCCGCCCTCTAAATCACATTTTCGAGGTGTTTACATGCTGCATGTATTTTTTTTTTTACAACTTTTAAAGTCTGACTGAAGTTCCTCTTTAACTTCCAGGTAGGAAAGTGCATGGCCATTCTACAAACACTTGGAGGAGAGAATAGGGGGAGCAGGGGACTAGCAGGCCTATGTCTTATTATGGAAGCAAGATGAATCCACTATATTGCCAGCTAGGCTTGTGCATGCAAAGGTGGCTCCATGGGACTCTGTAAGGGGACAAAAACACTCAAGGACAGGAATCAGGAAAGGGGAATATTACTCTGTATGCCAAATGAAGTATACTTAAAGGCTAAAAAATTCCAGTGTCCAGAGTCAGTGATAAGACATTCGAGGTTTGTAATTTTGAAAATAAGTTTAAAGAAATATTGTATTAAGTGTATAGATTCATTTTACATTATAGCAGTAGCAATTTTTCAATAATATACAAATTAAATAATGTATTTATTTTAATTTATAAATACTAAACAAACAATGTTCAGCACTTGTTGGCTGAGTTGGTAAAAAGGGGTGAGAGGGCTTAGAATTTACACAAAAACCCTTGAACTAAGATTTTATACTCCGACAAAGGTCCGTTGATGCTGAAAAGCGCCGGTGTGCTACTGGAGAATAAAAAGAGAAGGATGGCTTTAAAAAAATAAACAATCATACTCACCTGGATGGCTGCAGCACTGATTCCAGCTGCAGCTGTCCCCAGGCCGCTTTTAAGACTGAGAACTGATCACTCAGTTTCAGGTCTTCAGCCTGCAGACTGTCAGTCACTGGGTCTCTGCTCTGCCCCTCCAGCATTCACTGGAGTGCCAGGCAGTGAAGGGGCTAAGAGTTGCTGGCTCAGGCTCTCAGCAGCTCAATGAGCCAGCTGCCGGTCAAGTCATTTGGGTGGATCCGACTGTAAAGTTGGGATCTTTCCCAAGCCTGGACCGGCTGAGTGACATCAGCCATCAGTGGGCTTTAGCCCACTGTTGGCTGAAGACAGGTCACAGGAGTGCAGAACGAATTTCACTTCTGTAATCTTTAGAAGTATTGCCAAAATAGCTTTGGCTATACTTCTCCTTTAAGGTTAAACGTTCATTTTCTGCACTGCTGCTCTTCCCCCAGCAATTTTTATTCACAACACTGATCCCTAGTAGTGTAATGACTATGTTAGCAGCTCTTCAGCTGCTTGTCCTAATTTAGACATACTTTTTGTTAGGATTAATTACAATATTGTCACAATTGATATTGCCAGGTCCAACAAAGATGTCCCTGGGAGCAGTGCTGTATCTTGGCCTAGGCCAACAAGGCCCAGGCCTAGGGCAGCACTTTGTGGGGGGGGGAGCAAAAAATTTGGACTTGTGTTTGCTGCCACTGATTATTTCACTTATTTGTATAAGGTCTATGGACTTTCTATTTATTATACAAATAAGTTACATAATCCTAGGATTACAATCAGTGGCAGCAAACACAAGTTCAAATATCTTAAAAGAACTGATGGGGCTGCACTGATATGGCAGCACTGATATGCTGCACTAATGGTCGCTAATATGCTGCACTGATGGGCACTAATATGCTGCTCTGATGGGCACTAATGAGTTGCCAATGGTGGGTACTGAAACTGCACTGATGGGCACTAATGAGGCTGCATTGATGAGGCTGCACTGATGGGCATGAGGCGGCACTGATAAGCTTCACTGATGGGGCTGGACTGATATGGTGCCCTGATGGGCACTAATAGGCTGCACTGATGGCCACTGCTGAGGTGGCACTGATAAGCTGTACTGATGGGCACTGATATGATGCACTGATAGGCTGCACTGATGGCCACTGATGAGGCTGTACTGATATGCTGCACTGATGGACACTGATAAGGCGGCACTGATGGGCTCTGATAGACTGTGGTTGTGGTTTGTGATTAACAAATGACATGGCAGGTCATAAATAGGAAGGAGTGTGGCCTTTACAGGAAGGGGTGGGTCATATTTCAATTAGGGGGTGCACAAGTTTAGTCAGGCCTAGGGCAGCACAAAACCTAAATACACCACTGCCTGGGAGGCCTCATACAAATTTTGCTATGGGGCCCCATGAATTGTATTTAGGCTCTTGAATAAAAGGCTGTCACAGAATTGGTTTGTTGGTTCTTAAAACATGGTGCTAGGGGTGACAGTGGTGCCATTGAAGGTCCATCTGAAGTGAGCAGACTAATGAATTGAAGTTTGTAGCAAAGCACAGTGGCAAAATGGACAAAAACAAACACCCTTTGAAGTAATAAGGCCAAAGGAGAGACAAAGTTTCTGTAAAGTTAACACTTTTCCAGGAATAGCTTCTGATTTCTATCATCACAAAAGTTATATTAATTATTTTTGACTGGTTATACAGTAGTTAGCATAACAAAAACATGCCGCATTATCTACATGTTAACAATAATTGCCAACAATTGCATCTAAATGTGACCTAAAGCCTAATCAGAAAATCAAGCAATATGACAAAGCAGTATCACAGTTTGTGGTCTTTCTTAAATCAATAGGAAATACAGAGTTCATTGAAACATTGATTTCTCTATAATTTGTTACTTTTTCAGCATAGCAATTACATTTCTTGAACTTTGTAAATTGGCTTATTGTTTACGATAGACAAAGGCAGCTCCTCTTATTTTAATTAATCAGAACATGTTTTTAGGAACGTGAATCATCTTACTTTGCAGAGAAATCTGGTTGATGCCATTTAAATGTGATTCCCGGGGACTATTGCACTGGCACAGTAATGTTTGATCCAGGCATAGGGCTTTATTTATACCAATATACCTGTAACATAGAAACAAATACAACAAACCACGAGCCAAGTTGTGCACTATAGGTAGCCCCATTGAACAACAAATGTATTCTATAGAAGACTGAACTTTCTGATAGATAAAAGATAAGGGGCCTAATTCTAGCTGAAATAGTTTTTTCAAATTGTCATACTCTAGTCACTGTTTGGGGTGGATTTACTAAAGGTATATAGACTGTGCACTTTGCATGTGCAGTTGCACTAATTTTCCCCAGAGCTTAGTAAATGTGGCAAAGCTCTGCTGATTTCCATTATTCATTAATGTGCAAGCAAAACATTTTTTTTTTAATTTTCTTTGCACCTGATTGGGTATTCTTTACAAAGGAAAGCTTTACCACATTACATTTACTAGGGGAAAATGAGTGCAACTGCACTTGCAAACTGCACAGTCTATTTGCCTTTAGTAAATCAACCCCTTTGTTTTATTTGCAAATCAGTTCTTCGCTCAAACTACTTAGTAAATTCTAAATTCCATACAACCCCCTTATGTAAAATCTACATAAGAATAGAATGCAATGATTTGCAAATCTCATAAAGCCATCTTTTTAACAACAGAAAATAGAAAACACATGAAATGTTTAAACAGAAAAAAATTACAATTTTAAGAAAAAAATCAGGTAATTTTGAAATTGAATACAGCAACACGACTCCAAAAAGTTGGAACAGGGCCATGTTTACTACACCTTGTAAACATCTGGAAACTGAGAAGACCAGTTGCTAGAGTTTTGGGAGAGGAATGTGTTGCCTGATATAGGATTCTAACTGTGCAACAGCCTTGGGTTTTCTGTGATGTATTTTTCATTTTAAGATGTGCCAAATATTTCCAATTGGTGAAAAGTCTGGAGTGAAGGCAGGACATTTAGGCATCCAGACTCTTCTACTATGAAACCATGTTTTTGTCAGGCATATAATATGCAGTTTATTATTGCCCTGCTGAAATATTCATTCAGGCCTTCGCTGAAAAAGACAATATGTGGATGGGAGCATAGTCTACTCTAAAACCTGGATATATTTTTCAGCATTGATGGTGCCTTTGCAGATGTGCATGCTGCCTGTTCCATACAAGCTAATGCAGCCCCATACCATCAGAGATGCAGGCTTTTGTCCTGACCACTGATAACAAGCTGGAAGTTCCCTTTCCTCTTTAGTTCGGAGGAAGCAGCTCCCATGGTTGTCAAAAAGAACGTCAAATTTAGATTCATCTGGGTTTTCCACTTTGCAACAGGCCATTTTAAATGGGCTTTGGCCCAGAGAAGATCTTCGGAAATCGTGTTCAGATATGGCGTCTTCTTTTTATAATAGAGCTTTAACTTGCATTTTTGGATGGCACAGCGAACTGTGTTCACAGACAGGGATTTTTGGAAGTATTCTTGGGAGCTTGCAGTGATATCCATCATAGAATCATGGCTGTTTTTAATGCACTGCCCTCTGAGGGCCCGAATATCACGGGCATCTAAACCATCCAATTAGAGCCCCCCCCCCCCAATGATAATGCCTAAAGAAGGAGAAAAATTATCATAGCGTTCACAGCCTTGAAAACTATTTTTTTCAGTTAAAAAATGGCTGCTGACATTGCTGGGTCCACTGAAGCAGCAGTCACTGTTCCGCATAATAAGAAGAAGCAGATCTTTCTGTCTGTTCTCATTGCCTACAACTAGTCAGTATTCTCTGGAGCTATATGCAACGTATCAATTGGTATGCAGAGACGTGTGTTAAGATGTCATGTGTCAAGGTCAGATCATCCAGCTTTCAGGCTGAGATGTTAGCACAGGAGAAACTAATTATGTCCTTCAAAAATTGAATTGTTAAATACCTGCTTAGACTTGCAGAGATGTCTTTTGCACCACTAATTGAATAGGAACTCTTGAAGAAATCATGCAAAAACCCATAGCAACTAATCAGAATTAATCTTTTCCTGACTTTCATAAAAACACTTGGCTTTAAAAATTGTTAATAATGGTACTAATCCAATATATTACAAGCTTATTCACATAATTTTTTATTTTTTTTGTTTACGTGTTAAAACACACCATGGGTAAAGGGCACTAAAATAAACATCTTTATTTGACATCTCCAAAAATGCAGATTTACATTTACTTCTCTGGAGATATGAGTAGATAATACTATGATATCTGATATTAGGGTTTATTTAAAGGGAAATAAATTCTTCACAGGGAGCCAAGCCACAGAGATCAGAGAGAAGGCAGAAGCTCTAGTTGTCCCAAATTGTGTAGGAACGAAGGAATATTATTCAGTCAACCAGAGACTTTTACCTGTCACTCAGAACACCAAATGGTGTGTCCAAACACTACAAGATATACCTACGTAGCTAGCTGGGTACACATTATTCATTTTTTTCCATGGGTTGAACGAAAAAAAAGCTGTCAGCCCCACTCAGGGCCGCTTTACTAACTATGCAAGGTTAGTCCAGCGATCTCCCCCGCTGTTGTATTTTGACGAGGGGACAACCTCCCCCCCCCCCCAGAACACTCCAATCAGCGCTCTCTGCCATTGGCTGAAAGCGCTGATTGTTAGTCAGTCGGATGCTGGTTTTCCAGCATGCACATCTGACAGAAGCGAGCCGGCTTCTGTCAGACAGACCGACATACACATGGGCCGAATGTTGGATGTTTTTTTTATGAACCGATATTTGACCCGTGTGTTTGGGGCTTTAGGCTGGATCCACACTATGTTGTGGTAACGTGCACAATGCACATTAGTAGGAACAGGTGAAACAGCGCTACAACCTCCCTAATATCCATGGCTCCAAGTACCAAGTATCGGTTGCTCAGGCTAAAAAGCTTCTGATAACCTCCAATACTATGAAGTCCACAGAAAAAAGACACCACTCTGATATATCAGCATATATATCGATATCCTTTATTGAAAAATAGGGAGTACAGCAGATAAAAAGCCTACGTGTTTCCTCCCGTATAGATGATTAATCTGGCCAATGAAATTATTTAACGTCCAGGCACTTGATGCACCTAAACACTTCTAGGCGCGTTTACAAGTGTCAAGAGTTTTTTTCTGCTAAAACGCTGCTGTTAGGAGGAAATGTGTCTAGGAGAGGTAAACAAATGCCCTGCATGCAGGAGGCCCAATGCTGACCCACTGATTTGCAGTACTTTTTGGGTCATTGGCTTGGAACAAGTATGCAGATTCAGAGACAGGGTCCTTTTATGCTACTTGTATCAGGTCCAGACTCAAACTACCAAATTAAAGAGGTATAATATCCAAGCAACTAGCGATTTCAGAAGGAGAGGCAACGACAACCTCAGTGTTTCTTGCATTGCAGGTTTCTTTTAACAATGCACTTCAAACACTGCAGAATCAAAATGAATGCACCCGGGCAAGCTTGTTTGTGTGATTCATGATTGTCAGCATGCTCACAGGAAAAGCACACACTACTTGTTAGAAAGACGACACAAGCTCAGGCCCTCACTCTGTGCCTGGGGCTGTCGGAAAGCTGTTTTTTAAAGTATAAGGTGCAGTTCTTAAAAGACTCTACAGTAGAGAAAATTCTTTATAGTAGAAATGGTTTGTCAATAGTTATTGACAGTTTGATCAGTGTGGAAAACACCAACTGCCTGCATTTTGGAGTATTTTGCAGTGAGTAGTTTGCAAGGTAACACTGACAACCATGTCCATTGCAGAGCTCTATTATTTCTATGGATTACTTTTTACCTTGCTAAATGCATGTGAGTAAAGGTTTATACCTACAAGTTGATGGAAAAGCAATTCAAAAGAAACATCCCCAAAGCATTTAAGTAAATTCTCAAAACTATGTTATGCTAATTTCTTACAAAACCACTAGAGAAATGTCTGTATACATTGTGTGTATTTGCAGTCACATGATTGCAAACCCTTCAGGTAATGTGCTTCTCTGTTGTGCTGAAATAATGCCCCAAATTGAAGTACTCACAGCACTTACCACAATTCCTGCTGCTGATCTAAGTGAGGCATGCAGGAGGGAATGAGCTACAAGGGCTGAAACTTCCTCCAAAATTAGAATGTATGTGCACTAGAGGAAGCCACAGACATCACATATGCACTGGTTTTGCTTGAGTCACTTGTAGGTGTCAACAACGCTTGGATGGAAACAATGGAGCGTTGTTGGGCCAACACCTGAATTAGCTGCATGCATACTTGGGGAACTGGCAAGATCAACAGGTAATTATTAGGGAAATGCAAAGGCTATAAAAAGTCAAGTTACATGGTTCCGCCAAGCCTCGTATCTTAAAAAAGAAAGGCGTCAGTTACAACAAAAATTGGAGGTTAAATTAAATTCCTCTCACATGCTTTTCCAATTGAACGCTACCCCTGCAACTAGATTACAACTTGATAAAGCACGGGTTGATCTTGATCTGTTTCTATATGACTCTGCTGATAAAACCTAAGTAAATCTAGACACATGTTCTATCTTAACCACTTAAGCCCCGGAAGATTTTACCCCCTTCCTGACCAGGGCCTATTTTGCGATTCGGGACTGTACCTAAACGAATTTGGCATCCTTTTTTTTTTCCCACAAACAGAGCTTTCTTTTGGTGGTATTTGATCACCTGTGCGATTTTTTGATCATACGCTATAAACAAAAAAAATAGCGTAAATTTTGCAAAAATAACGATATTTTTCAAATAACATATTTTTTTATATGAAATTCCCCCAAAAAAATGTAAAAATCAAAATTTTTTAACATTTTAGGCCAATTTTTTTTTTTACCATATGTTTGGTAAAAAAAATACCAAAAAGCGTATTTTTATTGGTTTGCGCAAAAGTTATTGCGTTTACTAACAAAGAGAAAGATTTTTGTCATTTTTTGTTGTTTTTTTTTTTAATGCGTAATGGCGGCGATCTGCGTTTTTTTTTTTTTGCGGGACTGCGACATTGGGGCGGACAGATCTGACCCTTGACTGACATTTTTGACACTTTTGGGGTTACCAGTGACATTACTACAGTAATCAGTGCTATACATATGCACTGTTACTGTAAAAATGACACTGGCAGTGAAGGAGTTAACTGTATTGGAGAGGGAGGGGTTAAGTGTGTCCTAGGGGCGTGTTTCTAACTGTGATTGGCTGTGGCTTGTTGTGTAAGAACAGTGATCAACGGTCCTACATAGTAGAACCGTTTGATCACCATTCTTACACAGGGAGAACTAACAGGGGGCTTTGTTTACACTAGCCGCCTGCCTTTCTCCCGCTGTCACGGACGATCGCGAGTGCCCGGCAGACATCGGGTCCGCCAGGCACACGCGCGGGGGGGGTCCGTGACCGAGCGGGAGCGCGCATCCGGCGGCGCGCGCTCGCTCCCAAAACCCTTACAGGCTAGCAACGTAGCCCTACGTCGCTCTGCCTGTGAGGGGCTGACTGCCGACGTAAATAGTCGTGCGGCAGTCGGCAAGTGGTTAAAGCTAATAAACCTGATACACTTCTAGCTCATACCCTTAAAAATCTGGATCGCCCTCTTAAATTGATTAGATTGAAATTATCCCAAAACACATGTTCTAGCAACCCTGTAAAGATTCTCCATACTTTCCAGAAACACCTTGCCTCTATATATAAAATGGAAGGCCCTTTAGACCAGAAAGATTCCTTTTTTTCCCAAATAACACTACCATCTATACCTTAGACTTATCGGGACAATCTTGAAAACCCCATTACCACTAATGAAATCCTATTGGCTATTAAAGCTCTCAAGCCGAATAAATGTCCAGGTCCCGATAGCTTTTCTGACACATACTACAAGTAATTTGCACATATTTTGGCTCTGTTATTGACTAATGCACTTAACTCTCTTCTTGATGGACAGAGACTTTGACAGCTATAAGTTCAATGATTCCTAAACCTCATTCTGATGTCTCATCTTGGTTCAACTACAGACCTCTTTCGTTGCTCAATCTTGGCAACAAGCTCCCAGCAAAAGTTTTAGCAACCCGACTAAACACAGTAATAGGCTCTTTAATCCATATAGTTCAAGTTGGTTTTATACCATTGCGTCAAGCGGGAGATAACATACGTAGGGCCACTTTATTGCTACGTGCTGCTAAATCACGACAAATTCCCCTCTGCTTTCTATCCCTCGATATTGAAAAAGCTTTTTATACAGTATCGTGGTCCTATCTACATTATGCTCTGCAGCGTTGGGGATTTGGTCCCCACTTCCTTGGCTGGATCTCATCATTATACAATAATTTGAGAGCCTATGTCAAATATGTAGGGTATAAATCGAACCCTTTCGAAATATGCAGAGGCACACGTCAGGGATGCCCTCTATCCCCACTTTTGTTTGCCTTACTTATAGAACCCCTTGCCCAATCGATTAGTTCTGATCCTTCAATCAAGGGTCTTGAACTTGCTGGTCATCAATATAAACTTTGTTTATTTGTTGATGATATCCTAGTCTTTATGTCTTCCCCACATATTTCAGCTCCTAACCTCATTCGAAAACATAAATGCTTTGCCCATCTTTCAGGTCCTACCATCAACCCACATCTACGGCATTAAACATATCCCTATCCTCTTCTGATTTACAAAAAGCACAAGCATCCCTCCCTTTTTCATGGTCTTCTTCTCACCCACTTCACTTAGGTATTACACTTAAAACTAACCTCTCTGAACTTTATGCTGTTAACTTTCCACCGGTATTACGCCAAATAAAACAATTTATCCCAATGGTCTTCTCTTCCCTTATCTTGGATGGGTGAAATTAATGTTATTAAGATGGCGATTTTACCTAAAATCCTTCTGAACACTACCTATTCCAGTCCCTGCATATTTTTTAAGGATAATACAGTGCAAAACAATTGCTTTTGTCTGGGGCTCTTTAAAACCCAGATTGCCAAAACATACCCTATACCTTCCTAAGCTTAGAGGTGGCCTCGGATTTCTCAATTTTACTACCTATTACCATGCGGCCCTATTAACGCAACTAACCAAATATCACGCAACCTCTGAAGTCCCACTTTGGGCAATGTTAGAATCTGTGGATTGTGATCCATTGTCTCTGGTCAACCTTTCATGGTTGCCCACGTCAGATCAGAAAAAACTCACAAAACTAATTACTAAGCATCTTCTTGCTCTTTGGGACAAATTTAAATTAACGTATGGCTTAAAATATCTACATATCCCACTTCCATCATTTCTTTAAAACACTTTTTTTAACCTGCCTGGATCTCCCCCACATCCTTTCGAGCATGGTCTGCTTCTAATCTAACTAGATTCTGCGAATTGACGTCTCCCACCTCATTCAAATTATTCCCCACTTTATGCAAAAACCATGGACTTCCGAAATCGGAACTTTTCCGATACCCTCATATAAAACATTTTTTCGTACCATATATTCAAGACAGAGTTAGACTCGATAATCTATCCCATTTTGAAGACATATGTAAACGTGATCCCTACACAAAAGGACTGGTTTTTACTCTCTATGCCCAACTTATTGCCAAACCTGATGCTGAACCACCAACCTATGTAGCTAAATGGGAGTCTGACTTTGGGGTTAAGTTGGAAACAACTGATTGGAATGAGATATGGGACGCAACAAAATCATCCTCGCATTAGAAACAAATTATAAAGTACTCACACGTTGGTATTTGGTCCCTGCCAGGATTGCAAAATTTACCTCCAGTTACCCTGCTTCTTGCTTCTGAGGTAGTACTGCCCTTGGGTCACATTCATATATTTGGTGGCATTGCCCGATAGTAAAAAAATTTTGGAAGGAAATATTTCATATACTTTCTACATTGTTTGAGGAGCCAATCCCTCCTGACCCCTCCGTATCACTTCTAAACTTAAGACCGGCTAACCTCACCCAATTCCACTTTAAACTCCTTCTGCAGGTCACTACGGCTGTGAAACAGACCATCGCCAAAGCCTGGAAATCCTTGACGCTGATACTGGCTGAAGCTAAACATAGAGTTAACCAAGCTATGATCCATACCAAAATAGAAGCTATCACTCGTGACAAAATTTGCAACTTTGAGAAAATTTGGCACCCTTGGGTCACACACTATTTACCCTCCAACTTTGATGAATCCTTATTGATGCCTTGGTGATGTATTGTTTACATTTGAGTTTCTTATATATATATATTAAGCGCTTGAAGTCGCACATTACCCCCTGGATTATCTTTACCCTTATCCCTCCTGTTCTCATTCATTTTCCTATTCTCCTTACTTCTCTTGCTCCTCTTTTTCCCTATTTTATTCTTCGCTCCTGGTTCAGGTAGCAACATTTATACCTACGCTTTCTATACTTGTAACATTATATTTTTTGTGCTTTAATAAACTCCACATCTTAGTCAGTTATGTTATACTGGATTTTGATCCTTTCTATATATTTTCTTTTCAATATGTTTATTGAATATTGTAATATAAAGGACATACAGATAATAAATTTGCCTGCAAGGCCCAAAGGTGTAATGAACAAGTACAATACAAATAATCAAAAACCTTTAGAGTGGTTTGTGTAATTATATGGAGGCAGAGAAAGTATAATTCAAACTAAACGTATGACCACAACAAGTAGCAAAAGCTTCTTACACCCTCTAAGCCTCTTGTCCTAGAAGGCCCTGGAGATGCCAGGCTAGGGGAAGGGAGCATCACCAGGGCTTCTCCAACCCGGTGCGAGTTAGGCACACCCCATCAAGGGTGCTGGAGACCCGGAAGGCCTCCCCACTCCCCCGCCCCCAAGCCCTCGTCTAGAGCCACTGGTCTAGCTAATGTCAAAGCCAGGGCCGCTTGTATTGTACAGAGAGGGAGAAGAGTATTCAAAGAACCACTCTCGTGTCTAAAAAAAAACCTTGTGTTGGCTATCAAAATATAAGAAAATGAGAGGGGAAAAAAAATGTTCCCCTTTGGAAACAAGTGTCCAACCTTCTGAGCACTCCAAATGGTAGCATGAGTAGCATAAAAAGGATTTCACAATTGGAGGAAAAAAAATAGATGAAGAGTGAAGAGAGAGATGAAAGGGGGGAGAAGCCAAGTGGCTTTTTTATGCTGCTCCCTAACCCCTGTCAAGCAATCAGACAGCAAAGATTTCTTCATTACCTGCCTGGAGCATCAAAGGGGCAACTGCACAGGGTCAATCATAATATTCCATAGAGTAATGTATCCAGTGAGTATAGTGAGTCTCAAAGTTCACCCCATTAAAGGGGAGAACTCTAGGGGCCACTCTGAATGACATCCAAGCTGTATCTTAACAACAAATATGCCCAAGTATAACTAAAGTATAAGAAAAACCTTGAAAACTTTAAGACAAATTAGACTTTGAACTCGTCAAACGTTGGGGAATAGAAAATCCAGGCCCCTCTTCCCACCCCCCACCCCTGCTTGGAGGAGTTCCCCAGGAAACAAAGAGGCAAACTCATGCTAAAAGCTAGCACAAATCGTGGGGAGAGGAAAGCCAGTTGAAAGATCAGTTACAGAAAGTGCAAAACAGGAGCCAGTTGTCCTTAATCCAAATGACTTTCTAAGGGAGGTTGAGAGTCCCTTGACCTCTTCGGTTGTTGTTTCTGCCAATGATGAGGGACCCCCTGGCGGTCGAAGGAGGAGGGATCTCTTGGGCACTCAGCCCCAGGTGTAGGAGCAGGCATTCACCTTCAGAAAATGATAAGAAGCTGTGAGCCTTGTTCCGATACAAGAAGTTTAGGCGAAACGGAAAGTACCATCTGTATGTTATGTCCTTTTGAGCCAGAACTTTAAAGAGGGGTTTCGGAGAGCGACATCTTTGTACTTTAAAGGGGAGAGGTCCACAAAGACCTAGACTTTGTGAATAGTGAACCCATCTGAATTCCCGGACAATTTCATCACCTCTTCCTTGACAGAGTAAAAGTGGGGTTTAACTATAATATCTCTCGGTAGACCATCACATCGCTTTGGTTGCAAAGCTCTGTGCACTCTGTCCCATTCCAAATGGTGTTCTTGGATGTCTGGGATTAAGTCCTTGATGAAGGAACAAATTGCTTGGTTAACTTTTTTCACTTATTCAGGGAGTCCTCTGACTCTGAAGTTGTATCGTCTGGAACAGTTTTCAAGGTCATCTATTTTGGAAAATGCAGTTTCCAACTGATCCTGGATATCCTATATTCTGGAAGTGTTTTGATTAATTCTGGTTACAGATTGATCAGCCTTCTTTTCCATGACTTTAATCCATGATCCCAAATGCTGCAGTTCTGCATGGATGGAGGAAGTGATGTGTGCAGCTGTTTGGGCCAGACCCCCTGGACAGCATTGTGGAAAAAGCTGCTATCATGGAAGGGAAATCAGTAGGGGTGATATGGGGATTGTGGGCCCACATATGGGGATTGTGGGCCCTTCTCACATGCATCTGGGGTGGCCAGAAAATAACTAATGGTTGTCAGGATAAGGGCTTCACATGTGCTCCCAATTAGTGATTCAGTAGATTCTGGGGAAGGAGAAGCATGGGGCTGATTATTTACGCTGACATGTACTATAATAGGTATTGCAGGGCTTGAAGTGTCTTGGTCAGTTTTGGATTCCTCTGTATCACAGTCTGTGCCTCGTGTGGTAGCGGCGGCCATCTTGGATAGACCTGCCTGCAGCTGGATGTGGTCTGGCTGACTGGATAGGTTCCTCCTAGCAGAGCCTCTGGACATCAGATTATTCCCTGGGTGTTCCCAGGTCGATCTCTAGTGGAGCAGGACAGGAGCAAGTACTCTGAAGGCTGTGGCGGTGATCAGAAGACCGGGGCAGTGGGGAGCTCCAAGGCTAAGGTGCCATCTTGGTGTCCTCCACGCAAGCGCCCTTTCTAGGTATTTTTAAGAACAAATTTTCTTATTTTCCTATTCGCTATACCTATTTTTGAACTACGTGATATTCATTATATTACTTTGTATCTGTTACTATCTCCATACCGGTACTTTATGATGTTACTTTCTTATTGTTGCATTTGCACCTCTTTGTATAAATTGTTAAAATGTATTAAAACAAATTTGACAAGAAAAAGTCAAGTTACTATGAAAGTTTGTTACATATTATTTAGTATACACAGACTCATTTTTTTATTTCTGCGTGAAGATTTACTTAAATATAGAAAGGGCAATTCCAAAAAGAACATTATCATTTCCTCCGACGCGTAAGATTAGAATGTACCAGAGGTGTTCAATGTGGCCTAAGACCACTATGAATGCAGCCCAACATAAAATCTTAATCCTAATTAAAAATTTTAATTTTTTTGTAAAAATGCATTTACACTTAGGGAACACATGTGACCAGGGAAAAGTTTTATCTTCCAAAAGAAAAATGCCCCACTCTTTACAATCACGCCTTGTTCACGTAATCAGTTTTTGACTGCACCTATATGAGCAACTATCTTCAAGGATAAAGCACACGAAGGGCAAAATTAGAACCAAAATATCTGATGAGCACCTTGAGAATTCATTGAGAGTGGTACTACATCCATCGAATCAGATATTGATGTGTTCGTTTATCAAAAACAATGGGGTTGATTTACTGAGATTGGAGTGCAAAATCTGGTACAGCTGTGCCAATTAGCTTCTAACTTCAGCTTGTTCAAATAAGCTTTGACAAACCTGGAAGCCAATTAATTCCTATGCAGAGCTGCACCAGATTTTGCATTCATAATTTTTAGTAAATTGACCCAGGGTCAAATATCACACTAGTTTTATGTTGCCCTCTTTTACTTTTATAATTAAAAATATTAAAAAAAAAATTATGTTTTATTATTCAAGTACATTATATATATCAGTTATCCTTACTTTGTGATCTGCCCAACTTTTCTGCTCATCTCATTATTTCTCCAAGAGGCTGCTGTAAAGCTAGAGTATAAGAGCCCTTTCACATTGAGGTGCTTAAAAACTGCCCATAAAACGCTTTTCAGGTGCTTTTGAGGCGTTAGTGGTGCGCTTTTTTTGAGGTGCTTTTGAAGCACTTTTTTGGACACTTTTGAGGCGCTTCCCATTCATTTCAATGAAGAGGAGCTTTTTTAGGTGCTTTTTTAGCACTCCAAGCATGCTCAAAAGATGTTGCTTGCATGATTTTTTCACTGCCCTGCCAGCTCACCGCCCCAGTGTGAAAGCATTCATTGATTTCAATAGGAATAGGTTTTTGTGAGCTTTTCAGGCCCTTTTTTTTTAGCATCAAAGCACTTGAAAAGCACCTCAGTGTGAAAGGGCTCTAAGCATTAATTAGGCTAGCAGCAGTACAGTACACTATGGAGGCCACTGCAGATCAAATCCTAGCAGATCTGGTGACCATGGAAAACTAAATTAGAGACCCAAGAAGCCAATTGCATTCCCCCCAGTCTACTCATCTCTGATCAGTAGGAATAATGCCATTTTTTACCAGTATACAGTATCTCACTAAAGTGAGTACACCCTTCACATTTTTGTAAATATTTTATCATATCTTTTCATGTGACAACACTGAAGACATTACACTTTGCTACAATGTAAAGTAGTGAGTGTACAGATTGTATAAAAGTGTAAATTTGATAACTCAACACACAGACATTAGTGTCTAAACCTCTGGAAAGAAAAGTGAGTACACCCCTAAGTGGAAATGTCTAAATTGGGTCCAAAGTGTCAATATTTTGTGTGGCCACCATTATTTTCCAGCACTGCCTTAACCCTCTTGGGCATGGAGTTCACCAGAGCTTCACAGGTTGCCACTGGAGTCCATGACGACATCACAGAGCTGACGGATGGTAGAGACCTTGAGCTCCTCCACCTTCCATTTTTAGGATGCCCCACAGATGCTCAATATGGTTTAGGTCTGGAGACATGCTTGGCCAGTCCATCACCTTTACCCTCAGCTTTTTTAGCAAGGCAGTGGTCGCAGAGGTGTTTTTGGGGTCGTTATCATGTTGGAATACTGCCCTGCGGCCCAGTCTCCGAAGGGAGGGGATCCTGCTCTGCTTCAGTATGTCACAGTACATGTTGGCATTCATGGTTCCCTCAATGGACTGTAGCTCCCCAGTACCGGCAGCACTCATGCAGCCCCAGACCATGACACTCTCACCACCATGCTTGACTGTAGGCAAGACACTTGTCTTTGTACTCCTCACCTGGTTGCCGCCACACACACTTGACACCAAATAAGTTTATCTTGGTCTCATCAGGACATGGTTCTAGTAATCCATGTCCGTAGTCTGCTTGTCTTCAGCAAACTGTTTGCAGGCTTTCTTGTACATCATCTTTAGAAGAGGCTACCTTCTGGGACAACAGCTATGCAGACCAATTTGATGCAGTGTGCGGCGTATGGTCTGAGCACTACCAGGCTGACCCCCCACCCCTTCAACCTCTGCAGCAATGCTGGAAGCACTCGTACGTCTATTTTCCAAAGACAACCTCTGGATACGACGCTGAGCAAGTGCACTCAACTTCTTTGGTCGACCATGGCGAAGCCTGTTCTGAGTGGAACCTGCCCTGTTAAACCCCTGTATGGTCTTGGCCACCCTGCTGCAGCTCAGTTTCAGGGTTTTGTCAAGCTTCTTATAGCCTAAGCCATCTTTATGTAGAGCAACAATTCTTTTTTTCAGATCCTCAGAGAGTTCTTTGCCAAGAGGTGCCATGTTGAACTTCCACTGGCCAGTATGAGAGAATGAAAGAGAAGAAACCCCCATCTGGGAATCTGTATTGATCCATTGTTCTTATATGGCATTGTGATGTTTATCACTTTTACTCTATGTAATAATAAATGATTATATTATTTTTAGATTTTGTACTTTTTGTTTTTTTCTGCCTACAGAGTCCCAGATGGGGGTTTCTTCTTATTCTTTTACAATATATAGGAATGTGGTAGAGAGACTCAGACCAACACCTAGCTTGACACTTTGTCTCTTTGTTGTAGTATGAGAGAATGGGAGCAACAACACCAAATTTAACACACCTGCTCCCCATTCACACCTGAGACCTTGTAACACTAACGAGTCACATGACACGGGGGAGGGAAAATGGCTAATTAGGCCCAATTTGGACTTTTTCACTTAGGGGTGTACTCACTTATGTTGCCATCGGCTTAGACATTAATGGCTGTGTGTTGAGTTATTTTGAGGGGACAGCAAATTTACACTGTTATACAAGCTGTACACTCACTACTTTACATTGTAGCAAAGTGTCATTTCTTCAGTGTTGTCACATGAAAAGATGTAATAAAATAATTACAAAATTGTGAGGGGTTTACTCACTTCTGTGAGAAAATGTATGTGTTTAATACCTGCACCTACAGGATGCTCCTGAAGAAGCATGTGGCGCGAAACGGCCGTAGAGCAGGGTTATATGCCAGAGGTTCATAAATCACCATTCTTAATCCAAATCTGGTGGCTTCTTATGTAAGTGATTTATATGCCGTTGCACTGTATGGATCTTTATTTGTTTTACATTAGATATTGTTTTAGCTCTATTTTTTAATAAATACTACACTATGAGGAGATTTCCTCTCTCTTTTTCCTTGGTAATTTAATATGCCGGTTTTTTGGATTCAACATCTGAGGAAACTCTATCCTTTGGAGAGATAAGAAGATCATTCCCCGCCTGACCTCTATTTGGCTTCATTAAACACGCAGTAGCTGTCTTGACATGACAGCATATGAGTTTGGTGAGTATTCACCTATTTCCTTTGGTGGAGGATCTTTAATGGTGTTAGATTGAATTACATGGACACAGATTACTTTATCCATATGGTTTTGCTGCCTTTGGACTTTTTGGTTATTGATGGAC
The DNA here is from genome assembly GCF_965119305.1 of Pelophylax lessonae. NCBI lineage: Eukaryota > Metazoa > Chordata > Amphibia > Anura > Ranidae > Pelophylax > Pelophylax lessonae. Next base: position 448,784,973 of record NC_138772.1, read on the forward strand.
TGAATTTTACATATATTGCATCATACTTACCTAGCGCTGCCACCTTTATCATTTGTATTCACTGGTGTTTGTATATTCACATTGTTTGCAAGCTGCTTTTCTGTTGATTATTAGGCGCTGACATTTTTCTTTTGTTTTTAACTGTCAGTGGCCTGCAATGCCTCATGGGACTTGTAGTTCCGCAACAGATGGAGGGCCACAGGTTGAGCACCCATGTGTTAGAGAGTGGCTAAAGTAGCTTAACATGGTCCCACTACATGTAGGAGCATAGCCACCCTCTCTTGCTCACTCTTGAGATGATCTAAGAAATATTTATTATGGAGTATGAGATTTGCAGTGTGCATAGAGCAGCAACTTTCATACACTGTTTGTCCCAAACAGAAGTGAGGGGGAAAAGCAGAGGTTTGGTACCTCATGGAGGATATTACAGGGAGGCAGAAAAGAAACAATTTCATGAAAAATACATTACAGAGTCATTGAGTGGTAGATGAGTATGCATTATTTATAGAGAATAGTGATATTGTTAAGTGTCACTTTAATGTTAACTACGCAGTACGGCATGACTTATACAATTAAGAAATTCAAGAATTTTATTTTTTTTTTAAAACAGATGCATTTACATTTATTATTAATTTATTTTGCACTGCTTTCAGTGCAGAAGGAAGAATGTTGGACTTCAATTGCTTGTAATTCTGACAATGAAAACAAAGATCATGTGACCAATCACTGGTTTAGCATGAGATGGATGTCATCTAACACATTCTGAGAAAAATCAATAAATATGGCAATTAGGGGAGTTATAACTATAGTGATGAAAAAATCCATCAAGCTGACTGCACCAGTATTGTGTACATCACTTAAGCCATGGAGGATACTGCTGCTACTGAAGAGTTGCCAGGAGCTGTCCATTCCGTGCATTTCACATTACTTAATGGGGGAGTGATGCAGGGCTGTGTAAAAACTGAACTCAGTAGTTCTGTTGTCTCTGGAGAATCTGTCCATGCACTGCTATGCCAGACCCAATTACAATACAGGCAAAGTAGATATCTGTGCCAGTGTCACAGGAAATACAAGATCCTGTGCATTATGATAAGAAATTACAATTAGAATTATCTGTTTTCGCATGCAGTGCAAATAGAATTACCACATCACATTCCTATTAGCTTTTATGCATTGTAAAATGATACAGTTTTTTGAATTTTTAATGTTTTGCTAGCTTACTATATAAAAAGAATTCCTGTTTAAAGCAGAAGAATTCTCATTGTTTCAGGGATATAGTCACAAATAGAACCCAAAGGTTGAAGATGTCCCACTCTCCTTGTGCTGCTAGAGGTACCATTGGGGATCCATGCCTTTTTGTGACCTCCATTGTGTGGCATCCCCTAACAGCATGTTGTTTTGTCACTTCCCACGTTAGGGCCCTAGGAGAAGTTTACATGTGCTTTCAAGATCGTTGGACAGTCACTCATAGAGCCACCCCTCCAGTTCTACACTTGGTTTAGGTTTTTGTTCAGTTTGGCACAAGGCTTTGCCAAGAGTCACAACAAATAACACAGAAGAGACTTAGCCTCCGTTCACATTAGGTCGCTCCGACCTGTGAAGTGGCATGCAGCGCGACTTCGGCGCGACTTGCACGGACTTCACATAATGAAAGTCAATGCAAGTCGCCTCCAGGTCGCCCCGAAGTAGTACAGGACCCTTTTTCTAAATCGGAGTGACTTGTTTCACTCCTATTAGAACGGCTCCTGTACTACACAATGGGGGCGTGAGGCTGACAAGTCGCGGTCCAAGTCGTACCAGTGTGAATGCGGTCTTAATTCTGACTTTGGAGATTAGAAGATAGATGTAATGTGGGGTTCAGCGAAGGACTATGTGACATTTGGTCCCAGGTCATCAAGTATGTGGCACAAGGAGAACCATTTAGTCCACTGCCAGGTGGGCAAATCTTTCACAATTAAGCCCCCATTCACTCCTTTCCTGAACCAAAGGTCAAGGTTTTGGCTGTTCTGCACCAGCATTTCTTGCAGACACATCTGTTTGTTTACTATACATGCTGTTAATTCCCATTACACACAGTATGGAGGCATCACTGCTTTAAACTTTTTCGAGCTTCAGCTGCAGTGAAATACATCAACAACAGTCAGTTTTTTGCAAAACATGATTCCAAAATTATGGTACAATTAAAAAATATGGTACAGTTCCAAAAGGTTTCTTTCAGTAGCACTTAATTGTCCCATTTGTGGATGCTACCAGATGAGTGCATAATAACTCATTAAACTGTGAAAAACTCACTTTGACGTCACTGCCCATGTGTTCTTCAACTAGGGGTTCAACTACATTTCACTTTCCCCTGAAAGGGAAAGCGTGCATGGACTTTACATCCACTATATAATGCACGTATTGCCCTCCTACTCTCATCTTCTCCTAGTCCCACATACCCCTAAAAATCCGGGCTACCTTCCACCCAATGATGCAAGGGTCCTATCATTAAAAAGGGGAATTCTAACTTTGGGAGCTACTCCACTCTACAACTGCACTGCAGCATGTGATAAGGATAACGATACACAGATCACTTTATCATCTAGCTTGTGTTGGAGACTGTGCTGGACTGACTGGATTGGTCACTGGTCCTGAGTGGGTATTCATGTGGGCAAAAAGGAAGGAATGCCTTCTGGTGGATAGTGCCCAGTGATGGATGGTGGCGATGTGCCCTCTCGGGGATTGGGCTGCTGCCTTTTCTGTGTGACCTTAAGGTCGTTTCACCATGTAGACTTAGATAAAAATAAAGGAACGCCCAGTGTTCAGAGAAATATGACTTCTAGAAAGATGGTTCATGGACCTTTATTCAAAATTAGCAACATGTACATCTATCATGGGTGTGGCATATCATAGTCATTGCTTTACTTACATTACATCATCCAGGTTTGTATGTCTTGCAGAGTCAAGGTAATATCTGTCTATATCTAATCCTGAAAATACAGACCTTGCTGAGTTTGAATGAATCTGTGATACTCTCAGAATTTCTTACCACATAAATATATGCATATGATCTCACTTATACTAAAAGCTGCCATATCTTTATAAAATAAAGTCAGTAATACTTCAATTGGAAATGTAGCCCAATATGCAGACCACAATCCATTTGAAAAAATATATTTAGCATACATTTGAAAGCATTTTGCAATGTGTGTGTTTTTTTAATTTTCTAAAGAGGGGGCTGGTGAAAAACTCACATATCAAAAATGGTTCTCATTTTTTCTTAATTAAGCTGGAAGCAAATGTATAGAAATACTTGTGCTGCCATACACTGGCCTACACGTGCCATGTCATTTTTTGTCCCTAGTTTCATTTGTATACTGTTGTTGCCTTGTAGCCCAATCATAGACTGGGGTAGCTTCTAGATCAGGTTTTTTTGCTCAACTGCAGTTCAGTCCTTAGAAAGGCCTCTGGAGGTGAAAGACCCGACTATGCTACTAGTCAGGGGTGTCTGGATCACAAGAATCACTCAAATGAATTACAAATCCATTGGAAGATAACTGATTTACATAGACTTAGTTTAACTAGGTATTTATCTGTCTTTGAAGATATTCTTTCACTTTGCCCATTTAGGACAATGTGACAATTTCACCTGGAAGTTCATCCCCCAGAAAAGTATGCTCACCAATCCACACTCCTTTGGTGATCCCCCCCTACAGCAGCACACCTAGGGTAAGCTCTAGGGTTGAAATGTGTCCACGTTTACCCAAGTGGATGATACCACAGTTCCCTCCACATGTCACAGTTTAGGCTTCACAGGCCGGAGCACATTCACACGTCACCTGCTCCCCCAAAACCAGATGCCCTGTTTTGTTAGCACAGTGAGGAGTACTAAGAAGGAGGAGACTAAGTAGTATGAAACTTGCACTATTTGCACTTATACTATGCCCTGAATGGGCATAGAAGAACCCCTGGAATTAGACAAAATCTACTCATGCAGTGGGCACCCATACTGCAAGGGTTATATGTGCTCATTTAGTCTAGGGGTGCACAGTTAAGGTGTATTACTTACCCTGTCAATAAGTGCACTAAGCTTCAGGGTTGTTCTTATCTACTCAAAGTTCTAGGCTTCATCACATACAACGCAGGGCTGTTAATCATGCGTTGTACTCAGAGGGACATGTGACTGTGGCTGAGAGCACCCTAAAGATATAGATTACTGGAGCCAGGAATAAGTTAAGTATCACACTATTTCCTTGCACCCCTGAACTAAAAGATCATTTAAAAGAGAAGTATGTCCAAAACTTTTTTGGCTATACTTCTCTTCTGGGTCACAAAAGCGCCAGCTGCTCCTGCCCCCTCTACAGCCTGGCACTCCAGTGAGTGTTGAGGAGGCAGAGTGGAGAGCGGTGACCGACAGTCATTGTTTTCTGCTCCAGGAAGACCTGTCATGTTATCACTCAGTTCTCGGGCTTAGAATCAACATCCACACTTTTCCATTAACCCTTGCAGTGAGGGGGACCCCACTTTAGGGGTGGATTTTGTCCAATTCTCAAAATTCAGCTTTAAATATATAAACACTACTCTGTATCACTTTTGTGGTAGGGATAGACAATAAATGGGCTTTTATGGTCCATCCCAATGGCCATGAATGGGCAAAGAAGAACCCCTTGAATTAGACAAAATTATCACTTTTTTGGTACGGGATAGACCATAAGTGGGCATTTATGGTCCATCCCAATGACCATGAATGGGCATAGAAGAACCCCTGGAATTAGACAAAATCTACTCATGCAGTGGGCCTCCATACTGCAAAGGTTATATGTGCTCATTTAGTATAGGGGTGCACGGATAAGGTGTATTACTTACCCTGTCAATCAGTGCGGTAAGCTTCAGGGTTGTTCTCATCTATTCAAAGTTCTGGGCTTCATCATATCCCCTTTAGGGGGGATTTTGTCTAATTCTCCTTTAACCCTTGCAGTGAGGGGGGACCCCACTTTAGGGGTGTATTATGTCTAATTCTCAAAATTCAGCTTTAAATATATAAACACTACTCTGTATCACTTTTTTGGTATGGGATGGACAATAAATGGGCATTTATGGTCCATCCCAATGACCATGAATGGGCATAGAAGAACCCCTTGAATTAGACAAAATATCACTTTTTTGGTACGGGATGGACCATAAGTGGGCATTTATGGTCCATCCCAATGACCATGAATGGGCATAGAAGAACCCCTGGAATTAGACAAAATCTACTCATGCAGTGGGCCTCCATACTGCAAGGGTTATATGTGCTCATTAGTCTAGGGGTGCACAGATAAGGTGTATTACTTACCCTGTAAATCAGTGCGGTAAGCTTGAGGGTTGTTCTCATCTATTCAAAGTTCTGGGCTTCATCATATCCCCTTTAGGGGGGATTTTGTCTAATTCTCCTTTAACCCTTGCAGTGAGGGGGGACCCCACTTTAGGGGTGGATTATGTCTAATTCTCAAAATTCAGCTTTAAATATATAAACACTACTCTGTATCACTTTTTTGGTACGGGATGGACCACCAAGTTACTGCATATAAGTGTGCCTACTGTAATGGCAGATATTCACCCTGACTACAGTCGCCAGTCATACAAAGGCAAAGAGAAAAATAACATACCGTAACTATTATAAATGATGCTACAACACACTATTCACACATTACCAAATTATGTATAAAAACAAACAGCAATTAACAATCATTCACGATTGAGATCTGCAGTCAAGTGAAACAACTGTTTTATGTAACTTTGTCAGTCATCTAAGCATGTCTAACATAATAATAATAATTTCATTTGAAACAAAATAATCACTATGAGTTTTGTATAGGGTTACTGCGAGACGGCACAGCATTTGAACCGGCTCAGTAAAAACACAACTTGGCAGCTTCCAATGCCTGGTTATGATATGAGGAGCTATAATGTATTCTATGAGATGTGTTGATTTATAATGGTTCTGCATCCATACAGAATTTTCAGATGTGCATGCTGAGCTTAGAGGGCCGCTTCCATCGAATGACTGGGTACACTTATTCTGCACGCAGTTTGCAGATTTTTGTTTTGTTGCTTTCTTCGTGCTGATTACTTGCCGGCATTTTTTTTTAGTCTTTGTAAGAGATTTGTATGGGCATAAGACATTTTTAACTATAGAGTATTATTGGTGCTAGTTTAACTGTGTTAGCTTGATATTGTGTTTGGAATTTAGTTGAGGTTAGAGTAAATCTTTATGGTAACGTCATTTTCAATACTTTTAAATCTGCAGCTTGTATCAATTGTATCTAATACTTGGTGATTCTGCCATGAAAGGCCTTGTTCAGGAACTCCCTGTTACAGGGTGACAGCACAGTGTCCTTATCTCCCAACTATTCTTCTGTGCTGTTAGCCTGTCACATACGCTTCCAATGGAGAGTACACTTGGAAATTACAACACATGTTATGAAGGCACGGTCTAATGAAGTCACCATCAGGAAAACCCCATGCCATGAATTCATCACCTATAAGCATGCATGTAGACTGGAAGTAGCCACAAAGAGTCTGCAGTAGATTCACAGCACAAGATCCAACACAGGATGAAAAAGATGAATACAAGTAATGAAAAAAAGTGGAAATTGTTTGTAATACATAGTGCTTTAACAAAGTAAATACCATTAATTTAGGGCTAAATCTACTTTAAAGTGGTTGTAAACCTCAGAAATAAAATATGAGCAAAGCGTATCCCTATGTAGTGTGTACTTGTCTATATTACGAGAACTTAGGGATAGATTTACTAAATTCAAATAGACTGTGCACTTTGCAAAGTGCAGTTGCTCCAGAGCTTAGTAAATGAGCAAAAGCTCAGCTGACTTTCATCATCCAATCATGTACAAGCAAAAATGCATTTTTTAATTTTCCTGCATGTGATTGTGAAGATTTATCTTATTTACTATGCTGTTGAGCAACTGCACTTGCAGAGTGCAAAGTGAACAGTCTATTTAAGGAAATCAAACCTTAAGTGTCATTTCTGTCTGCTGCCTCTTTCCTGTGCTATCAACATGAACCAATTCTGACAAGTTTTCCTGACACCAAAAGAAAAATGGTGACAAGGGAGGGATCTCCAGCTCTGTTCCTGTGTGCTGTGTGAAGTGGATGTGTATCTTCACTCCAATCAGCTCTCAGAGCTCTCCTCACTGAGCTCTACTGAGTGTAACTTTAGTTTTCCACTTTTTTTTTTCTGAAAGCTCAGACAAGGTTTATAAATTCTGGATTTGAACAGATGTAGAGAAAAAAAGACTGCAGATGGGCAGATAAAACTTACGTAGGAGAATTTGTTTTGTCTCTGTGTATCACCTGAGGCCAATCACTTTACTGGATATATGTAAGGATTTACAACCACCTTAGGGGTCAGGTTGAGATTAATGGTTCATTTTAGGATTGGTTTAGTTAGGACACATGCTTGTATCAGGAGTTAGGATGTATTTTAGGCTTAGATTTAGGGGTGGGGCTCAGGTTAACTAATGAGAGGTTTTCTCAAAGGCTTTGGAGTTAAAGCCAAAGCGCTATAGATACACTATATATACACTACATAGATAAATGCACAATACAAAGCTGAAATACACATATAAGTCATGTCACCTCCCTGCCCATTGCCACACACTGATTAGTTGCCAACTCTACTCAGTCTGCTCTCTCCTCCTACAAGCATGTCCCTGTGCAGGCAGTGCACCTGATTGGCTCCTAGTGTTGCCTTTCTTTCTCCTAATACAGTGTATCCACTGCATGCTGCACCAAGGTACAGCATAGAGTTTGTGTTTGTGTCAGACTGGCATCTGAGGCTGTTGGAGACCAACCCAGAAGGTCCCAACCAAAGCCTGCTCATTTCTTTCCTCTCTTCTATTGACAAAAGTCCTTGCGTTGTTTTCACAGAATGCAACATGTTCTGTGAATAGGGGAGAGGCCCCTCTCATTCTTTCCCCTTTTAAAGAGTTAGTTAATATTTTTTTCTGAAAAGTGCATAGAGGAGGACACAGGCGCCATTAATCGTGCCAAGTTACTTATGCTCCTTGTAGCAGTGTGGCTGGAAATCGGTGGAGGGAGGGGAAGCACTGGATCTCAACTGTTAAAGCACGTAGAAAGGTGGGACAAATTTATTTAAGCACTTTGTACACTACATCAGCCTTTTCCACCCCTTTGTTGCCATCTGGGTTATTCAGGGGCTAAATGCCTACAAATCGCCCAAATGGCCTAAAAGTTTTCAAAAAGCCGGCAGATGGATCAAGCTTGCTTTTTTTTTTGTTACATAAAGCCACTGGGTTTTATTGTGCAGAATTACAACCTTGGACATGGACATCATGCAGGCCAGCAACCAGCGTCCTAACAACCAATGATATCAACAGTTGATAGGGAGCATGTTGGGTTTCTGTCCAGGGTCCTTGGTTGTCTCTTTTCTGCCCCTCTCCATCAGCACTAGGGTAATGTTAGCTGCGTGAGGAAGAGAAACTAAATGAGAGCAGAAACGCTGGAATACTAGTTAGTACCAGAAAAAATTGCCGTAAAAAGTAGGCCACACCCCTATATATATTACACCAAAAAAAAAGAGAAAGGAAAAAAGTGGGGTTTTGTAGGCCAAAATGAGATGGTCAGAATATTATGCAACACAGCAAGTTTGGTAAAAACGCATGTTTATTAATTACTTCTTTCTCATAAAAGGCATGTGCAAACATGCTCTAAAGACATACATAAATATAACATATAATGACATAAAAACAAGAACACGGATAAGGATAACCAAGTGGTGGGTCTCAACAAGAGAAGGTGGAAATTGGTCCCTGCGCTGCCAATGCGTTTCGCTTGGTTTTGCTTCTTCAGGGCTTAAGAGACCAAGAAACCAACTAGTGTTTCCTCGTGTGCAAAATCATGGGGCGGACGGCAGTTCCGTAGGTAGACTCAAGTTGTATATCAGGCATGGACTTTATATAGAGATACAATGATGATGGAATGGTGAATTACACACTCTTTATATTGTATATGTGCAAACCAAGTATTGGGGTACATGTGCGTATATATATATATAGAGCACACGCTGTATTAGTATATATTTATAATGCCCCAATACTATAACAATAATGGCATTAAATCACCATATCCACATCAATAAGATGACATATTTCATCCTCATTGAAGGTCTTGTATAATTGACCAGGCAGGTATTTATTTGTATAGTGCTCCCGGGCAAACACTCAATCCCTTAATCATGGTGGAAAAGGGAAAGGAAACCAGAGGATGTCATAGGGGGTAATTATAAACTCCTTTCAGAGGACAATCCCCTTGTGTGCCCGTATCGACCGTTCTGCTGCCTGAATTTCCACCTTCTCTTGTTGAGACCCACCACTTGGTTATCCTTATCCATGTGCTTGTTTTTATGTCATTATATGTTATATGTATGTATGTCTTTAGAGCATGTTTGCACAAGCCTTTTATGAGAAAGAAGTAATTAATAAACATGCGTTTTTAACAAAGTCGCTGTGTTGCATCATATTCTGACCATCTCATTTTGGCCTACAAAACCCCACTTTTTTCCTTTCTCTATTTTTTGGTGTACTAGTTTGTACCAGTGCCCAAAGATATATTTGCTTTGTAAAAATAAATCCCCTCTAATGTTGAGTGTCCTATGTGTGGGTGCTCCTGTGCTATGAAAAACAAATTATCTAGTTTTTACATTTTAGAATGGTGGGCCTCGGGATTGTGTTTAATTTTAAAGGGTTCTTTGACTGGATAAAAATTGGGAAATACTGCGCTACAGGACCAGAACATCAAAATATACCGTATATGATATATATAACTTCAAAAAGCATTTTCGATGCCAGATAAGATCTGCTTTTCAATTCAGTTTGTTGTCTGGTTTTAAACATTTCTTTCTTTCCTTTTTTCCATTCGTTCTTCTATTCTTTTCTTACTTTCTTTCAAGCTACAGTAAAAGATATATGTTCAGGAGTATGAAATCCTGGATTGCATTTACTGGACTGGTAGCAGCAGACTCCATGGAGCCTGTGCAGTAGCGCTAAGTGCTTAGTCTAGCAGAAGTGTGTATATGAAGTGTAAGATTTAGCTGGCAGTGGAAGAGAAGAGTATAGATCAACATGATGTCATTTCTGTACTACTAAAGTGAATATATTTTTTAGAAAGTCAAACTACATTTTATTTTTTCTTCAGATTTTAACACTTTGGTCAATTACATTATTTAGTGGGCCATAAGGTCAAAGAATTGGATCTTCTGCTTGGCTACCCGTACTCCTTTTTTTTGCAACATGGCCATATTGTTGATGATTAGTTTCATATAGAAGCACCATGTAACGTAATTACTAAATTTGAACAGAAGTTCCTCTTTATTACAACTTTCTATTAGCGGTGCCTTGTGGGTACATTGGAAGGTGCAAGAGGCATTGCTACTCATGTAAATAAATTTGAAATATCATTGTGAATAAATTATAAACCTTATATCAATACACTACAGTGCAGTATATCTTTGTTTACAAGCACACTGGGGGGGATTTATCAAAACTGGAGCAGACATAATCTGGAATAGCTGTGTATGGCAACCAATCCAGTTCAATCTTCATTGAATTCAGTTAAAGCGGAGTTCCAGTAATTTTTTTGTTTTACACAAAAAGTGTAGCTGCTGACTTTTAATAAACAGCCACTCACCTGTCCCATGATCCTGCAGTGTTCTCACCCCAGCTGTGCTCGCTCCGTGTCTTCCCTGGGTGGTGCCGGCATCTCTACTATGGGCACCCGGCTGTGAAGCCACAAGCTGAGTGGCGCTGTGCTCTGTGACTAGTCCTAAAGTCTTCTAGGACATGTCCCAGAAGACTTTGGAAAGGAGAACTTCTGCTTCCAATCGCCTAAAGCAAACAAGAACAGAAGTGGGAGCAGGTACCTGTCAAAATTGAGTACCTGCTCCCCCTCTCCTCCCCAAAAGCTTAGTTTCACAAACGGGAGCCGGGGGGGAGGCCTTAAAGCGGAAGTTCCACTTTTTGTTATTATTAGTATTACAAGATTTATATAGCACGAACAGTTTGCACAGCACTTTACAATATGAGGAAAGACAATACAGTTACAATACAATTCAATACAGGAGGAATTAGAGGGCCCTGCTCATTAGAGCTTACAATCTAGAAGGGAGGGTCAAGTGAAACAGAAGGCAATAACTGGGGGGGATGAGCTGATGGAGAAAATGGAAGTATGGTTGTTAGGTGTGGGTAGGATAGGCTTCTCTGAAGAGGAGGGTTTTCAGGGATCATTTAAAAGCTAATAGAGTAGGAGATAATTGGGCAGATTGGGGTAAGGAGATCCAAAGGATTGGAGAGGCTCTGGAAAAGTCTTGGAGGCGAGCATGGGAGGTGACGAGGGAGCTAGAGAGGAGGAGAATTTGAAAGGAATGAAGAGAGCTATTAGGTTGGTATTTTGAGACTAGGCTAGTGATGTAGCTAGGGGCTAAATTGTGGATGGCTTTGTAAGATGTTGTTAGTATTTTGAATTTAATTGGGTGAGTGGAAGCCAGCCGAGGGATTGACAGAGAGGAGTAGTGGACACTGAGCGATTGGTAAGGTGGATGAGTCTGGCAGCAGTGTTCATGATGGATTGAAGGGGGGATAGCCTATGTAGAGGTAAGCCAATGAGGAGGGAATTGCAATAGTCGAGGTGCAAGATGACCAGGGAGTGAACTAGGAGCTTTGTTGTGTCATTGGTTAGAAAGGGGCGTATTTTGGAGATGTTGCGGAGGTTGAGGCAGCAAGATTTGCACAGTGTTTGGATGTGGGGCTTGAAGGAGAGTTCAGAGTCCAGGACTACACCTAGGACCTTGGCATGCGGCAATGGGCCGATATTTGTGCCATCGATCTTGACAGAGAGATCGGGGGAAGGGGCACTTGGTGGAGGAAAAATTATAAGTTTGGTTTTGGATAGATTGAGTTTGAGGAAGTGGTGTGACATCCAGACTTATATATCTGATAGTAAATTAGTGATACTTGAGGAGACTGAGGGAGAGAGCTGAGGGGTGGATAAATAGATTTGGGTGGAACTCTGCTTTAAGCTTTGATAATGAAGGAGAGAAGCTGATTGGTTGCCGTGCACAGTTGCTTCAGATTCTGTTTGCTCCAGTTTTGATAAATTCTCCTCAAGGACCTGATTGGTAATCATTTTACATATTTAGGGATACTGAGTGAAAACAGAACTCCTGGTGAGTATGTAAAAACATGCACGTATACACATAAAAAACATGCATCACTTTAAAAGTCGTAAAACACTTTTCTAATTCCAACAGTTGTAATTTGATATCTGTCTTTAGGGCTGACTGAACTGAAATGCACTACACTGGTGTGAACTAGAGCCACTGGAATCCATGGTAAACACTGTTCATGCGTTTTTGGTGCAGAATAAAAATGCAGACAGCATCTGGTGTGAACCAGCCCTAAAGCTGGAGTTTTACATGCCAGCTTAGAGAGAGAATCTTGCATTGGAAAGTTTCTGCTCTGCTAACTGATGGGTGGGAATTGGCCACAATTCAATCACTGGCACCTCTAAGAACACAACTAGGATTACCCCTTTTATCCAGAACATTTTCTTGTTTTACTGGTTCCAACCTGGTTTAGAATAATCCAATAATGTGTAAAATGATGATGGGGAAAAAAAAAAGAATACATGTCCTGATAACTATACAGGCAAGAGCCACAACTGCCACCAATAGACAAATGCCTTCTATGCTTAAAGTGTTACTAAACCCAGGACCCTGCATTCACTATATCTGGTCTCCCACAGCACACAGAGCATGGAAATGTAATTATTTTAGTAAATATAAATAGATAAATATATTTTCTCTTATCAGCAGTATATAGCAGCCTTGTGACTTGTATCAGTTCCTTGTAAAGCTTGTAGGAGGAGTTTTCATTCCCCCTGATCCTCTGCATGGACATGTCTGGACAGTGCTGATTGGCCCTAAGATGATCACATGCACTCTCCCAAGAAGGAGAAAAAAAGTCTCTAGCAATACACACCAAACTGATCATGTGCAGCCCATCCCCTGGCTCTGTAAATATAAGGTTATTTTTTGGAGAAAGTGAAAGAAGAGGAGGATCAGAGAGACAGGATCAAACAGCCTTTATACACAATACAAAGGATTGACCCCTTAGGTTCCACAGTGAGTATAACAAGCATCCCAAAATCTTTTTTCTTCGATGCCCCCCATGTTGTATTCCATAAATGAAACAGGATCTATGAATGGAGGATGGGTGGATGGTTAATATGTCAACCCCCTCCTTTCATAGATTATGTTTCATTAATAGAAGCTGTAGTAAAGGTTTCTATGAATGTAGCAGCAGGGTGTAAAAAGTCAGGCACTCTTGATGAATGTCTGTCAAAGCTCCATAGTTCCACTAACCCCCTCTGCACGGGAAGATTACAGGGGTGAGGGTAAGGGGGACATTAGAGGAAGAAGATTTTGGTGCAGCACATAGGACACATCTTACTAAAGGTACGTAATGTCCATTGTGCTGAGTGACTTTTTATTTATTTTTTTACTCACGTTTAATATATATTACATTTATTTTTAGTTTTATATAGGGTAGAGAAATGGTTACCACTCCAGCCTAGTTTCTTTTTGTCTTGCCTCCCATTGGGGAGACCTTCTTTCACTGTCCTTTTGTCTCAAAGACACCAGCAGAAGTGTAAGATCCCCTTTTAGATAGGTATCACTGGAAAAAGTGTTCCTATTGGAGAATTCCCTCTGCAGTAAAACCTGACAGGGGTTCTAACCCTTCCATACTCGATTCAAAAAAATAATAAAATTGTGTTAACATGCACTTTAATGGTAAACCCAGGCCTGGGTGGGTTTGAGCTACTTTGCTGGACTTAAGCTGGTCAAACAACAGACTCCTTCATCCACTGTACAGCATGGATGGAGAAATCTTCCCTGAAGGCTATTGTATTCAAGCAGCTGCAGCACCCATGGCTGATTTAACACCTGAACAGTGACTGCATCTGATTGGACGCAGTCACTGTTTGGTTGACAGTTTTTCACTTGGCTCCTTTGATTTTTTAGTTACATTTGGGGAAACAGATTGTCCCTAAAGCCCCGTACACACGATCGGCCGTCTTTTGTCCGGTGCTGTCCTGTCGGCTGAAACGTGCTAAAGACTGCACACGAATTTTGTCGGCCAACAACAGCCGAATGCAGAAGTGATGTCATGTGATGGTTAACTTTCCGTGTCTTTTTTTTTCTCAGAGCATGCCCAGTCTTGCTAATCTGCTGTTTGTCGGCCGAATTCTGTACTGACTTGCGAAAAATCGGCCGTTCTGGTGACGGGCAACAAAAATTTTATAGCCTGCACACCCGATTCTGTTCGGCCGAAAAGTCCCTGTCTGTTGTCGGAAGCATCATACTAACAAGCCGGCAATCGGCCGATCGTTCGGCGGTCGAATATTTACGGCCGACAATCGCTACGTGTGTACGGGGCTTTAGTGGCTACTCAGGACTCAAATTTTGGCCAATTCAGTAGAAATCAGATGAATTTTAAGTCACGTATGGTCAGCTTTAGAAGAGAACTTGGAATAGGCATTACAAATGTGACCAGAATCATTAGCAGTCTGAAAGCAGACAGAACTTACTATGCAGCTAAATAGCAGAGCAGGGGTAGGTGGATTACTAACATACAGTATGTGCATTTAGCTGTCTGCATGCAGTTACCTGTTAGGTGGTTTTTGCCATAAAGGACATATTATGGGGTATATAAAAAAATACATATGACCTATAAAGCTAGTTCAGGGCTACTTGCCATGCCTATATTTCTTTTTTGAAAGCTTACTTTTCAAAAGTCTTTGTTCACATTTATCAGATTATAGAAGGAGCAGAATATGAGAGTTGTCCTTTGAAATTATTTGTGATACGTGATTTTAGAAGATCTTATGTTAATCATAACCCTCGTCTATTCTTTGGGAGCTCAAACATCCACTTGTTAGATTCAGCACGGATCCTGTGTCCCTTCAGTTGTGTTGCAGCAAATACTGTATTTTTAGAAGCACTGAGATATGGTTGCTATGCCGGTATCCATAGATACGTTAGTTACTCCATCCTATACCATTAGCCTGGATTGGCTGGTATCTTAGGTAGCAATTAGTACAGAGAATATGATTTCTGAGTAAACATAGTTATATTGGATGTGTTATTCACTACAGTGAGCACTGGATCTTTGCAGTTACAGAAATTCTGTATGAGTGTTGTTTTATACAAATGAACCTAGCATTTTGCAGGATATAAGGAATCTAATGATTCCATTATAATTTATTTTGCTTGTTGTTACAGTTTGACTTGTAACCTTGTATTACATTGCAGTATTACAGAAAAAGTGTGCTTTTCCAAAAAGTAATCCATCCTGTGGGGCAGCACAGTGGCTCAGTGGTTGGCACTTCTGCCTTGCAGCCCCGAGGGTTTCCAGGTTCAACCAGGGCATCTCACAATAATAGCTGCCGGATAACTGAATTGCACTTTTTTATATACTTTGCACCAGGGCTCAAAATTTCAAGTCCTGAGCTACTAGCCAGGCCTTAAGAGTTACTCGCCACTTGTTGCCCCAGCCAAACCCTACCCTGCTCCGCCCCTAAACACGCCCTCATAAAATATCTCATAAAATGACACTGTTAAATGTTTTTATTCAGAATTAAGTTACAAAAATAAATATTAACAACAACAACAACTTTAACAGTATCAATGTTATCACACCTCCAAACTCCCCTCTCCAGCACACCTAGGCCTCCAATCCCTCCCCCCTCCCAATACAGCGCATTTATGCTTTCAATATTCCGCCAATCCATCATACATATGCCTCCAATTCAACCCCCCAATCCACCATACCTATGCCTCCAATCCCACCCCCTCCCCCCTAACCCATCATACCTATGCCTCCAATTCCATCCACCTCCTCCCCAATCTATCATATCTATGTCTCCAATCCCACCCCCCACGCCAATCAATGATTATACCTATGCCTCCAATTCCACCCCCGTCCCGCAAATCTATCATACTTATGCCTCCATTTTCACCCCTCCCGCCAAATCTATCATACACGTGGCTCCATTTTAATCCCTCCCACCAAATCCATAATACCTATGCCTCCATTTCCACCCCCTCCTCCCCAATCTATCATACCTATGCCTCCAATTCCACCCCTCCTCCCTTCCAACTATCATACAGTATGATAGATTGGGGGGGGGGTGGAATTGAAGGCATATGTGTGATAGATTGGGGGGGGGCGGAATTGGGGGCATAGGTATGATGGATTTGGCAGGAGGGGGGTGGAATTGGAGGCATATATGTATGATAGTTTGGGGGAGGGGTGGAATTGGAGGCATAGGATCGATAGATTGGAGAGGGGGGGCAGAATTGGAGGCATAGGTAAAATTAATTGGGGGGGGGGGTGGAATTGGAGGCAAAGGTATGATTCAGATCTTTGCCTCCAATTAACTCCCCCCCAATCCAGCACATATATGTCCTCAGTCCCCCCACCCCCCTTCTTCCTCACAGCACACTTCTTTATATATTTTACCAATGCCTCCACTTTAAATTAACAGTAAAACTCTTTCTGGGACTGACATGCAATTTAAAGAGGAAAGAAAAAAAAATAGTCCTTTAAAGCCTGATTGAACATCTTATACCTAGCGAGTCTGCATTCACAGTCATTTTCTTTAATATACCCTGCACCACCTAAATACACTGCTTTAAGTTTATTTATGTATATATACCTTGACAGCATTACAGTGCAAGAGGAGTCCTTTGGGCTTTAAGATGTTGAAAACTTGGTCCAGTTAGCCATTGTGGTATTTAATGGCTAACTGCTAAATTTTATTTTAATGTCCACATCTTTAGCTTGTTTCACTGAAGAATTCTGCTTTAGATCTGTGTAGATAAAGTTGTCATCATGTCCACCGTTCTCCTGCAGCCAAGGAGGGGAGGGGGGGGGGGAGTTGTCAGGCATCAGTGCTTATGATGGACTGAGAAGGTTTGAGCCCGCCCACCAGAGGCATGCACCGCCCACCTCCTTGATTATGCAAGAAGAGGGAGGTGGAGAGGGTGGTCAAAGGCATCCCTTGAAGTTGCGAGCCTGTGCGGGTCGGGGACATTCTTTAGGAGGTAAGTGGAAAGCGGGAGTCTTTTGTGGGGGGCGAGCATGTGTATCAGGTGGGGGGGTGGAGTGGGTAGGTCCCAGGGGCCCAGTTAACTAAGTGTAATGCTCGCGCTGAGAGCCTGTGAGGGGCGGGGACATGTATCGGGTGGGAGTGGAGTGGGGAGGTCCCAGGCGCTCTATTAACTGAGTGCAATGCTCGCGCTGCGAGCCTGTGAGGGGCGGGGACATTCAGCAGGCAGAGAGGGGCGGTCCCAGGTGCAGGAGGGGGAGAGGAGCTGTACACAGAGAATGCAGACTGCGCTGTGAACAGCGTCGGGCACTGGGCTCTCATTACATTCCCCATACAGCACAGCCCTATTTCTTACTCGCCGTCCTCAAAATTCTACTCGCAAAATGCGAGCAGGTGAGAGGAATTTTTGAGAGCTGCTTTGCACTATATTTGCACTTATATTCTCAATAATTTTAATTTCTGGTTTCTATCACTGGTTGGTTTGCGCTGATAAATTACTTTGTATATTATATTTGATTTCAACCAAGGCATCTGCATTAAGTTTTCATGTTGTCCTTGTGTTTGCGTGGGTTTCCCCCTGCATTTCATAGTCATTCTTGTAAGCAGGGCCCTTGCCAAAGTACCCAGGAGGGGAGTAAAGACACACACAGTCTGTAGTGCACAGAATTATCTTGTATTAACCACTTCAGCTCTGGAAGGGTTTCTCCCCTTCATGACCAGGCCATTTTTTGCTATAAGGCACTGCGTTACTTTGACATACGATGCTGTACCCAAATAGAATTGATGTTCTTTTTTTACTCATAAATAGAGCTTTTTTTTTGGTGGTATTTGATCACCTCTGGGGATTTTATTTTTTGCACTTTAAACAAAAAAATACAGACAATTTTTAAAAAAAAAAAAACAATATTTTTTACTTTTTTAGGGGGGACCAGTGACATTACTACAGTAATCAGTGCTAAAAAATATGCACTGTTCCTATACTAATGACACTGGCAGGGAAGGGGTTAACACCAGGGGCAATCAGAGGGGTAAATTAGTCCCTAGGGGGTGGTGCTTTCTAACTGTGTGGGGGATGGGCTTGCTGCATGAACACAGAGACCTGTGTTCCTAAATAAGATGAACACAGGATCCTTGTGTTAATTACTGACAGACCAGAGGTCTGCTGTGTTTACAATGGCAGACCACCGTTCTGTCTCCACGGGGAGTGACAGTGGGTTCCCGGTGGACATCGCAGCCCCTGTACCCACTGATTGGCTCCCCCTGTAGCCCATCAGCATGTGCACGAGCCTGCGGCAGCACGTGCGCCCCCACTAGTGGTCCCGCAGAGCGACGTTGTTACGACGCAGGTACGTTGTTTTGCGGGTCAGAGCATACCTGCCCCTATAAAACTACTGTGGATGGTTGGCAAGTGGTTAAATAGCAAATTGTACATTTACATCAGTCCCTGCCCTCAAGGAGCCTCCAATCTAAGGACCCTAACTCCCATTCATACATACACATACTAGGGCCAATGTAGAGAGGAGCCAGTTAATGTGCCAGCACGTCTTTGGAGTGTGGGAGGAAAACAGAGTACCTGGTGAACACCCACGCAGGCACAGGGAGAACATGCAAACTCCAGGCAGGTAGTATCACGGTTGGAATTCAAACTGACAACCCTAGTGCTGTCAGGTGGAAGTGCTAACCACTTAGCCACTGTGATTCTCAAATAGATATGGTACTTCCCTTATGTAAAACCAGAAATTGAAATAGTAAATGGTATATAGTGAATCTTAGCACCTAGAAATATCTGAAAATATATTTACAACATTACAATGTACAAGCTCTTTGATTCTTTGTCTACAAGACAAGATTTGTGATTATGTCACCTGTGCCACCCCTACTTTATGGCTGGGAGACACAGGGAGGTGGTCTTTTGGTTTAGATCAGGCATCACTAAATGGCACCAAAAAACAATAAGGTGTAACCACCCTTCTCCTGCGCTTGGTATCCAGACCCCTCGACCACACACTTCGCGGGATTGACAACTGGCTTCTCAGATGGCTCAAGTCTTGCTGCCCTTAACGGACTGGGGTAGTCCACCGGTACTAAAAGCAAAAAAGAACAAAAAAGGGCGCACCGACCTAGCGCATTATCCTCAATATAAGGCTTTATGGTGACTCTGAAGAAGAGGCTAGGCCTCGAAACGCGTCAGTCATCTCATCATGGACAATTATATGGACTAAACACGGACTCTCGAGCAATCCAGCTTGATACGCCTTACTTATATCTACGTCTGTGAGTAGCCATTTTTATGTCATTTAATAAAGCCTTATATTGAGGATAATGCGCTAGGTCGGTGCGCCCTTTTTTGTTCTTTTTTGCTTTTATCACTAAATGGCAGACCGTAGTCCAGACATGGACAGAGTGACACTCCTGTCCTCTCACAGCTTGTGTCCCTCTCCACTCCAACACTGGGGCTGTCATCTCCACAGCAGTATGACGCATGGGGCAGTCCTATCAACCAATCACCCACCTGTTAAAATGAGAAATTGGGCAGCTCCCAAACTCTGTCCAGATGTAAAGGGGGGACTGTGATGTCAAGGGGGGCTAAGGACACTGATTTAAAGGGAGGAACTGTGATGTGAAGAGGGGATTTTCAGGTTGCAGGAAAGAAAATCGCTCCGTCTGAGATCTGCTTAAGCCGTGTACACATTAATAGTTTTTTTAGTCCAACCCCGCGGGTTGAACCAAAAAAAAAAACTGTCAGCTCCAGTTGGAGCCACTGTACTAACAATGCGAGGTTAGTTCAGCGATCTCCCTCGCTGAGCTGTTGTGTTCCGATGCCCCCGCCCCCCCTGCCAGAACACTCTGTTCAATGCGCACTGCCATTGGCTGAGAGCGCTAATCAGGGGTTGGTCGGATGCTGGTTTTTGCAGCATGCACATTCGACATACACACGGGCCGAATGTCGACCATTTTTTTTTAACCGCCTGTTGTCTCCTGACAATTCTGCACATGTGTATCTAGCTTTAAAGTTTGCTGGCAGATCTCATTATCAGTTGTGAAGATCTCAGGGCTTGGGTTTTGCATTGTATGTTAATGCTCTTTTAAACAAAATTGTCTCTATGTCTTATCGTCACATTATCATCTTTCCAAAGCAATAGAAGTTGCTTTTAGAGTCTTATATATACAGTTGCTCCAAAGAAGCAACTAGAAACATAAGATATCGTTTTTGAAAAGATTTTTCAAAAGTATTCCGTGTGAATGGGAACACATAGCAAATATAAAGTGGGGATTTCTTAAATTTGAATGCAAAAGTGGAAATACACTTTAAAATCGTCAGGGCCAGATGTTGCTAATGCCTGAATTATACTGCAGTGGCATAAATCTGCCTTTTTAAAGGAGCCTAAATAACATTTCAGCTTAGAAAAAAAGTTTATTTTCTAAAATGATCAACAAACATACTATATTCAGAGGATCATGTCAGTTGTGCTACGGCACTGAGTCTGCTAGGATATGACCTCTGTAGGGTATTGGCTAGAGAGAAACCTAGTAAATGACAGAGATTCCTCTGCATCCTTGTTTTTTAGATGACTGTCACCACTGTCTGAAGAGCAGGGCCTCCCTTGTACAATAAATAATGCATCCAGTGATATGTATGCACAGTAAATGGACCTTTATTACTGATTACTTTCTTCACATAGCACTTTGATGGCATGTTTACATTTGGTAGTCAGTACTAAATCATGATACAGTCAGTATATGTAGAGGAAAGCTTAGATAATGAGCATATTCAATAGGCGAGATAAGTGAATAGACTTGCAATTATCAAAATTTGACCCATGAGATTCCTGAATATAGACTGATCTCACCCTCATGTTCTCGTATTTTTTTAACAGTGCTTTTTTCTTTCTTAAATGCAAACCTAAAAATGCAACTACCCATCAGATAGCCTGGCACATCGTGCATCATAGCAAGTTACCCTCATAATTGAAGGGTTGTGAGTATACGGCCTTCTGTCAGTTTATGTACTCTACCTTGGGGAACCATTATTCTAACACTTGTCGAGAGTTTCATATTCTAAAGGATCTTCAGATGGCAGTTCCCCCTTACTACTGCAGAGATCAGCGGAATGGGTAGCAATGGAGGTGACTATTCCATATCTACTTTGCAGGGAGTCAGTTGTTGTACAGTACAGAGTTAGAGTCTCATTAAATTTATGTCATCCTTGTTCCTAATGGCACACCACTATAAAGCTTTATTATGAACCGACAGAGGAAAACAAACTAAAGCCAATTTTATACAACTGCCTACAGTTCTGTTTTCCCAAGAATAGATCTATATGCATTTATGTATCTCTATCTACTGGGAACATGAGATAGAAAAATGCATTTGGGAGAAATGTCATTAAAAAGCACAGCACATTTTCTGCCGTTCTTTGTATTCATTTTAGATCAGCCCTATGTGCAATAGAGATTTATTTTTTCAATATTATGGTGAGGGAGAAAAAGAACGACATCTGCTTTTAAAGAGAAAAAACCCTAAAGCAACACTATGAAGACAAAGGTTTTTGCACACCTAATATCACATGTTTATTAGGCTGTTGGATGTCTCATTCCAGAGCCATGGGCATTAGTATGGAGTTCTATAGAAAAGAAATTGAATGTACAATGGTTCGCTTGCAGTGGTTAAGAAAGTACAGAAAGTGAACCATTGCATACCTGTATGAATAGTAACGTGATAAAAAAGTTTCTAAGTACTTTTACTTAGTAACTTTAGATAGACTGGGGTAGGATTAGAGTGACCTTCCTGTTTTTACTGCCATGAGGGGCTCCATTGAAAAGTTAAACCCTCAACTTCCTATCCTGTTGACAATGGTTTCACCAGACAGGAAGTCAAGGTAAATATGCTACGGGGACACAGACAGCAATAAAAATCTCACAGGGGTGCTAGCCTCTACCAACCCCCTACTGTACTGTAGTAGGGCCAACTATTACAGTGATTGCTAGCTTCCACAGCGAACCCCTAAGTATGAAATATTCAGACTAAGGCTCCGAGCTGACCAATGTAACTGGGCAATAAAGATCAAACCTAGACTTCAGCTTTAAATGTGAGGGCTAAAAAAATACCTAGCTTACCAACTTGCTAGGAATAAGTGATATCACTTCAGCAGTCACAATGTTTTTTTTTTTGTGTTTTGTTTTTCT
The DNA here is from genome assembly GCF_965119305.1 of Pelophylax lessonae. Taxonomy (NCBI): domain Eukaryota; kingdom Metazoa; phylum Chordata; class Amphibia; order Anura; family Ranidae; genus Pelophylax; species Pelophylax lessonae. The sequence continues at coordinate 448,807,325 of NC_138772.1, forward strand.
TTTTAACTTGCCGAATGGCAACTATGCATTGCTGGAGCGAGCTGCAACTGCAAGCCAAATGTTTCGCTTACAGTTGCATTGCAGCCCCATTGATCTCAATTGGCATGTTTGACAGGCGGTGCCACTTGTCAAACTCTCCATCCTAAATTGAAACAGCTGCAGCCACGAATACAAGCATGGAGGCCACAGCATATGTACAGCACTGTCAGACTGTATTGTTAGAATTCTAGGGTCAGCCTTACTGCTGCTCAGCCGCCTGCTTTGACCAACAAACCCCCCGGCCACGAGTGTGAAAGAGCCCTTGGAGACGACATGCATAATGCCGTAAACATTTCTATTCATTTAAATTGGTATTGTCAGTACCTACACATTGGTGTATAAAAAATATGGTTAGGTCCTATGATATGAAGAAGTTCATTGTGCTCTACTCTGTACTATGCTGTCAGACATCAGGACTTAGTGGAGGGTATGGAAAAGAACACATCCTTTTTTAAGGGTGTCATAAGGCTTTGTGCTATGTAAGAATAAACATATTCACTAAAAGCCATGCCCTAACAGTGTGTGCCCTTTGCTGTCTGTTGAAGCTGATTACATTTTTAGGGTTTTTCTCCATAACTTAATTTTAACATACATTGTAATCCCCTTAATATTAGCATGTTTCTTCATTTCCAAAAAAGTTATGCAATAAATAAAATCACCAATCTACTTTTCAAATTCAAATTTTTCATATAAGGTTATTTCGGGGGTATTCACAACTGTCCTCGCTTATAAATTTTAACAATATGTAAAAGGGAAAAGTTTTTTTTTTCAAAAATGTGTGTCTTTTTGTAAATATATTGTGAAAAATTAAAAACCCAAGGTATCACAAAACAATTTTCCTTTAAAAAAAAAATATTACCAAAAAAAAAGCTCTGTCTCTAAAAATTATAAAAATTAATTTGGGTACAGTGTTGCGTTGAGTAACTGTCAGCCAAAGTATCACAGCACTGGAAACTGAAAAATGGCCTGGTAATTAGGTGGTAATACAGGCTGGTACTCCATGGTTCATGTGTAAGTATAGATACTTAATGTAAGAGCTTGCAGTCTAAGGTCCCTTTCACACAGGCGGACCGTTCAGATCCGCCTGTCTGTTTTTTTGGCGGATCTGAACGGTCCCCCCATGCATCTCTATGGGGCATCGGATGGCAGCGGAGACATGTCCGATGACACCCGATCCGATCCGTAAAATCTGGACGGATGGAAACCCTATTTTCCATCCGTCCAGCGGATCGGATCGGATGGGATCGGATGAGAACGGACCGATGGTGGGGAGATCTATGGGGCTGTGACAGCTGTGTCTCCGCACACAGTGCGGAGGACAGCTGTCATTCTGAAAAGCGGAGTCTGTTTGACGGACTTACTGTGTGAAAGGAGCCTTAGGGTTAAGAAAGAACACAAATGCTAGAAAGACATTCAATAAGCCTAAAATGTCCACAAACAGTACATTTGTTTTATATCTTCTACATAGAAGGAGTGGTGCACCTTTGCAGGAAAACTTTCCAAAAAGTTTGGAAAATCTCCCTGTAAAATAAGGAGCACCCCTCACCAATAAAGCCTCTCATTATACACCAATCGGAGTTCATAATGGCCCGATTGCAAGCATTGATCAAAATTAGAAGCATTGCTTGTTGTTCATCTATTTATGGCCACTCTAAAACCAAAAACAATTCAAATAAAAATTAAAATAGTAAGCATTGAAAACAAAGACTTGTCAATATGCTGTAAGGTAGATAAAACAAACATCACAGAGTACTTTCATTAAACAAGCCACAGGTAAAAGAGCTGAAATGGTAGGCGTTTAACCATCCTGTGCTGTGATATTTAAACAGCAACTCCTAAGCTGTTTACAGGAGAAGAATGCAAAGCACTGGGTTAATCTTCTTAAATCTCCCATAGCCAGATGTTCCAAGGACTGTGGTAGACCAGAGGTCATAGTTAACCTGAAGGCTTCTCAGCAACAGGGCCTTATTCCTTGTGATGAATCAATCTTGATAGGAGATTAGGCTCCATCCAACAGTATTTAATTTCTTCAGGGTTGCACAGCCAGAAGATTGCATCATTAAGGATGTGTTCTTTTCAAAGACTTATAACATCACATCCTTTGTAGTTGCCATACAAAGTGGCCAACAGGTAATAGCTTTAGAATAGGCAATACAATACATAGGTGAATGTATTCCTTTAGCCAATTTAATGGACTATATGCTCTCTCTCATTGTTAAAGCCAATTAATGACAAAAGTTGTTTGGATGCAGAAGATCAGACAGCTGAAGACTTAATGATTGCAGATGACACAATGAGCATGATAGGGGTGATGGGTACAGGGGTCAGAAGAATTCCATTTTCCTTCACAGTTGATGGTGGATTTTTCTGTGTTTATAATCTACCAGTGAATGATGCTTTAAAGCATATGTTAAGCCAAAATTTGTTTTCTTAGTTTTTGATAGAGTGGGGAAGGGTTAGAACCCCTATCAGTTTCTTACTGCTATTTGGGGCTCCATTAGAAAGATTAGATTACATTAGATTAGATTAGAAAGATTTAGCCTCACATCCTGTCCTGCTCACAATGTTTTTCCAGACAGGAAGTTAGGAGAACAGTCCAAACGCGGCACAGGCAAAAATAAAAATGCTGTTTTTTTAGTAGAATAAGGTAAGGCTAGAACCCCAGTCATTGTCTGTGTGCCTATTGCAGATTTTTCATACCTTCCTATTTAGTGAAACTGTTTTGAGCAAAAACCAAGTAAGTATAAAGCTCATCAAGAGAGCCCTGAAAAGCAGTAAAACTTTACAGGGGTTCTAACTTTCCCCTACACTGTCTTATTGGACAATGAAGAAGGATCACTGTACTATTGATGCCACCAACCTATTCCAGGGGTCTTCAAACTATGACCCTCCAGTCGTTCAGGAACTACAATTCCCATCATGCCTAGTCATGTCTGTGAATGTCAGAGTTTTACAATGACTCATGGGATGTGTAGTTCTGCAAGATCTGGAGAGCCGTAGTTTGAGGATCCCTGCTCTATTCACTCTGTCAATCTTATTGACTCACATTGCTAGCCCTCCCTGTTCTAGTCCAGAATTGCATGAACGTAATATAAGGACATCATTCTAGTTCTATTTAGAAATAATTTTAGTGATTTTTTTTGAACAAATATGTAACTAAGTTATATTATCTCATATCTTGCTGGAGTACACATTTAAAGTATCACAGTCATTTAGTAGACATTGTAATGGAAGGTAGAGAGTAGGGGGTGTAGACATAATTCCAAGCTGTCCCTTTTCCAGTACAAAGTTCCTTTTTCTCATTTATTCTTATTTGAAAAAAATCTGCTTGCCTCCTGTCTGTATAACAGGTGTAATCAAAATCTCCAAAATGGGGACAAAGACAAACACTAAAACAATTGTCTTGGGGGAAGGTTTGGATCAACTTTCATGATTTTATTGCTGTATGTGTCCCCATTGAGGACTTTTCCTTTTACCTCCTGTCCAAGTGACGAGTGAAAAACCGAACAGGAATTGGGAGGAAAGCTCCTCAATGGGGACATTATCAGCATTTAAAACCTGACAGAGGGGTTTTTTTTTTTCTCCATTCTCTCCACATCTAAAGGGAATTGTTGCCTGTAGCCGGACTTTAGGGTTTCTTATATAGCCCTTAATAAAAGTTTTCTCCATATGAAATTGAAGTGTTGGTTCCAATTATCACAGATATTTTCCAGTAAGTTTTAAAATCTCTGTGAACAAGAATGACCACTTATGATGCTTGAAAGCACTCATCTCTCCAGGGAACCACACTGTTCAATCATCATAAGTGAAGCTTAAATTGCTTACAAAGACATTCTGTGTAGGGCCACATACTTAAAGCTGAAGTAAACTTGCTTTCATAATAAGTGCTGATAGGCAGGCTTTTTATGACAGGTGAGAATGTACATGCATGGGAGTTATGTCATTGAGGCTCTGCAAATCAAAATCCAAAGACTTTAAACCCGGAAGAAGACTGAGGAAAGATAGACACACCGGCTGACATTTCAGTGCTGGAGAGGCTTGCTTTACTATTTAAGCATGAGCAATAATGTGTATTATGCACTTTATGGCCAAAGGTTTTGGATACATGAAGATCAAACCTATATAAGTGTGTTGTATATCTCATTCCAAAACAATGGCCATTGATAAGGAGTAGCTAATGTGTGAATGTGTGCACTTTCAGCCAATAGAACATTATATAAAATAATATAGTAATTTACTATATATATATATATATATATATATATATATATATATATATATATATATATACCATAATATCAAAAAATAACAATAGAACTAGGTTAGATACTGATGCTAGACAAGAATACCTGATTCGCAGTTGACATTCTAATTATTCCAATTAGTCCCAAAGGTGTTCAGTATGTTTGAGGTCTGAGCTCTGTCCCGGCCGTTTGAGCTCCTTCATACCAAACTTGCCAAAGCTATGTTTGTATTACCTTGGCTTTGTGCATTGAAACAGTCATGCTTTAACAAACAGGGGTCTTACTCAACCTGGTACTGCAAGGTTTGTAGAACAAAATTTTCCTAAATGTCATTGTATGCTGGAGCACTAATTGTACTCTTAATTGAAAATAATTGAGCTTATTAATTTAGAGGGGTGTCCACATACATTTGACTATAAAGTTGGTGTGATGGTAAGTTGTCCGCAAGCCATAAAGTGGTCAACAGTGGACCATTTAAGTTTCAGTCATGTCATGATATTGCAAGACTGGTCACACAAGGCTTTTGGTATCTTTCCGCAAGCCATTCTGTCCCATAGACATTTCATCTTCTGCTGCAAACGAGGGTGTTTCACACTTTAAGCAGATGGGAATATGATATTACATCATTCAGCTGTCAATACGTCTACCGTAAAATGTTAGATAATTACTCCGTGTTTCAATCTACTTGTATTTAACTGTGTCTACAAAATACTATTTTCAGCCTTCCATTAGGAATGCAATGACAAAATGCATTACTCTGATCTCCTGCTTTTTGAAATCAACTTTAATAAAGATGTGAAAGCCTTATCCTATGGCACCAAGCAACACACAATTAAAAATGTGTTAATAATTCATAAAGCAGTTACAGGCCCATTAGGCAGGCAAACCCTCCAGCATAGCTCTAGACAGTGAAGAAGTTAAACAGAAAATGGCTTTTCAGAGCAGATGGCATTTATGTCCTATGTGGTGAATTATGATTGCTGATATTACTGTGTTAAAGCCTGTAAAAAAACTAGGTCAAGATGCTTTAGAACTCCATCTATCATGAGAAGAAGAAAATGTTAAACAAATGGATTATATGTTATTGGCTGAAGTACTGGTCCGACCTCTGATTGGACTACATGTTGTCAACTATGGCTACAATAAATACTCCTATATCTGCCAGTGCATTGGTTTTCTGACCTTGGCAGTTAGAATTAATAGCTTTAACATGTAGTTTTCCTTTAAGGTGGACTTCCCCTAGCATCGGGGCTAGTAAAGCACAAAAAAAAAACAAATCACACAACCATGTTTTAATAGCCTTCACATTACATAAACTGTATGTCTTTTGTTACAGCTTTTAATTCTATGTTAGGTTAAATATGGCTTACCAGGACAACTGGTATTATTCTTGTCTGAGATTAGAAGTCAGTTGTGTATCAGAAATAAATCTTCACATAAGCTCTTGAAACGTTTACCTGTTTATGCATGAATTGTAAACTACACTATAATGCATCTAAAATGCAACATATACACAACACAACATCTGCTTTACCGCAACTAAAAGTTTTAATAAAAATCTGTACTGATATACTTATTGTATACACCTGGACACTTTATAGCTCATGGTTTCCACCATCTATTGCACCCATTTGTTCCTCAAGAGCACTATAAAACAATAAAAGAACACAACTGGAGTATAAGGCAGGGGATTGCAGTAAAGTTTAGAATAGTTATATACTGATAAGGTTTGTACTGACACTCCTCTTTTTCATTCCTCCACAGACATTTATTTAAAACAGGTGACTAACCACTTCTTGACTGGAAGGTTTTACTCCCTTTATGACCAGGCCATACGGCACTGGGTTACCTTAACTGACAATTGTGTGGTCATGCGACGCTGTACCCAAATAAAATTGATGTCCTTTTTTCCCCACAAATAGAGCTTACTTTTAGTGGTATTTGATCACCGCTGTGATTTTTTTTTCCACAATATACAAAAAAAAAGCGAGAATTCTGAAAGAAAAAAACATACTATATACCATAATCAATAAAAAAAAAAAATGTAGAAATTAAATTTTTTCATAATTTTAGGCCAATATGTTTTCTGCTACATAATTTTGGTTAAAAAATCCCAATACGTGTATATTAATTGGTTTGCGCAAAAGTTTTATTTTACTAGTAATTTCGGCGATCAGCGATTTTTAGCGACATTGCGGAGGACAGATCAGACACCTAACTGACATTTTTGACACTTTTAGGGGGACCAGTGACATTACTACAGTAATCAGTGCTAAAAAATATGCACTGTTACTATACTAATGACACTGGCATTGGCTCTAGTTCAAATCAGGTTACTTCTCATTTAGCTATAGATGGCCAAGCATGTTAGGATTTCTCTTATTTAGCCTGTATCCCCCCGAATCTGCAATACCATCTATAGCATTTTGACAGCCAGGACCCGCTGCTGACTTAATTCCTTTAATTCAATTAATACATTGGGGTTCATTTACTAAACCTGGAAAGTGCAAAATTCAGGAGCAGCTCTGCATAGAAACCCATAAGGTTTTATTTATTTATTTTTTGTCAAAGCTTAATTGAACAAGCTGAAGTTAGAAGTTGATTGACTGCCATGCACAGCTCCACCAGATTTTGCACTCTTCAGTTTTAGTAAATCAACCTCATTGACTTGTCCAGCCAGGTGGTACCGACTGAGCCACCCATATAATGAATTTTGGATGATTCAGCTGGAATTGTCTAAAATTCGATCCATGTCTGGCTAACTTGGGTTTTGCAACAGTATGTATATAACCCCTGCAACAGAGATGCAATCACTGGTGCGATCCTTGAGTTTCAGCGTTTTTTCATTTAAAAGTTTACTATACTTTTAAAAGACATTAGCGTGTTTAAATATATCCAAGAAAATCAAGCAAACTTGGCAGTATAACCTCCTTAGTTCTTTTGCTTTGAGAGCTTTTTTGGTGGAGACCCAGTTTTCATACAGCCTGTCTGCAGTCTGCACTGATGAGCATATGAAGCCTTCCAGGGGGAACCAGCAGCGACTGTAAAAGGGGAAGGGGAAGTGGTGTGTATTTTTCTGTCGGGAGGGGGATGCCATTTTCTATTCTATATGTTGGTCACATGTGGTGCTTTGGTGAGTCTGTCTTTCATAACAGTTTGGGTGACTTCTGTCCCTCTCTGGAGATGCCATGTCAATCCTGACTCTCCATTTTTTTGCAGTCACTTTGCAGGCCATGTGTTTCTGCTGACCGGGTGGTACTTAGGGGGAACACAGAGGAATAGACAGAGGAGGCAGGATTATACTTATTTACTGGATATTGGTTGTAAGTCCTATGAAATGCATACATATGTAAAGTAATACCTCTGAATGAAGAGGTGTTTTGAAATTGGCTTGTTTTGAAAAATGATTTTATGTGCAGTTAATTAAATCTATACAGTTATAGATTTGCACCATGATATAATTAATGTCAGATTCATCATAAAATATTGAGAATGCTTTGGAGAAAGCAACAACACATTATATGGCCCTATACACGTAGACCCGTGTGTTATAATTTACTCTATGCATGATTGAATGTTGTCATTTGATGAACCAAGTGGCAACTATATACACTATATTTCCAAAGTATTAATGACACCCCAGTCTTAGTCCTTAGGGTTCAATATTGAGTTGGCCCACCCTTCGCAGCTATAACAGCTTAATATCTTCTGGGAAGGCTGTCCACAAGGTTTAGGAGTGTGTCTATGGGAATGTTTGACCATTCTTCCAGAAGAACATTCCAACAGAGGTCAGGCACTGATGTTGACGAGAAGGCTCTCAATCTCTGCTCTAATTTATCCAAAAGGTGTTCTACCAGGTTGAGGTCAAATTCCTCCAAACTTGCTCATCCATGTTCTTATGGACCTTGCTTTGTGCACTTGTGTGCAGTCATGTTGGAACAAGAAGGGGCCATCCCCAAACTGTTCCCATAAAGTTGGGAGCATGAAAATGTTCAAAATGTGTTGGTATGCTGACGCTTTAAGAGTTCCCTTCAATGGAACTAAGGGGCAAAGCCCAACCCCTGAAAAACAACCCCACACCATAATCCCCCCCTCCACCAAATGATTTGGACCAGTGTACAAAGCAAGGTCCATAAAGACATGGATGCACGAGTTTGGGGTGGAGGAACTGGTCTGCACAGAGTCCTGATAGAGTCCTGATAGAACACCTTTTTTATGAAGTAGAGTGGAGACCTCACAAATGCGCTTCTGAAAGAATGGTCAAACATTCTCATAAAATTTCAGCGCTCATAAAATGTGACTCTCAAAACAAATAAAATTAATTAATCAAAGAGTCCAAATGTCCATGATTAAAAGTCCAAGTGAATACCTGAAGTCAAAACAAATGATTCACAGTGTATATTGATTTCTCTCAATGTTTAAATCTGCAGGAAACCATGAAAAGAAAAGATAAACACATCATGGTGCAGTATCACTGAAACAAATGCAATACAAAAAGGGGGAGGTGCACCCCGGTTGGAAAGACATAATCCTTTTGTGCTCAGCTCCATTACCCCGATGGACTATAATGCCTGTCTCTTCACGTGAAAACCGTGATTGTTAAGAACACTGGAGATTCAAAGTGTTTAAATCTCCAGCATCTGATGAGATTGCACTGCATGCGGGGTAATATACACTGTGAATCATTTGTTTGGCTTCAGGTATTCACTTGGACTTTTACTCATGAATCTTATTCGTTTTGGGAGTCACGTTTTATGAGCGCTGCAATTTTTTGATGCGATTTTACTGGAGGTTGTGTGTACTTCTTTTGCAAGCAGCTTATTGTAGAAGACTAGCGCTGATCTGATACTTATATCTAAACATTCTCATAGACACACTCCTAAAACCTTGTGGACAGCCTTCCCAGAAGCTGTTATACTGTAGTTGCAAAGGGTGGACTAACTCAATTTTGAAACCTACGGACTAAGACTGGGATGCCATTAACCACTTCTTGACAGGAAGGATTTGCCCCCCTTAATGACCAGTCCCTATTTTGCGATTCGGTACTGAGTTATTTTAACGGACAATTGCGCGGTCATGCAATGTTGTACCCAAACAAAATTTATGTCCTTTTTTTCCCACAAATAGAGCTTTCTTTTGGTGGTATTTGATCACCTGTGCGATTTTTATTTTTTGTGCTATAAACAAAAAAAAGCGACAATTTTGAAAAAAAAAACAATATTTTTCAAATTCTGCTATATGACATTCTCAAAAAAAAAAAAATGTAAAAATCAAAATTTTTTAACATTTTAGGCCAATTTGTTTTCTGCTACATAGTTTTGGTAAAAAAAATCGTAATAAGTGTATTTTGATTGGTTTGCGCAAAAGTTATTGCGTCTACTAACTACGGAAAAGATTTATGTAATTTTTAATGTTTTTTTTTTTTTTTTTACTAGTAATGGCGGCGATCTGCAATTTTTTACGGGACTGCGACATTGGGGCGGATAGATCGGACCCCTAATTGACATTATATGCACTGTTACTGTAATAATGACACTGGCAGGGAAGGGGTTAACAGTATAGGTGATCAAGGGGTTAAATGTGACCCTAGGGGTGTGACTCTAACTGTATGGGGGTTGGACTTGTGAAATGATAACAGAGACATGTGATCCTATATAGCAGGATCACATGAGCTCTGTGATCATTGCAGGGAGAAGGATGGTCGGCTGTGTTTACAATCGGAGCTGCCTGACACCCGCATCGGCTTCCCCGCTGACGATCGGGGGCGCCCCCTAGTGGCCTTCGAGCGATGTAGACCTACGTCGCTTTACCTGCCCGAGCCACCCTGCCGCAGTAAAAAGGCGGTGGGTGGTCGGGAACTGGTTAAAGTTTATGTGTGTGTAAAGGCAGGTGTCCCAATACTTTTGACTATATAGTGTATATTTATATATATATTATATATACGATAGATAGATAGATAGATAGATAGATAGATAGATAGATAGATAGATAGATAGATAGATAGATAGATAGATAGATAGATAGATAGATAGATAGATAGATAGATAGATAGAATGCATTTAGTTACTTAGTTATTTATTATTAAGTTATTTATTTACGCTTCAGGGCCCGCACCGGCACCCTCTTTCTCACACTTATCTTCAGGGCTTAGACTCTGGCACCCCCTTTCTAAGACTTTTCTACTGGTTAGCTGGCTCCCAGGTCCCTCTGACCTTCTGGAGTGGTCCCCTATCCTAGGCAGACCCCTAGGCAGTTTACAGTACTCACTACACTGCTTTCCTGGAAACTTCTGCCCAGCAGGTCCACAGCACACTGGATCCCTCTCTGCAGCCCAGCTCAACCTTCCGTCCCCCATGCCGACTGCCAAGGACACTTTCCGCACACTGACAGGAGGAGAGACAGCCGTCACCCTCCTCCTGGGACTCTGCTTCCCACCAAAGACGCTGCGTCATGTGTTACCCTCAGACTTATACCCTATCCCAGGATGCTTTGTGGCAGATTCTGCCCTCTGGGATGGATACAAGCCCTGGTGTACTATTGGTCAGGTTTCCTCCACTGTCCAATAAGAGCCATCATTAGACATAGTGGGGCGACTCCCCAAACTCAACAGGCACACCTGGAAACACATGACAGCCTAGCTGAACAATCAGTCCCCCCCTGATAAGCAGATTATTGCTTATCAACAATCCCCCTGATTGTTGCTCCACCCAAAAGGGGAAGCTTCACTTGTTTTCTTCCCCCCCCCCCCTCCACTGCCACATTTGGCACCTTTGGGGGGGAGGGGGGAGCAGGTACCTGTTTTGACAGGTACCTATTTCCACTTCTTGGTGACCTCGCCGTGGCAAGGTCCCCTGGAAGTTTGCCCCCCCTCCTCCTTCACTTGCCGTTGCCATTCATTGTAAAGGAAACTGGTTGTGAAGCCTTGCGGCTTCACAGCTGGTTTCCTACTGCGCATGACCCAGCTGCGAGGGAAGGAGGAGGGGGGCTGAACTTCCAGGGGATCTCACCGTGAGGAGGTCACCCAGAATTGGAGACAGGTACCTGTCAAAAACAATCTGTCCCCCCTGATATATATATATATACAGTGTTTTACTACAGTTTGCTACACGGCAAACCGGACTGTCAACCGGAGGCGTGGAGGACATCGTCCAAGGTCTTAGAACCAGCGTGGAGGTGGTAAGGACCAGAGGAGCGCTCCATGTCCCCCTAAATTCACACCAATGTGTGTTTTTTTTTTTTTTTGTAACATTGTAAGTGCAATGGGAGAAGGCTTTTTTAGATTTTAAATAAATTTCCTGGCTAAACGGTATCACACGAGTAGAGATTTCTCCTTTTTATATGACTGTACTGGAGTCGTGTGGAGGAGGATACCCTAGGATCGCTCTTTAACCCACAGGGGACTGGTGATACTGTTATTCTAAAAATGCATATGCCCACACCATGAGAATGGGGGACAACAATTTCTGGTAAGAGACCAACCGATGGGAGTGGTTGTTCACATTGGTGGTGGATTTCAAGGTGATCTGTGTAAATTCATGGGAGCCACAACTGTATTGTCGATCTCATGGGACCTTGAGCACTGAGAGGATCTCATCCAGGAACACATGCTGTTATAAAATTTACTTTGAACACATTGTGGGACATTATAAACTATCACTTTTATTTACACTTTTATATTTTCATTTATATATATATATATATTTTTTTTTTGGATATATATATATATATATATATATATATATATATATATATATATATACTTTTTTAAATATAGTCAAGATATCCACTTGTTTATTCACATGCACATTATTTATTTATGCGCAGCTTGGTGTAGTAGTGTGGTTTATATGTACACTATTTGGTTGATTTCGTTTATTTAAAGCTGCAGCAACGCTATAGTAGTAATTACGGTACGAGCACACTACTCCAAATAGTACAATTTGGAGTATTATTAACATTATTATTTTACGTTATTAGTGCGAGAGATTATTATCAGTATTTTATAAGCCTTAACAATTAATTGCCCTTTTTTCTCCCTTGCTTACCTATTGATCCTTCTAGAAATACACTCTACTGGCACTGAACTGTTATCAGTAAGGTCTCGTTCACGCAAGCGTACTACGGCATACACCTGTGTACATCCCTGTTTGCCGCACAGATGTGCATCCCAATTGACATGACTGGGATTGCCTGCACAAGGATACACAGAGCACCTGCACATCCACATGCAGGCAAACGGGGTCCTCGCATGGGTGTATGCTGTAGTACGCCTGTGTATACGAGGTCTTAGCAGTGCTAATTAGCTCCGCCTAGTTATCTCTGTAAACTGAAAAACACCTTCTCACTATATTGTAAAGAAGAGAAGAAGTGAAGATACTCTGTGGTCCGAACCTGCTGTCTGTCATAGGGTGACAACGCTGTTCCTCCATAGATACAGTACGGTGAGTGAGCGTTGTCACTCTGGAACAGTAAGTGTGTCACTGGTAGGATCACCAGGTGAAAATAAAGTAAAAAAAATAAATAAAAAAATAACTGCAGACACTAAAGCTACAGACTGGAAAGCTTCAATATGTTCCATTTTTTGTGGATTTAGATATACTACATGGTCAGGAGTGTGTTATATATTGGCACAGGTATACTTTTGATCAGCAGAGATTTTACAGTAAATCTGTATAATAAAATGTATAATTATTCCTTTTTTGCGCTGCCCTGCTGTGCAGCAGAGTGGATCCATTTCTACCAATGTCTCTACAAAAACACTGCAGTGATAAACTGCCAGCCTGTACTTCTTACTCAGGATAGTCATTCCCACATCCTAATTTTAAGACTTTCAAAATAATCAATCATGTTGAGAGAAACAGCCATTAGCAATGTGAATTGTGGTTTGAAATAACCTTAGTTTTTGTGCGCAAAGTCAATTAGGAATCTAATTGTCAGAAACTAACCTCAAACTCCTTCTATCCGAAATACTTTTTCTGCTTGCTATACAGTGCCAGGACAGCTCAACAAACAGTATCCCTGCTTGCTGCATTTAAGTTACATTTATTCAGATGTTCTCATTCGTGTGCGTGTTAAGGAACAGGACAGTCCATTGCCTAGCCTAACTAGGGCAAGGAGTTATTAAGTCACGAGGCTTATGAGGCTGGGAAAAGGCTGTCAGGTTAGTAGGGGTTGGGTTCTGAGCCAGAGAAAGACTATTAGTCCTTTTGAGTGTTAGTTCATCAGCCCGTAAATGACAGTCTACAATCATGCCACTGCCGTTTGCCTGCTGCACTGCTGATCTTCACTATTGCAAGTGGCCAGTGGGATTGTAGCAATGATTACATACTGCAGAAGGTGATTTACTATTGATCTCTGTTTTTGCCATTGTTTAGTGTAATTGGGATATCTAGGTGGAAATTTGACTGGTCACTCTAATGAAGTGCATGGAAGGACCTCAGATAGATTGCTGTAGCTCAATAACTAAAGTATTATGGAAAAGTTACAATTTAACCACTTCAATACCTGGCACTTTTAACCCCTTCCTGCTCAGGCCAATTTTCAGCTTTCAGCGCTGTCACACTTTGAATGACACTTGTGTGGTCATGCAACACTATACCCAAACTCAATTTTTTTCATTTTGTGCACACAAATAGAGCTTTATATTGGTGGTATCATCCCTGGGTTTTTCATTTGTCCCTAAATAAAGGAAAAAAGACTGAAAATGTCGCTGTTTCTGTTATAAATAATGTTTCTTCAGGAATTTGGCCTTTCACTTTAGTGAAAATAACAAATCAGTGTATATTATTTAGTCTGTAGGAAAGTTATACAGTCCACAAAGTATGGCATATATCTGAAAATCAATCCTGATGTACTAATGGCCTATCTCCCTTCTTGAGACCTAAAAATGTCAGGACAGTACAGATATATATATATATATTTTTTTTTTTTTACAAACTGTCACCAGTACAGTACAGCGTCATCATATAATGGGTGTGGCAGTGATCAGGGACACTGACTAGTGGCAGTAAAAAAAAGAAAAAAAAATATTTATATATATATATTTTTTTTTTTTGCGCTTTTTTTTAAAATATTTTTTAAACACACTTTGTTACCATACTAACATTGTAGTACTCTGGGGAAGTGATCGGTATTTTTTTTTTTTTTTTTTACACATTATGTTTTCATATAGAAATAAATTTAATTGCTATATGCAAGCATTTTACTGAATGAAATCGATTCATTCAAGTTGGATTGTTGCTCCACCCAAAAGGGGAAGCTTCACTTGTTTGCTTACTCCCCCCCTCCACTGCCACATTTGGCACCTTTCGGGGGGAGGGGGGAGCCGGTACCTGTTTTTGACAGGTACCTGTCTCCACTTCTTTGTGACCTCGCCGCGGCAAGGTCCCCCTGAAGTTTAGCCTCCCTCCTCCTTCACTTGCCGCTGCCATTCCTTGTAAGGGAAACTGTCTGTGAAGCCTTACGTCTTAACAGCTGGTTCCCTACTGCGCATGACCCAGCGGCGAGGGAAGGAGGAGGGGGGCTGAACTTCCAGGGGATCTCACTCACCGTGAGGTCACCCAGAAGTGGAGACAGGTACCTGTCAAAAACAGTTACTTGCTCCCCCCCTGACAGGTGCCAAATGTGGTAGTGAAAGGGGGGGGGAAGCAGACAATAATAATAATGCTTATCTATGGTTAGAATTTAAAATCATTATATTCATTTCTACATTGTATTTCACCTATTTCAAGCCTATTACTCTAAATCAGTGCTCCCCAACCGCCGCGGACCGGTAAACGTTTGATAATTTTTCTGTGGCCCGCTTGTTTTGATTGCCCTTTCAATGCAGAGATACCAGCGTGCCCCCTTTCAATGCAGAGATACCAGCATGCCCCCTTCAATGCAGAGATCATTGTGCCCCCTTTCAATGCAGAGATGCCAGCGTGCCCCCTTTCAATGCAGAGATACCAGTGTGCCCCCTTTCAATGCAGAGATGCCAGCGTGCCCCCTTTCAATGCAGAGATGCCAGCATGCCCCCTTTCAATGCAGAGATGCCAGCGATCCCCTTTCAATGCAGAGATGCCAGCGTGCCCCCTTTCAATGCAGAGATACCAGCATGCCCCCTTTCAATGCAGAGATGCCAGCGTGCCCCCTTTCAATGCAGAGATGCCAGCGTTCCCCTATTCAATACAGAAATGCCAGCGTGCCCCCCCCCCCCCCGCGAGACAAGTGCACTTACCTCAGGCAGCAGCGGCTTCTCCTCAGTCCCCCGACGTCTCCTCGAGTCCTCAGTCCTCCCGCATCCTCCTCGGCCAATTACATGGGGTTTGCCTTTCGGCCAATCAGGAAGCGGAGGAACCCGCTTCCTGATTGGCCTGGAGGAGGATCCGTGTGACAATAGCGAATTTTCATTCGCTATTGTCACACTGTTATATTCTCCATGTTGTGAGAGACACAGGACTCTGGTCTGGAACAACAGATGTTTATTCAGGACTCACTGTACACTTCAACATGCATTATAGGACAGCTCTGTATATCAATGCATCTCTTACATGTCTTTGACCCTTGTGGAGCCAGCCTTAAAGTAACAGTATATGTGAAACCCTTCAGGTATAACACACACAATGGGTGGGCTCGGAGCGCACTGCTCTGCACCCCGGCGCCCCCAAAGCACCGGCCACCACTGCCGAGACAGTAAAATAATTTAAAGTTCCTCGGGCGGCCCAGTACCGTTTGATCCATGGACCGGTACTGGTCTCTGGCCTCGGGGGTTGGGGAACACTGCTCTAAATGATCTGAAGTTTGTAAATTTACTTTGTGAAGATGCCCACGCATTTTCTTCTTGAATTCTGGGACGTATATTCACTATGCCCTGTGAGTGGGCACTACTGTGTCACACATTTCACAGAGCCTGCCTTCTGAACCACAGAGGTGCTGAGAAAAGGAGTTTCAGGAGTCAGTACAGAAATCGTTGCTTGTAGGCAGAAAAATACCATGGGATATGTAGTCCCTAGAAATTGAACGTAAAAAACAGAGAGAAGGCTGCAAAGCATGCAGGGAATTCAGGAAGCTGTGGAAAGAGATGGCCAGCTTAGAGGCAGAACTCACAACATGAAAGGAAGTTTTTAAAAGTAAGCTTATATTATATTGTCAAAAATAAATTTTTTTTGTATTGCTGGTATAATGATGATGTTATGAAATGAAAGTGTGCGCTGTGACTATAGATTTCCTTTAACCTTGCTGCAGCCAGTCAATTCTGTATTGTCATTGGCTAACAGTAAATAATGTTAAAAGATTGCTTTTGTATGCCCCAAGTCAACAATCACGCCAAATATATGAACAAAGTGTAAACAAAATCATACATGGTCCTGCCATGACTTCTCTGTGTGAATGACATCTAATGTTACAGGAAAGGGGTTTAGAGCCAGTAACTTTGTCCCCCAACAACTTACTGCTGTTCTTGGTTTGTTGTCAACCAACAATGGACGATGAAAACCTGCCTTTCTGTTAGTTTCTGAGAAGGAGATATACTGTTGCTGAACTGTGATGGGACACACTCTAGTAGAATGTGTGAGACCACATTCTTCTGCATAGTATTCCTCCAGACTCCAGTTGTCAAGAAATTAAATATCCTTTGTTATAAAGTGGATAATAATTATTGGAAACTGGCATAAACATACAGTAGACCCAGGAGACCATCCATCGTACATATGGGTTAGTAGGAAAGTGGGGTGTGGGAATAGTGTCAACATCAGATCTTGATGTTTGGGGGTTAAATGTATGTTAGAACATTTGTCTGCATTTTTAAGTGCCTTTCTAATGTGACTGAGACCCTTTAGCACTTTAGTGTAGTTAGTGATTTACACTTACAGTAACATTTATTTGTGCCTAATGTCTGGCTTGATTCCTCAAGGTATGTGTAAGTTCACTTGATCTAAAAGAAAATGACTAATGGATGAAAGTTTCCAAAACAGGAGCAGATTTCCCCTTTTCCAGTTATACAGTCTACTCTCCTTGTTGATGGCAGCGTTGAAGTTGGGCTCATCATGAAGGACCCTGTTGTTTGATGACCAGCCCAAGAAGCTTGCCTCTCAGATGATGTACAAACGTTTGAGCCTACTTCAGTGCAAATGCACCTGCTCCACTGAATAACTGTTTGGTCCATGACACACCATATTCTTTCAAATTTTGGAGCTGCCAAATAATTAGAGTCAATTTATTAAGCTAAACAATCGATTCAGCCAAGCGCTCACTCCGAAGGGGAAGACCGGCGTGCTGCTCTCCTCAGGCGGGGAACTCCAACTGAGATACATAAGAGAAAGAAAAGGAGGCGCAACACCTAGTGCATTACCCGTGGTCACCGTATAAAATATTTTATTAAAATGCCAAATGCATACTCACAGACGAGAAGAATAAAAAATTGCATTAAATGATTCCACCACAGATGAAATGGAACACGTCTTTGTAGATGAGACCGCTAACACGTTTCGGGAGTCAAGCTCCCTTCATCAGAGCTTTTTTCCCTTTGGAAGGGAGGAGCCGTGAAGTCACCCGCCGTCTCACAGAGCCGCTCGAGGAAGTGTATGACTGTTACATTCAGCAAGAAAGGATGTGATGTGCCTGCTGTATGCTGTTATTAAGTAAGAGGCTTTCTTATGTTTTTATTAACAAATGTGTTAGACATACTTCACTATGTGCGATCCCTTGCCTTTCTTTGAGTCACACCACTAAGAGAGCAAGCTTTTGGATTGTCTGATCGGTATCCCCTGGAGGTATTTGGAGCATCTGGGATCATCCCATCCATCCATTCTGCCAAAGGTGTTATCGTCAGTGTTCAGTTGAAAGTGGAATCTGTGCTGGTGTTTTTGACCCTTTGTGGTCAGTGCTTTGAGGTGAGAGGCCATTCTATCTGGTGGTGGATTTGTAGTTTCAAGACCACAGCATTGGCTCTGAGTGCATCTTTATCCACAAGGGGCCCTTCCTCCTTTGCATGGACTATATTTCCTATTCAATTTATTCATTTTAGTTTTAGCACTGCACTAATTTCCTATTATGGGTGCTTATATGCCAATTGCAAAAGCTATTATGCCCAGTGTATGTTTTCATTAATACACTGACCTTCTTTTCCCTGAGCAGCTGCTTCTGGCCTCTCTCTCCAGGTTGCTAGAAAGGATTAGATGCGGAGTGCACTTGGTATCACTCTGCCTGGGACAGGAGCCAGCGATACAGAGGAAGCATTGGGTTATGCGGTTCCTGCTCCCTCCGCAGCTGGCGCCAGCTCACTGCACTCTGATGCTCTGGTATGGTGGGTCAGCAAGTCCAGATTGCGATGAATGGGTTGCCAACCCCAGGCATGCGCTTCCCTGGTTTGAGGTTGCCAGCCACATAACATGTGGCCCACGGGACACGAGTTTAGCACCCATAGGCTCTAGGTTGTTGCAGGTAAACTAGTCCATGACAACTAGGTGGTTCTGGGTAAAGTAGTTCATGAGATCTAGCCTAACTATACTATACACTATGACTTCAACAGTCAAAGAGCTCTTTTTTTTCCATGTGATTAGAACTGGGGACAAGACAAACATTTGTGTAAAGGTATACCCTGCTGGAAAGGTTGAAGGAATGTAGTATCATGAATATCAGTTAATGATCGTTAGATTAAACAAACTTTATATTTGTTGTTTATTTAGCATATTACTAAAATGTAGTTCTGTAAAATGTGCTATACAGGCTTCTGAGTTGGATGCATGACTGTTAAACCAGTAGTGTACAACAAATGATTTCATAACGAGGTGTATCATTTGCAGCAAATCTTATATTTTGATGGAAAACCTGTTGCTATGACAGCGTAGTTCAGCCTCTAGCTAAGAACATAAACCTCATGCTACGAATGGATCTGTCTCCATTTTGTGCTGTCTGTGGCCGCATGGTGTGCAACTGGTATAATTCCAGGGATGAGAAAACCACTTCAGCTCAATTAAAGGGCCACCATATTCAATTTCTGGAATATTCTGGAATATAACCACTTTAGAGCAAGAGAGCAAAATCCATTCTCTCTTCTTTATATCAAAAACGAGCAGAAAGAGAGGAGGATTTTAAACACTAGCATGTTATGTCATCTAAATACTGTTCATGTTAATAGAGATGATTATGGATAAATAACAGCATTCGAGATCACTGTTTACCAGCAGCACTTGACTGGACTGCCTGGCATTAACAGCAAGGATAGGTGAAATAGAAATGGTGAAATAGAATATTACTATATAATCTCCAACTGATGATTGAATTATCTATGGATAGACAGCAAGCATGAAAGCTTTACTATATATCATTGCATACTTGCTGCTCTCTCTCTGGACAGAATCTTGCAACCTCTCACTGACACCTTTCCAGAGCAGGTAAATACCATAACTGGTTTAACCCATTGCAGGATGCCTCTACGTTCCTTAGGCAGGGATGGAATTGCTGATGTAAGCATGTCACCCACCTGCCTACAGTTTGAAGTCACAGGAGACGGAACGCCAACTTTCCTGGTCCTAAAATAGAAGGATAGATTAAAGCTTACAATTCCAACTTGGACAGTGTTATTGGTTGGTTAACGTTCACTGCCATATTTTAGTGTCTTGAGCAGGGGCGTAACTACAGGGGTTGCAGGGGTTGCAATCGCAACCGGGCCCCATGCCCCAGGGGGCCTGTGCAGCTCCCTTGTACAACTGGATAAGAGGGGCAGCGGGGGCAGCATGTAGAGAAATCACTGTCCTCCTTTTTCCTCCTGTAGCTGCAGGAGGAAAATGGAGGAGATTGGATCCTCTGTATACTGCCTTCGCCACTCCTCCTATTCAGTTCACTTGTGTTCTGCTGTCTCTGGGCCCCTGTGTGCTCCCTTGGTCCCGACCCCTACTGTGCCCCCCCCCCCCCACTGTGCTCCCTTCACTCTCCTGCTGGTTGCTTCAGGGGATGTGTCACTATAAAGAACCAGGAAGGGGTCGGTAAATACGTAATTTACCAGCTCCTTACTTTTCTAAAATGACAGAGTCATAGTCAGTGACATTGTAAAAAAATAAAATAAAATGATAAAAAATAATACAATTAAAATACCGAAAAATAAAAACTACTGACACCAGTGGGTGAACTTCCGGGATCGCAAAGGTCACACTTGCGACTGGGCCCTGGCATTCCACCACCGTGGGGAGGCCCCAAATGGCAGAAAGGGGGCCCACTGCAGAACTTGTGAAAGGGTCCCGCTGCTGGACCGTAATAAAGGGCCCCACAAAGAGTAAAGAGCTCCAGGCTTGAATGGAAGGGCCCCGGCCAGGGGTCCGGGGGGCCCTTCATGGTTTCTTGCACCGGGGCCCTTAAGGTTCTAGTTACGCCTCTGGTCTTGAGAAAGATAGACTGAGCTCCATAGAAGTATTGACAATAAAACCCTGTTGTTTTGATCTATCTCCACTGCAAGACCCGTGAGAGCCTCTATACCTGTTTTGGATTTGTATAGATTTTGTTGTGGATGAGCACTCACCTCACACATAGAATGTGGTGGCTACCCTTGGAACTGTTTAGGAACACCCATAAGATGTCAGTTTTAGACGAAGCGCATAGGGGCGGGTCTAGAACAGTGTGGCATCATCATGCATACTGGGCAGACCTTTTAACCCGCTGTATAGATGTATGCTGATTTCATGTAAGTCTATATAAGCACTTTTTTAAATAAATATTTGTTGGCGGAATTACATTATTGAGGGCCTTTCTTCCCTTGGTCATTTTTTTTATGATTGTGAGATCGGGCTATTAATCCTTGGAAACCTGGGGAGAATCAAGACAGAGGATTTATAACCTATGTTTTCCATGACTAATCTGTTTATAAGGGGGTCTTGATTTTCAGGTAAGCGCATTCGCCTTTTGTGTACTGGGACCTTGTTGCATCAGTGTTTCTTTCCACCTTTATTGTACACAAAACATTTTGTTGTTTTGCACTTTTGATATTGGACTTTTTTTACATGCATTGTGTAGAAGCATGATTGATAATTGCACATTATATTTTATTTAAGATCCTGGAGGTTTACCACATTGAATTTCATGATTTTTTTATGTGTTATGCAGAGGCATGATGTATAAATGCACATGATATTGTATCACATTTATATCTGATATTCATGTTTTTTTTAGTGTTTAAGCCATTTTGCGGTGCTTATATTATTTTTCTATAGTTTATTTAGTATATCACTACCTAATTGCTGGCAGGTGGATGGTCCCATTGAGGAATTGTTTATGCTGTAGGTGCAGATTTTTTTGTTTGTTTTTTTATTTTAAGTAAGGGTGTATGGGTGTCACCAGGGTGATATTTAATATTAACCCAAAGAGTATGTAAAAGGTGAGGCAGAAGGCCATAGAGTGATCACCCAATAATCCAATCAAATATTGTTTGGCAGGTAAAACAGTTCTGATGTAAGGTTTTATTATTATTATTTCAGGTACTTATATAGAGCTGTCAATTTTACACAGCG
The DNA here is from genome assembly GCF_965119305.1 of Pelophylax lessonae. Lineage (NCBI taxonomy): Eukaryota > Metazoa > Chordata > Amphibia > Anura > Ranidae > Pelophylax > Pelophylax lessonae. The sequence continues at coordinate 448,829,088 of NC_138772.1, forward strand.
CTTTACATATACATTACACATTCACATCAGTCCCTGCCCTCAAGGAGCTTACAATCTAAGGTCTCTAACTCACATTCATACATACATAGTAGGTCCATTTTTTTTTTATACAGGATCCAATTAACCTACCAGCATGTCTTTGGAGTGTGGGAGGAAACCGGAGTACCTGGAGGAATCCCACGCAGGCACAGGGAGAACATGCAAACTCCAGGCAGGCTGTGTCCTGGTTTGGATTCGAACCAGCGACCCTCTTGCTGCTAGGTGAAAGTGCTAACCACTACACCACTGTGCCTCCCGATTTATGTGTTTCCGCTGTCCCATATTAAAAATTAAATATATTAAATATATGGAAATGTAGACAAATGTGTATGTGTGTAGATAGATAGATAGATAGATAGATAGATAGATAGATAGATAGATAGATAGATAGATAGATAGATAGATAGATAGATAGATAGATAGATAGATAGATAGATAGATAGATAGATAGATAGATAGATAGATAGAGATAGATAGATAGATAGATAGATAGATAGATAGATAGATAGATAGATAGATAGATAGATAGATAGATAGATAGATAGATAGATAGATAGATCATTTTTATTTTGTCATGCAAGTCTAATACTGTACACGGCAGTCAGAGATTTTGATCTACTGTGATTTTCTTATTTTAAAAGCAAAGAATTTGGGTCTCTGCTATGGTAGTAGGCTCTTACAGATATTGTATATGAATTGAGATATTATAGTTGAAGTAGGGAAAGATTTACTTTGAGTCTGCACTATAAAACTTGCCTAAACAGTTTTTCACATCTCACAGTTCTCCTGAGTTTTTTTTGATACATGTCTCCTTTTATTCATTTATTTAACTAAAATAATGACTGTCGGGTTGTGTTCTAATGGATGACAGTGCAGTGTTATTAATTTTACATTGTGCCTTTGGGTTTTTTATTTCTTGGCTTTCTATTACAGCTGAACTCTGTGATAACACTGTGCCAAGTTATTTGTGCCATGATGTTATATAACAGCTACTGAAATAAATCACTGACATACATGTCTGGAGATGTCAATGCTTTCAAGAATAAGAAAGGTGAAAGGTGGAATGCAGGATTATCTCAGGTGTCAGGAGCACACCCGTAAGAGTACAATGGCAAACCTTTTTTTATCACTATGGCATTCAAATCATTACATACATCCCTCTCAACTTTGCATTAAAAAATGTCATTGACACGAAGGCAAAAGCAAAAGACGATAAGCCAGTTGTAGTATTTCACAGCAGGAAAGCAGATCAAAGGCTGAATCTGATTGGTGGCTAAAGCATCCCTTTCTTTTTGCCAGAGATTACAGAAACCATGTCAAAATATAAATTATTCAACTTATAAACAGCTCATCAGTACAAAGTCAGTAAACCCAAAACTTTGTTCTCGTGTATGTAGCACATTCAGAATGTGGACCTAGCACTTTTCTCTGTTCAAAGACTCCCTTCCTTTTATAAAGGTCAGCTCTAAAGTTTTGCCTGGAAATTGGCTTTAGCAAACAGCAAAGTGGAGCTAGGCCTTAAAGTGATACTAAAGTCTGTTTTTTTTGTATAAAAAAAAATAACAAACATGTTACACTTAGAGTCGGTTCACACTAAAGCGACCCGACTCTGTACTACTTCGGGGGCGACTTGCAGGGACTTCACATAATGGAAGTCTATGCAAGTCGCTCTGAGGTCGCCCCGAAGTAGTACAGGACCCTTTTTCTAAGTCGGTCCTATTAGAATGGGTCCTGTAGCGGTCAATGGACCGCCAGGGAGTGCGACTTGTCAGGCTGCTCTTATCTGCTCTGTGCAGTTGGTTTTGCACAGAGAAGCCTGGATCCACCCCTTCTCGGGTCCCACGTTGCTGTCCCTAGCCCCTCCTTCTTGTCGAGTGCCTCCACAGAAAGCAGCTTGCTATGGGGGCATCCGAGCCACAGCTCTGTGTGTCCATTTAGACATGGAGCCTCATTTCGGCCCCACCCCTTTCTCTCGTCATTGGCTCACTGATTTTTATTGACAGCATCGGGAGCCAATGGCACCCACTGCTGTGTCTCAGCCAATCATGAGGGAGAATCCTGAACAGCCAAGCCTCTTGTGCAACATCACTGGATCGAGATGGGCTCAGGTAACTACTAGGGGGGCTGAAGGGGGCTGCAGCACACAGAAGACTTTTTTTTGTCTTACTGCATAGAATGCATTAAGATAAAGAAAAAAACTTCTGCCTTTAAAACCAGGATAGTAGGCCAATCCATGCATTTTCAAAAGAATCAGTATGTGGACAAAGATTCAACAGTTAGAACCAACATTTCCTCCATAGATATTAAATTTGTAAATTTGTATGCAGAATATAACACATAAAAGACTTGGCTAGATGAATCAGTCACTGGAACTAAAATCATCACAAAGCTGGCTGAATATGAGGGTGATCTGAAGAACCTGTTAGTGAAGAACTAAGATTATACCTTCAGGCTGTGCATCTTTTTTGCCGATAGTTAAAGTAGAGTCAGTAAAAGATTTTATTTTTCTGGCCTTTAAGTTATCTGCAGAAGGAGATGGCAGCCATACAATTTAAACACACGTGTTTCTTGGGAAGGCTATAGAAAAGCTAAGATAGACGAGCAGAGATGTCATATTGGCATAAAAGTTTTATAGTCTCACAGTTATGGTGTTTATACTAACATCATATAATAGCAAAAACTGAGCTGAGTGCTAGAAAGGTTGATGAAAAAAAGTATTCCGAGCTGCTTGAACTAAAAAAGAAAACTACACTTTAAGGACTTTAACTGAAACTGCAGCAGAAATATTGGATTGGTAGAAAAATAATCAGCATAACAACCTTTTAAAGTGTATATAAAGTTATTATTTATGTTTGTGTTTTACATAAATTTGGAAAGGGTAGATAATATTTTTTTAATTAATTTTAACTATTATATAAATTGTCTTAGAGGATTTCTCTCACTTTGGAGAAATATCCTCTAGTTTCCTGTTGTGTCTAGAACAGCATTTGTCAACCTTTTTACATGGAGGAACCCTTGAAATAACAACCAGGTCTCAGGGAAACTGCTAATAATTAAAATATCTACAGCTCAGTGGTGATCAATGGGAAAAATGTTTCTTACATTGTTGGTGAGTGGGAAAAATACTCCTTACGTAGTGGTCTTTGGGAAAAATGCACCCCCCCCCCCCTACACACATTTGAAATTATCATGGAACCCCTAGCAACCTTTGGGGTAACCCTAGCCTTCTGTGGAACCCTGGTTGAGAAAGGCTGGTTTATAAGATAGGAATTAAGGGAAAACAGAGAGGGAGAAAAATGTGACAAGTGTTTTAAGCCTTTCCTATTCCATCCAAGACAAAAATAAAAAAAGTTGTTGCATTAGATATGCTTCAACTTGAACTTGAATTGGTAATGTATTTATTTATTTATTTTACTGGTGCCAGTATCTGAACTTTTTTGAAGGTCTCCAAACAGAACTTTAGATCGAATCTACATACAACCCCAGTTCCAAAAAAGTTGGGACGCTGTGTAAAATCTACACAAAAACAGAATACAATAATTGGCAAATCTAATAAACCCAGATTTTATCAAATGTTTAAACTGAGAAAATGTACCATTTTAGAAAAAAAAAATAAGGTAATTTAGAGGATTCCTTGGTGGCGTCTCCCCATCCGGGGGAGTTTTTGGAGTGACTCAGCCTTGAGAAACAGCCTTGGTATTAGCCCTATAATCTCTTCTGCTATTGTTGGACCGGTTGGTCCATTCATTACTGGACCTTTTTCATATATTGCTGTATCCTTACCTTGGTGATACAACTACGCCTGGCTGGTGTTACAACTACATATATATATCCACCATTGAGTTTTCGGCATCTCTTGGCAGTATACTCCAAATAATCCCCCCTTTATGCATTATGTTTATTATCATTAATTTTTACTCTATTGGCTTTTGCCTGTTTGAATTACTACTTGGATCTACCCAGAAATATATGTACCAGTAGCTCCAGAGGAAGCTGTTTGTTCAAGCGAAACATGTAGGGCAATCTGGCTACATGAAGCGTCTACATGCTAATTGTCGCACAAGTGGACCTCAGGGACAATAGAAAAACTCCATTGTCGTCTATGAGACCTACAAGATGTGACGTATATACTCTGTCATTTACCTTGTTATGTGATACCTACCTTGCTCTGTACCAAAACTGTGATTGTTGTACAAATGTCACATATGCCTACTGAGACAATATATTTCTATATATGTTTTTTTCTTTGTTTGGAAACCCTTTGTTTTTGTTTTTAAATTGTCAATCAATAAAATTGTACTTTTTAAGCTACCAGTGCCTATAAAATCCATATTTCCCCAATAATTTTTCTCTAATTAACTAGGATGTGGCACTTCCCTATTTATTCAGCGCCCCAGATTTACTGCGTTCTGGTAGCGCATCCCTCAACTCAATCTAAGGTAATTTAGAGATTGGTGGCAGCAACAAAGCTGGCAAAATTAGCAGTACTAACAAGGAAGAGCTGGAAGAACATTTTGAAACTAATTATGTTGTTTGCCGACAGGTCAGTAACATGACTGGGTATAAAAAGGGCATCTTAGAAAGTCAGAGTGTCTAAGAAGTAAGGATGGGCAGAAAAAAGCTGTATCTAAAAAATGTCAAACAATTTCAGAATAATGTTCATCACTGTAAGATTGCAAAGATTTTTACTATATAACCATCTACAGTACATACTATCACCAAAGACTCTGAATATCTGGAGAAATCTACTTGCGCAAGGGACAAGCAGTTTTGAAAAGCAGTTTTTGGGTCCATGATCTTCAGCTGATCCTCTTCTCATGTATTAGAAACAGGTATGATTCTTTGATGGACATCCCCGCAGAGGCTCACAAATACTTAAAAAAATCACTGTCTGTGAACACAGTTGGCCGTGTCATCCAAAATGCAAGTTAAAGCTCTATCATGCAAAGAAAAATCCAAATCTGAACATGATCAAGAAATTCCACCATCTTCTCTAGGCAAAAGCTCATTTAAAATGCTCTGTTGCAAAGGGGAAAACTGTCTTGTGGTCAGATGAATCAAAATTTGACATTCTTTTTGGCAATCATGAACTATCTGACTAAAGAAGAGAGGGATCTTCTAGCTTGTTATCCGTGCTAAGTACAAAAGCCTGCATCTCTGATGTCATGGGGGTGCATTAGTGTTTAGGGAATGAGCATCTTGCACATCTGATGAAAATGTACCATCAATACTGAAAGATGTATCCAGGTTTTAGAGCAGCATATGCTCAGGCAAGAATGGGACAACATTCTTCTCCCAAAACTCCAGCAACTGGACTCCTCAGTTCCCACACATTTACAGAGTGTTGTTAAAAGAAGAGGGGATGCTTAACCATGGTAAATATGGCCCTGTCCCAACTTTTTGGGAATTGGGTATTTTGCCATCTTTTTGTTGCCCTGTGCCAACTTTTTTGAGACAAGTTATTGCCATCAATTTCAAAATGACCTTATTTTTTCTTTAAATGGTACATTTTCTCAGCTTAAACATTGGATATGTTTTCTGTTTTGCATGGTAAATTAATATGGGTTTATGAACTTTGCAAATCATGGCATTCCACTAATCGCGTACACATTTTAGGAAGTTGAGGATGCTTATTTTAAAGTTTTTCTTTGGCAAGGCAATAAACCTAAAATACAATACTCTATATCAAATAAGAATAAAGCTGGAGGCAGCATGACAGTACTAGATTTTAAAAGATACTGCCAAGCGGTGATTTTGATATGGATATTAGATTAAATATACAATTCACGCTGAAGAAGCTGCGAAAGAGTAGAGGGAACATAGAGCAGCATATCATTTGGAAAAGTTATTTGGATTCCGCAACAATTTAATGTGCTTTCGAAAAACACAAGCCTATTAACAATTAATGTATTTAAGATATCAAATACAATTCAAAGACAATTTAAATTGGATTATAAATCACCTTTATTATTTCTTATTGGAACTAATTATTTTTCATCAGGGAATATGGATTCTTTTTAGCATGGATAAAAGGTGAAAATGTGAAATTATAGGACATTTTGAAGGGAGAGAGGGTATGCATTATGCAGGAATTATGGCATAAATTGGGCACTGCTTCCTTATATGATTGGAGGCTCTTACAGTTTAGGCACTTGAAAATGTACTCCCCTTTAAGAAGTTGCTCAGTGGACTACTAAGCATTGTATTTCCTGGATTTTTGGGATACTTTTTACAATGGCAAAACCAAGAATACCACAATATATAGAGAAATGGGAAAGCAAAATCAGGGTAATTCTGAGTGACCAACAGACAGGGAAAATGCTGAAACTGGCACATGGCTCCTCAATAGATATAACACTGTAGAGATGAACTTTAAATGTTTGGCAAGGTGATATAGTCCACCCACAAGAGCACACAAATATCAACCAGGAAAATCACTGCTATGTTTGCGAGGATGTAGTGCACAGGGGACAATCATTTCACATTTGGTGAAATTGTGCAAAAATACAAGAATTTTGGAGGGGAGTTGCATGGATAATACGTGGCATTGATCTGCCTAAGGATACACAGATATATTTGTTTTATAACATTGTGAATTCAATAGCACAATATAGGAAATCACTTATTCCTAATTCCCTAAATGCAGCCAAGGGATTATTTCCAAAGTTCTGGTATTCACAGAAGATCCCATAAATGAGAGACTGGTTTAGGAGGATAGAGTATACAGTGGGTACGGAAAGTATTCAGACCCCCTTAAATTTTTCACTCTTTGTTATATTGCAGCCATTTGCTAAAATCATTTAAGTTCATTCTTCTTCCTCATGAATGTACACATAGCACCCCATACTGACAGAAAAACACAGAATTGTTGACATTGTTGCAGATTTATTAAAAAAGAAATACTGAAATATCACATGGTCCTAAGTATTCAGACCCTTTGCTCAGTATTTAGTAGAAGCCCCCTTTTGATCTAATACAGCCAGGAGTCTTTTTGGGAAAGATGCAACAAGTCTTTCACACCTGGATTTGGGGATCCTCTGCCATTCCTCCTTGCAGATCCTCTCCAGTTCTGTCAGGTTGGATGGTAAACATTGGTGTACAGCCATTTTAGGTCTCTCCAGAAATGCTCAATTGGGTTTAAGTCAGGGCTCTGGCTGGGCCATTCAAGAACAGTCACGGAGTTGTTGTGAAGCCACTCCTTCGTTATTTTAGCTGTGTGCTTAGGGTCATTGTCTTGTTGGAAAGGAAAACCTTCGGCCCAGTCTGAGGTCCAGAGCACTCTGGAGAAGGTTTTTATCCAGTATATGCCTGTACTTGGCCGCATTCATCTTTCCCTCGATTGCGACCAGTCATCCTGTCCCTGCAGCTGAAAAAGACCCCCACAGCATGATGCTGCCACCACCATGCTTCACTGTTGGGACTGTATTGGACAGGTGATGAGCAGTGCCTGGTTTTCTCCACACATACCGCTTAGAATTAAGGCCAAAAAGTTCTATTTTGGTCTCATCAGACCAGAGAATCTTATTTCTCACCATCTTGGAGTCCTTCAGGTGTTTTTTAGCAAACTCCATGCGGGCTTTCATGTGTCTTACACTGAGGAGAGGCTTCCGTCGGGCCACTCTGCCATAAAGCCCCGACTGGTGGAGGGCTGCAGTGATGGTTGACTTTCTACAACTTTCTCCCATCTCCTGACTGCATCTCTGGAGCTCAGCCACAGTGATCTTTGGGTTCTTCTTTACCTCTCTCACCAAGGCTCTTCTCCCCCGATAGCTCAGTTTGGCCGGACGGCCAGCTCTAGGAAGGGTTCTGGTCGTCCCAAACGTCTTCCATTTGAGGACTATGGAGGCCACTGTGCTCTTAGGAACCTTAAGTGCAGCAGAAATCTTTGTGTAACCTTGGCCAGATCTGTGCCTTGCCACAATTCTGTTTCTGAGCTCTTCAGGCAGTTCCTTTTGACCTCATGATTCTCATTTGCTCTGACATGCATTGTGATCTGGAAGGTCTTATATAGACAGGTATGTGGCTTTCCTAATCAAGTCCAATCAGTATAATCAAACACAGCTGGACTCAAATGAAGGTGTAGAACCATCTCAAGGATGATCAGAAGAAATGGAAAGCACCTGAGTTAAATATATGAGTGTCACAGCAAAGGGTCTGAATACTTAGAACCATGTGATATTTCAGTTTTTCTTTTTTAATAAATCTGCAACAATGTCAACAATTCTGTGTTTTTCCGTCGATATGGGGAGCTGTGTGTACATTCATGAGGAAGAAGAATGAACTTAAATGATTTTAGCAAATGGCTGCAATACAACAAAGAGTGAAAAATTTAAGGGGGTCTGAATACTTTCCGTACCCACTGTATTTTCTCCATGGGAAAACAGTACAACCCTTGGGATGACATGGTGGAATTTTTTTTAAAAAAACATGGGATGGATGTTTGAGGTTTTAAATAACAGATGCATTTGCACATTTGCAATGGGTGTATAAAAAAATGAGAATAGAAAAGGAAAAAAAAACAGTGCATGATAGGTTGTTAGTAAGGGCATTACGTGTAGAAGGAGTGATTTTTTTTGAGGGGGAAAGGAGAGGTACTTGATGAGATCATTATTTTAAGATGAAACATGCTACCATGGTAAATACACTGCTCAAAAAAATGAAAGGAACACTTCGAAAACACATTAGATCTCAATGGGGAAAAATAGCATGCTGGATATCTATACTGATTTGGACTGGGTAATGTGTTAGGAACTAAAGGATGCCACACTGTTAGATAGAAATGAAATTTATCAACCTACAGAGGGCTCAATTCAAAGACACCCTGAAAATTGCAAAAATGTGCAGCAACTCAAAGTGGTATTCAGTAGTTTGTATGGCCCCCACGTGCTTGAAAGCATGGCTGACAATGTCAGGGAATTCTCCTAATGAGACGACAGATGATGCCCTGGGGTAATTCCTCCCAGATATGGACCAGGGCACCACTGTGTTCCTGAACAGACTAAGGTGTAACCTGGCAGTGTCAGATGGACTGAAACATAATGTTCCAGAGGTGTTCTATTGGATTTAGGTCAGGTGAGTATAGGGGCCATTCAATGGTATCAATTTCTTCATCCTCCAGGACCTGGCTGCATACTCTCACCACATGGGGCCGGGTATTGTAGTGCACCAGGAGGAACTCAGGACCCACTGCACCAGCATAGGGTCTGACAATGGGTTCAAGGATTTCATCCCAATACCTAATGGCAGTCAGGGTGCCATTGTCTAGCCTGTAGAGGTCTGTGTGCCCTTCCATGGATTTGCCTACCAAGACCATCACTGACCCACCACCAAACCAGTCATGCTGAATGATGTTACAGGCAGCATAACATTCTCAACTGCTTCTCCAGACCCCTTCACATCAGTCACATGTGCTCAGGGTGAACCTGCTCTCATCTGTGAAAAGCACAGGGCACCAATGGCGGACCTTCCAGTTCTGGTGTTCAATGGCAAATGTCAATTAAGCTCCACAGTGGCAGGCCCACTAGAGGACGTCAGGACCTCAGGCCACCCTCTTGAAGTCTGTTTCTGATTGTTTGGTCAGTGGCCAGTGGCCTGCTGGAGGTCATTTTGTAGGGCTCTGGCAGAGCTCATCCTGTTCCTCCTTGCACAAAGAAGCAGATTCCGATTCTGCTGATGGGTTAAGGACCTTCTATGGCCCTGTCCAGCTCTCAGAGTAACTGCCTGTCTCCTGGAATCTTCTCCATGCTCTTGAGACTGGGAGACACAGCAAACCTTCTGGACATGGCACGTATTGATGTGCCATCCTGGAGGAGTTGGACTGCCTGTGCAACCTCTAAAGGGTCCAGGTATCGCCTCATGCTACCAGTAGTGACACTGACCCTAGCCAAATGCAAAACTAGTTAAAAACAGTCAGAAAAGATGGGTAGGGGAAAAAAAGTCAGTGGCCTCCACCTGTGTTGCCCATCTACTGCACCTGTTGTTAATTTCATTAACACCAAAGCAGCTGAAATTCATTATCAACCCCCTCTGCTACTTAACTGACCAGATCAATATCCCAGGAGTTTAATTAACTTAACTTAACTTAATTAAAAAGTGTTCCTTTAATTTTTTTGAGCAGTGTATTTATTGAATGTAAAAAAATAATAAAAATAGAATAATTTTTAAAAAATCATTGCATTCTGTTTTATGAAGATTTTACGCAGTGTCCCAACTTTTTTTGGAAGTGGGGTTGTGTAATATCTTTGACATTTTATATAATAATTGCCGATCTGTAAGTATATCCATTTGCTGTGAGAAATTAAAATTTTTGTTAGTTTTCTAATTATTCCTTTGTAAGTCTTACTAGTTTCATCAAAGGTTTAGTCAAGAATCAGTGTGAGCAGTTCTATGGATCATCAGTAGCAGCTGCAAAGTTGCCTATCCTGGTACTAGGTGATCATAATCATATCCACTTATATTGCCAGCAGAGCTTTCTGACACTAATTATTGCCTAGTAAGAAACTGCCGAGTAGACAAATGAAAGGCTGCCACATAGTAATCACTGAAGCATGACATCATTTAAACCACTGGCAGAAATAGATTATGCACCTTGTACTTAACAGGAAAATACAGGGTAAAAATATAGATTAAAAAAAAAAAAAAGATCACACACCAAATCCTTATTCTTGCTTTTTGACTGCACCTGCAAGGAAAAGCCTCTACAAAAGGGTAATTAGTATGCCGCGCTTTTATCAGGACCGGCCCTACTCTCTTGCTCTATGACCTCATCTTATTGAGGGGCTAAAAATAAGAAGCCCAGGTTTCATTGAATGAGTGTACAACAGACAAGGTGTTTGAGACCTGTTAGAAAGCTCTGTTCATCATTAAAATATATTTTTTATGTTCCTAACCAGACTGGGAAATTAGAAGTAAAAGGCCTGCCACTCAGCAGCCGCATTTCAGATAAAAGCAATCTACATGAGAAAGCGAGGCTTTTAAAACATTTTTGAACTACGACTATTGTAGACCAGAAAAGAACGTCAGAACAGAAATGAAAAGACCGAAGCAACGAATGCTGCTATGGCAAATGTAATATTTATTTAGAAATGTATAAAAGCAAAATCTACCACTGAAAAAGATTTAATCTTAGACATACAATAGACTGTACAATGTGGCATGCATTTAACTTACCCTTTTTTAAAATAAATCCTAATTTTATGTCAATAACAGTTTTTAGAATCCATCTGGCCTCAGTCTGTAAGCAAAAAAAAGCTGGCTAAAGCCAGGCATATGTGGATTTGTGCGGATCACGTTACTTAAACATGTAATTTATTTGCCTTACATACAAAAGTGCTGCAGTGCAGGCAATCTGTAGAACCTCCAAGTTCATGTGTTCAGGGGGATACTCTCATTTCCCAGGCCCAGGTTGTACACAAGGTCTCCACTTCTCAACAAGTCAAGATTAGGCTATACCCCCTCCTGATATTACACCCTACCTCCTTCTATTAGCTGTATAATGGCAGGGAATCAGTGAGTAGTAGTAAAAAGCCTAATTCCACCTATTTTTTCTGTTTTGGATAAAGTGGAGAACAGTTCAATTGGAACTGCACTGCATCTGAGCACCACAAACCAAAAATGCTATTTTATTTATTTTTACTATTCAAAGTTTTATTTTGCTGAGTAATCATTTTGAAAAAAAACCCTATGGCATTTATAGCAGTGGCCATCTTGAGTAAGGGCATATTATTCATGTAGCATATACTTCCTGGAATCCATCTGCCCCTAGCTCAGGCATTGGTTGAGCTGAGAACCCTCCCTCCCCTCCTGAAGACTCCTGGGTTGTATGATATCATTTGCCTAGGCATGGGAACCAGGAAGTAACTGAAGAAATGTAAAGAAAAATGTAAATATGATATTCTTCTCTATCCATTTGCTAATGATAGCAGCATAAGGAATAAAAATAAAGTTCAATTTTAAAGAGTTCTGCCCCCCATGAAAAAATTAAAAGTCAGCGGCTACAAATACTGTAGCTGCTGACTTTTAAATAGTAGAACTTACCTGTCCAGGGAGCCCACGATGTCGGCACCCAAAGCCGATTTTTGTATTGGCTCTCTGGTGCTGCCGCCGCCATCCAGAGTGAGGGAACCTGGCAGTGAAGCCTTTTGGATTCACTGCTGGTTCCCTACTGCTCTGCGCTTTGTAATTGGCCTGGCGGCGGAGGAAAAAGGAGGGGGCCAAACTTCCGAAGGACAGCGCCGTCTCCCGGGAAGTGGGGAAGGGTACCTGTCAAAAACAGGTACCCGTTCCCCCCTGCCCCCTGAAAGGTGCCAAATGTGGCACCGGAGGGGGGGAGGAAGCATATAAGCCGAGTTCCACTTTTGGGTGGAACTCTTCTTTAAGTTCTGGCCAGTTTTACTCTTATTTGTGACTCCAATAGATACTTTTCCCACCCTACGATGCCCCTACAAGAAATGGGGGTGTAGGTGTCACCAGGACAGGAATGCACACGCAGAAATAAAAATGATCAAAAGTTCCAGTCCTTTCTATCCTTACTAAAATTATGTTTTTATCTCTTGCACAGCTGAAAAGATTTCCTGTCCTGGGCTATCCTCATATTAAAGATAGCCCAGGACAGGAAATTGACACCTGAGCGTATTGTTTTCAGATAATTTTTTTGGCATTTTTCAGGCGTTTTTTGCAGATGTTTAGAGGTAGGCATTGGCATCTAACAAAAACGCCTATAATCTCCAAAAAAAGAAGCTCATGTACATTTCTGAGCTTCAGGCGTTTTGCTTCAGGCAACAAAATGCTCATATGTGAACAGGGGCCATTGAAATGAATGGGATTTTCCTTGTTGGGCGTTTTGAGACTTCACAGATGAGCGTTTTATGAGCTGAAAAACGCTCAGGTGTGAACAGGGCCTAAGCGAGGACAAACCTCCCCAATATGGACACATACAACACAAACCTAACAGAAGCTCTAACTCTCCCTCTATCTATCCAAAACAAAAAATAAAGAAATAAACATTTTTGATACAGTTGGGCTTAAAATGCTAATAGTAAAAAAGAGGTTTGGGGTGCACCCGCGCTATGGATAGCAGCACAAGCACTGAATCAACAGTTTTAAATGCAGAGTGTGGGGATCAGATGGTTATGCTGCCTCCAACTTACCACAAGGGTAAAGAAAATGTGGGGGTTTATGGGAGGTGTTGGTATGGGGCGCTACCACCTTGCACAGCGAATTACTTCGTTGTATATGATCCAAAAAAATGAAAGTGCACAGTGCTTATTGGTGAAATATTAAATGTGCAATATAGTGCAGATTTAAAATTAAATTAAATTAAAATTATAAAATTATAAACGGTAGTAATCGTGTATCAATTGGAATGTACCGTGTATGTATCACTCATCGGATGTAAACAATCATATAGTGACCAGTGCAAAAAAAGTGCTAAGTGCAATATAGGTGATCAATAGATACTTTATTGTGGCCTCCTTTGAAAGAGGAAACTGACATCCGTGGTGAATATTACAGAACACTATGCAGTGTAAAGTGAGAGAGTGAAAACGCCTGTGGCGCGTGTTAGGAGTGAGAAGTGCTAATACCGTGGGTAAAGCACTTACCAAAAGTCCTCTCCCTTCTCACTCTAATATACTGTGTCTCCCTTCTCCTGATGCCTGTGAGAGCTGGTTGTTCCGTGCATACAGTTGCGCTTGCATCTAGGGAGTCAGTATACAAAAGACCAAGAGAGCTTCCATTGCGTAGTATAGTACATTATTGAGGGAAAAAATAGCATCGACTCACTGTTAGGAAGTTCACCGTCAGCTTGTTTGGTGTGTCTCCAGTGTTCGGCCGCGCGGTACTTCCGCGTTCCACCGGCCGGAGCCACCTAACCGGAAGTGACGTCAAGTGGCGTCAACGTCACTTCCGGTTAGGTGGCTCCGGCCGGTGGAACGCGGAAGTACCGCGCGGCCGAACACTGGAGACACACCAAACAAGCTGACGGTGAACTTCCTAACAGTGAGTCGATGCTATTTTTTCCCTCAATAATGTACTATACTACGCAATGGAAGCTCTCTTGGTCTTTTGTATACTGACTCCCTAGATGCAAGCGCAACTGTATGCACGGAACAACCAGCTCTCACAGGCATCAGGAGAAGGGAGACACAGTATATTAGAGTGAGAAGGGAGAGGACTTTTGGTAAGTGCTTTACCCACGGTATTAGCACTTCTCACTCCTAACACGCGCCACAGGCGTTTTCACTCTCTCACTTTACACTGCATAGTGTTCTGTAATATTCACCACGGATGTCAGTTTCCTCTTTCAAAGGAGGCCACAATAAAGTATCTATTGATCACCTATATTGCACTTAGCACTTTTTTTGCACTGGTCACTATATGATTGTTTACATCCGATGAGTGATACATACACGGTACAATCCAATTGATACACGATTACTACCGTTTATAATTTTATAATTTTAATTTAATTTAATTTTAAATCTGCACTATATTGCACATTTAATATTTCACCAATAAGCACTGTGCACTTTCATTTTTTTGGATCATATACAACGAAGTAATTCGCTGTGCAAGGTGGTAGCGCCCCATACCAACACCTCCCATAAACCCCCACATTAAAATGCTAATAATAGCCATATTAAAAAAATAAATGTGGACAACGTTATTCCCAGCATTTAGTTATACCGGAACACCATTTATTCATATCCTTGGAAGCCATACATATGTTTTATAATCATTAAAGTGGTTGTAATGTGTAATGCTGTAATGTGTAATGTAGAAGGTTTTTTATGTAGGTAAAAAAACCTTCTGTGTACAGCCACCCCTTATACTTACCTGAGCCCATTCTCGATCCAGTGCTGTGCTCAAGAGCATAATCACTCTTCACTCTTCTCACAAGGCAGATTGATAGCAGTGGAACCATTAGAACCATTAGCTCCCGCTGCTATCAGTCAAATCCTATGACGAGGGAATGGGAGGGAGGGGGCCGACTGCACTCTCACTGTCAATGGAGGTAGACAGTGCGGCTCGGGTTGAGTCCGCAGATGTGCCACAATAGAAAACTGCTTCCTGTGGTGGCACACAGAGAAGAGGAGAAGCCCAGTGCGCCGGCAGGGGCCTCCAGAAGAGGAAGATTAGCCCACCCTGTGCAAAACCATTGCATGGAGCAGGTAAGTATAAGACTCTGTTCACCCTATGTCGGATCCGACTTCGGGGCGACCTGTAAAGTCGCGTGCAGCGCGACTTCGGCGCGACTTGCACGGACTTCATAAATTGAATGTCTATGCAAGTCGCTCCAGGTCGCCCCGAAGTAGTAGAGGACCCTTTTTCTAAGTCGGAGCGACTTGTGTCGCTCCTATTAGAACCGTTCCTGTACTACACTATGGGACGCGACGGACCGCGACTTGTCTGGCTGACCAAGTCGCGGTCCAAGTCGGATCAGTGTGAATGGGCTGTAACATGTTTGTTATTATTTAAAAAATTAAGTTTGCAATCACTTTAAGTTTACTTCATTGCAGTCACACACTCACAGCTGCCTTGGAAGGCCCAGTCTGATTGGTAATGCATCTAGCAGAGTAGGAAGCAGGTGCCATTGTTTCAAGAACCATCCACCGCACATGTAAAGAAACATGGAATCTAGCTGCAGTGGTTAACATAGGGTTCCAATTAAGGAAAACGAAATAAACCTTATGACTTGACACAGCTATGATATTTCCTGCATAACGCAACATTTAAATTGCGTGTTTCCCAGAAATGTTCTTTGGTGCAAGACAAGCACAGATAACAAAATATTTGGAATTTAGGTTTTTGAGAGATCTGCAAATTTGTATATCAGTAGGCCTCCCTTTTTAGGGACACTGTAAGATTAAAATGACAAATTCGCAAAGAAATTCTATGAAATAATTGTTTAGAACAGGGCTCTTTTTTATATGCTTTCAGCAGTCAAAAATGTGATTGTTCCTCCAAAATTGGGACTTTTGAAGGTTTGGAGATAGAACACATAAGGCTGGGAAATATGGAAAAATAATAAATTGGATTCAAGGCAACCCACACCAATTGGGCTTTCCAATCGCTAATTTTATCACACTTCCAGACAAATTCGTATCTATCAACATACAGTATATTACATGTATGATTATTTCTCCTAACTTGGTAACAAAGTGTTCGCTTTCTAAATATAATAGATTCCCAAGGAATTAATAAGAAACAATCTGGCATACTGTGTCTGTACACATTTTTATCCGTCATTCACCTTTTTCAGTCACATTTGAATTGGCATAGGTTCCTCTATTTAATGATCTGAGTCAAATCTCAAACACATAATTAGCTTCTGACATGCTGTGTAACACTTATCCAAAGGGAGAAAAAAGTCATTACAATCTATTTTGGTGCCTGGCAAATAAAAATTAAGTAATTAAGTAATTAACCCTAAAGCATGATCCCAGGTGACATTGGCGATTTTATCTAGGGTCAATAGTATGCTTACTGACTTCTCAGTCAGACAGAATTATGAAAAAAATCATGTGGGTTAAAGCACAAAAGCTGTCCTGCTATCATTACCTTTTATTGCACAAGAAAAAGAATCTTAAGTAATATAAATTGGAGATGTCCCCCTAACCAGGGGGCATCTCCAACGTCTCCCGGAGAAGTTGTCATGACAGTGACCAGATCGGCACCCCTAGAGTTTGATACCTCATAACAGGAAGGAGACATATGCAATGTTAGCTCCATTTGGAACAACTATATTGTTCCTGCAACTCTGCGGCCCCTCTCAGGAGATTGTTTAGTGCCCTTTGTTCCTGTTCTTAACTCCAACAGAAAGCCCTGGAGAAGCTGCAAAGCAAAACGTGTAGCGATTCCTTGGGTGTACTTGAACATTAGAACCCTGTTGGTCCAGGCACAGGAGGGCGACCATATTTATGGTTTTCAGACACAGACCCTGGTATTTGTTGGACCACATATGGGTTCTTTTGGTTTAGGAGCATACTGTTGCACAGTTGGGCATATTCATCTCTGTTATGGTTTTTATGTAATTTTATATCAATAAATTTTCTCTGTATTTTAAATTACTTTTTAATCAGCGGATGCCTACAAAGTCCTACTATCCTTGGGGGTTACTGTTATTTTTCTTTCCTCCTTATTTTCGCTCACTTATTTTATGGGATGTGGCACCACTACATTTCGGATCATGTCTCAAACTTTGTACATTTATTGCACAAGACCCTCTTTTTGGTAGACAGAAACTTAAAGTTTTTGGGAAATGTTTTTGAATATCTTTTTATTTGAGCTTTTGCAAATAGTACACGCCCAACATCATGAACAATTAAAATCCTATTTACCACCAATGTTCATATCAATAGAATATGATAGAGATTTTTGTAACTTTGAAAAGAATTGATGTTTTAGGTGCCCCATATGCTGACCTTGTAAGGAGCTCACTAATATACTGAGCTTCCACAAACAGTGCAAATATCACTAGAGTTTTATACATTGTCAGAAGTTCAGATTCTGTGTGTGATCATCGCCACTACAGTACAGTTCATAATGAGCACTGTTCAAGATTCCGAAATGTAGCAAATAATTCAGCCCTACAACTTGAGCATTTTCAGATGTGGTGATGCTTTATAGTTACTCTCCTAGAGGGTTCTGGCAGACTTTTGAAAGGGAAAAGAATAAAGTGTGGTGCAGTCAGGTTTACAGGTACTGCCTCCCTAGTTCTAGGCCAGTGTTTTGAGTACAGGTAATGATGAAGCTGCCTTAGGACCTAAAGTAAATGAAATTCTTCCAGCATGCTCCAAATGTTAAATAGCAGTCTCTTTCCCTGATGATGTCTTTTTAGAGGAAACACGTTGAGCGGAGCTTGGTCTGTGATATCACACATGCATGTGGGACTTGTTTGTTGTTGTTTGTACACTGTGAATTGCTGATCCCTCTTTGATCTATGTAAGTGGCTTTTTTGTATAAATGTGAGTTATTTATTTATTTTTTTAACTATGAGATTTGCCCTTTTGTCTCTCCTATGCCGTATGTATTGTTAACATAGAGTACTGCTGAGTTAAGGCAATGGGAAGATTGTATAGCTGTATGATAGCCAGGAACATTTGATCTTGGTGTTTAAAAATCAAAAATATCTGGTAAGGAGCTTTAGAGCACTGGTGGCACATGAGTGGAGCACAGTTTGTTTTGTGAGAGTTCACTTCTGCCACCATATCTGTTCACAGGATTGTATTGCAAAACCATTCCTTCAATTTTCTTTGGAAGAGAAGACAAGCGCCACTCTAAGTGCAGTATGACTCTGTGTTTATTGAAAAAATCACCATACTGGGTACTCACATTTGCATGAACTAAAAACAGCAATGAATAAGCTCTCAAGGGCTCGGTATGTCTGAAAATCTGAGCGGAAAGGCACTGGTGTTCACCGGAGATCCGTGTCTGATCGTGAGATCGGCGATATCCGGACCCTAGGGGACACTGCAGTGCCTTCGACGGCGGACTTCCGGGTAGAGCGTGGAGCGTGGACGTGATGACGTAGGCGACGCGTTGTCGGAGCTACGCTCCTTCCTCAGGCCTCTGAAACCGCCATCTTGGAGAAGGGCATTTTATAGGGAACAACCACTCAGCTACCGCAGGGTCCTAAACACAGTCCTAATATACTAAAAAGGTTAACTAGGACTGCCTGGACGACGGTGGTTGGTAGCTGAGTGGTTGTTCCCTATAAAATGCCTTTCTCCAAGATGGCGGTTTCAGAGGCCTGAGGAAGGAGCGTAGCTCAGACAACGCGTCGCCTACGTCATCACGTCCACGCTCCACGCTCTACCCGGAAGTCCGCCGTCGAAGGCGCTGCAGTGTCCCCTAGGGTCCGGATATCGCCGATCTCACGATCAGACACGGATCTCCGGTGAACACCAGTGCCTTTCCGCTCAGATTTTCGGACATACCGAGCCCTTGAGAGCTTATTCATTGCTGTTTTTAGTTCATGCAAATGTGAGTACCCAGTATGGTGATTTTTTCAATAAACACAGAGTCATACTGCACTTAGAGTGGCGCTTGTCTTCTCTTCCAGTACCTGCAAGTTTATCTTCTTTCCTTGTGATCAAGCTGCCTTCAAATTGCACAGACCAGTTGTTTTATGGACTTTTTTAGTAACCTCTTATGTTTGGTTCTGCCCTTCATGTTTCTATAGCATGTTTATTGAGGTTTGCCTCTAAATTCCTGTTGCGCCAGTACATCCCTGTTTGTCGTGCTTCAATTTTCTTTGGACTTCTCTCTGGATTTTTACATATGGATTATTTTTAAATCATTATTTGTATATAAGCTATGAATTTATGATTGTACACAATATTCACTTTTATGAGACTTCAATCCTTAGTTTCTTAGTTATTCTTTTTTTTTTTTTCTCCATGAAATATTTATTAAAAGTTTTAAATAGGTACACTGTGTAAGCATGCGTAGATGCTTAAAGGCATACAGTGGATACGGAAAGTATTCAGACCCCCTTAAATTTTTCACTCTTTGTTATATTGCAGCCATTTGCTAAAATCATTTAAGTTCATTCTTCTTCCTCATGAATGTACACATAGCACCCCATACTGACAGAAAAACACAGAATTGTTGACATTGTTGCAGATTTATTAAAAAAGAAAAACTGAAATATCACATGGTCCTAAGTATTCAGACCCTTTGCTGTGACACTCATATATTTAACTCAGGTGCTTTCCATTTCTTCTGATCATCCTTGAGATGGTTCTACACCTTCATTTGAGTCCAGCTGTGTTTGATTATACTGATTGGACTTGATTAGGAAAGCCACACACCTGTCTATATAAGACCTTCCAGATCACAATGCATGTCAGAGCAAATGAGAATCATGAGGTCAAAGGAACTGCCTGAAGAGCTCAGAGACAGAATTGTGGCAAGGCACAGATCTGGCCAAGGTTACAAAAAGATTTCTGCTGCACTTAAGGTTCCTAAGAGCACAGTGGCCTCCATAATCCTCAAATGGAAGACGTTTGGGACGACCAGAACCCTTCCTAGAGCTGGCCGACTGGCCAAACTGAGCTATCAGGGGAGAAGAGCCTTGGTGAGCGAGGTAAAGAAGAACCCAAAGATCACTGTGGCTGAGCTCCAGAGATGCAGTCAGGAGATGGGAGAAAGTTGTAGAAAGTCAACCATCACTGCAGCCCTCCACCAGTCGGGGGTTTATGGCAGAGTGGCCTGACGGAAGCCTCTCCTCAGTGTAAGACACATGAAAGCCCGCATGGAGTTTGCTAAAAAACACCTGAAGGACTCCAAGATGGTGAGAAATAAGATTCTCTGGTCTGATGAGACCAAAATAGAACTTTTTGGCCTTAATTCTAAGCGGTATGTGTGGAGAAAACCAGGCACTGCTCATCACCTGTCCAATACAGTCCCAACAGTGAAGCATGGTGGTGGCAGCATCTTGCTGTGGGGGTGTTTTTCAGCTGCATGGACAGGACGACTGGTTGCAATCGAGGGAAAGATGAATGCGGCCAAGTACAGGGATATCCTGGACAAAAACCTTCTCCAGAGTGCTCTGGACCTCAGACTGGGCCGAAGGTTTACCTTCCAACAAGACAATGACCCTAAGCACACAGCTAAAATAACGAAGGAGTGGCTTCACAACAACTCCGTGACTGTTCTTGAATGGCCCAGCCAGAGCCCTGACTTAAACCCAATTGAGCATCTCTGGAGAGACCTAAAAATGGCTGTCCACCAACGTTTACCATCCAACCTGACAGAACTGGAGAGGATCTGCAAGGAGGAATGGCAGAGGATCCCCAAATCCAGGTGTGAAAGACTTGTTGCATCTTTCCCAAAAAGACTCCTGGCTGTATTAGATCAAAAGGGGGCTTCTACTAAATACTGAGCAAAGGGTCTGAATACTTAGGACCATGTGATATTTCAGTTTTTCTTTTTTAATAAATCTGCAACAATGTCAACAATTCTGTGTTTTTCTGTCAGTATGGGGTGCTATGTGTACATTCATGAGGAAGAAGAATGAACTTAAATGATTTCAGCAAATGGCTGCAATATAACAAAGAGTAAAGAAATTTAAGGGGGTCTGAATACTTTCCGTACCCACTGTATATACCAAAAAGTGCATTGTAAATACAGGAAATAGAAAAGAAACAACAACAGAGTTAAGGTTATAAAACACAGCCATGTCAAATTTTACATTTTCACAACACCAATCAGTATAGCAGTATGGTAAAAATGCCACTGGGTTAAGTTTCACTTTTTTGTCACTTTTTCCACTCAATCCAGGGTTGCAAAACCTTCACGAATGTTGGGTATTTGTTCATGCTATTGGCAAGGGCCTTTTCATAAGAGAAGTTAGTTTTGACCAAGGAGAGGACTTTGGATGGGTTGGGTTCTAGAAGGGATTTTCAATGCCTGACAAGCATAGTTCTAGCTGCCAAAAGATTATGGGTAATAAAGGTATGATATTCTTTCAGCCATAGGTCAATGCCCAGATTTAATAACGCTAAGACGGGGATAATGCGCCACAATATTCTGTTTATTTCAGCAATAATACTAAATATCTTCCGCCAGAAGCTGAACAAGCATTCGCAGGCCCAAAGTTAATGTATAGGGAGCCTACCTGCTCACAATCCCGCCTGCACATAGGGGAAACTATGGGAGAAAATTTGGATATATGTAGAGGTGTGTAGTACCATCTCGCTACAATTTTCTGACACAGCTCCCAATGTTCTTGGTTATTCTGACATTTATATTAATTAATGTCATTTAAAGTGATAGCGCACCTATTTTTGGTTACATGCTTTTGGTCCAGTATTCAGATGTTCAGTGTGCTGCTGTCTTATTTCTGCATTTGAACATTGCTCTAGCTTAACAAGCACAAGGATCTCTTTCTTTTTTTAGATGTAAATTGCTGACTGGTTTTCATAACTAGTCTATGTGATTGATAAGTGTTTGGGAATACCCTCACAGTCACACAAGACTCTTGCAGACTGTTGGCCCAAGGAGCTCCTGGAGTGAAGCCTGGTCAACAAGTTTTGCAGGGACACTAGAAGATAGGAGTGAGTGTCAGGAAGTGAAACTAGGCAGCTGTGTTGGACATATGTACTCCACATAGAAATCAAGGTGTGGAGGAAAACAAGCATGATGAAGCAACTCACAATACATAGTCATCACAAACTGGGTACTATGTAAATATTTGCAATTTTTCCTACTTTAAACTAAAAGACTGCAAATGGTTTCTCCACATGGGAGACTGTTCGCTGGTGAGAGATCACTGGACAAACAAGGTCCATTTATAAATCCACATTAGGGGTAAGGGCCTAGTTTACACGGCAACTTTTTTTGTGTGTGTCCATTTATAAAGTTCTAATTTTTTCAGTCTGATGATTATTTCAAGTTGCTGGCATTCCATATAAGTTATCTGGTACAAGTTCTGGGGCTGACTGTTACTTCTAGCACTACCTGGGTAGCAGCTAATTCCCCTTGAACTTTGCGACCTTTTGCCAAATTTCAGGCTTCAAACATAAAGATATAAAACTGTAATTTTTTGGGAAGAATGGCTGCATCTCTGATCAGTCTTCTCCTTGTATGAGCTGAAAGTTTAGAGGGGACGGCCAGGTCTTCGTAGATTTGCAGTGGTCTGATACTCCTTCCATTTCAATATTATCGCTTGCACAGTGCTCCTTGGGATGTTTAAAACTTGGGAAATCATTTTGTATCCAAATCTGGCTTTAAACTTCTCCACAACAGTATCTCGACCTGCCTGGTGTGTTCCTTGTTCTTCATGATGCTCTCTGCGCTTTAAACGGACCTCTGAGACTATCACAGTGCAGGTGCATTTATACGGAGACTTGATTACACACAGGTGGATTCTATTTATCATCATTAGTCATTTAGGTCAACATTGGATCATTCAGAGATCCTCACTCAACATCTGGAGAAAGTTTGCTGCACTGAAAGTAAAGGGGCTGAATGATTTTGCACGCCCAATTTTTCAGTTTTTTATTTGTTAAAAAAGTTTGAAATATCCAATAAATTTAGTTCCACTTCATGATTGTGTCCCACTTGTTGTTGATTCTTCACAAAAAATTCCAGTTTTATATCTTTATGTTTGAAGCCTGAAATGTGGCAAAAGGTCGCAAAGTTCAAGGGGGCCGAATACTTTCGCAAGGCACTGTACATATATTTACGTCTGGTTAGAGAAAATCCATCAGATCTCGACTTATATGTGTACTACATAGGACCAGGTTCTCTTTATATGATATCTGAGGAATTGTAGCTGGGCTGGGGCAGTGGCTAATTGCTTGGCATCCTTTGTGAAACTCTGCAGATCATGTTAGTATTCAATAAACAAAAAATACCATTGTGATTCTGTAGTTTGATAAAACAATATTATATTTCTATGCGGTTTATCTTTTGGCTCCCCATTAATTTCACAACATAATGTACCACTAACAAAGAAACACAGCCCGCTGGCACGCAGCAAATGCAAATCTCCTAGAAGCAATTTAAGGCTATAAGGACTAGTGACAGAAGCTAGAACTTAAAAGCTAAAGCATGCTCTCTGCACCAAACTGTGGGGTAATCAGACTCTGGATAATCCCTGTGATATCCTGAAAGTACCTTGGGTACATATATTAATAAAGAGTTATTATTTTACTCAAATGTATCCCTAGGTTATACATTATATGGATCAAAAACCATATAACATTACTTTGAAAATGAAATGTGTAGCAATAAATGAGCATTCAGCGATTTCAAACACTAATGTCTGTAATGTGTGCTTAATAATACAAGTTCCATTTAATTGCTATGGACATGTAAATCCAGTCCTGGAAATATAGGGAAATATAATGCTTAAGCCTGCCAGATGGATTATAAAGCATCGGGGCAGCAGCACATAATACAGCCACATGGAGGATGTAACTGCTATTGCACAAAATTAATCCAGAAGTAAATGAGGTTTGCTAAGCTGTACAAAGGAATATATGGTGTCTGTGATTGTCTCGGATAGAAACGTCAGAGAATGCGTGATTGGTATGGGCAGCATTAGAAGAGAAACAAGAAAGCTAACAATGTTTTTTGTACAGCTATGGCTACAATGAATATGCTTGACAGTAGGTGACCATTTCTTTGTGATGTACAGAGTTTTGTTCAGAACTGTGAAGATCATTGCCTGCTAATAGCTTCTTCACTCAATTAATAGTGATTAATTAATATGGGCAAAGTCAACTTTGACGTCATGACTAAATCTTCCTTGTTAATCGCAATTTGCCAATTTTAAAGTGATACTAATGTCTTGTTTTTTTTTTTCGTTAAAAATAACAAACATGTTATACTTACCTGTTCTGTGCAGTTGGTTTTGCAAAGAGCAGCCCAGATCCTCCTCTTCTCAGGTCCCTCTTTGGTGCTCCTGGCCCCTCCCTTCTGTTGAGTGCCCCCACAGCAAGCAGCTTGCTATGGGGGGCAATGCGAGCCGAGCTGCAGCTCCCTGTGTCCATTCAGACATGGATCCCTGACATAGCCCAGTCCCGGACTGCCGAGTCTCTCGTGCAATATCACTGGATCTAGATGGGGCTCAGGTAAGTATTAGGGGGGCTGAGGGGGGCTTCTGCACACAGAAGGCTTTTTTTATGCATAGAAAGCACTAAATTAAAGCTCCACCCAAAAGGGGAAGCTCCACTTGTTTGCTTCCTCCCCCCCCCCCCCACTCCGCTGCCACATTTGCACTATTCGTGGGCACTATTCATGGGGGGAGCAGGTACCTGTTTTTGACAGGTACCCGGGTACCAGTCCCCTCTTCCAGGAGACCTCAAGGTCCCCTGGAAGTTCGGCCCCCTGCCTCCTTCCCTCGCTGCTGGGCCATTCATACAGCACAGCACAGTAGTGAACTAGATGTGAAGCCGCAAGGCTTCACTGTCGGTTTACCTTACAACGAATGGCGGCGATATTCGTTGGAAAATTGAAAGTATTTGTAATTAAAACCTTCTGTCTTTACAACCACTTTAAAGCGGTAATATACCGCTTTTTGCCACTTTTAACTACAGGTAAGCCTATAATAAGGCTTACCTGTAGGTACAATTAATATCTCCTAAACCGGCACGGACCTTCCTTGCCGGGAGCTTGCCGGAAAATGACTCCCGCGCATGCAATCACAGCGCCGGAGCAGCCGAACCCGGAAGAGACGCCGAGGGATCATGTCAGCGCCCGCAGCGGTGTCCGGGGGTCCGTGTCGGGGCTTCGTTCTAAGGTAAGTAATTCATAATGAGCTAGTATGCGATACATAGTAGCTCATTATGTCTTTGTCTTGCAGGTTTTTTTTCTTTTTTTTTTAAGTTTACAACCGCTTTAATACGCTAAACAAAAACAGGTTGACAATGTTTTGCCTTTGGAGCTGAACTGACAAATATCAAAATACATTCATTTATACAGGTAAAATAGGAAAATATATTTTATCACAACTAATATGGTATCTGAATATAACTTTGTATTAGACTTTTGTAACCCCTTGCACAGTAGCACTAACACCAGGAGAGAAAGAGCAACAACAGGAGTCAGTGACATGTAGAACAGCTGACAAGAAATTTTTTTCTGATATCTACATGTGACCGGAAAACTCCTGAAGAAGTGGGGTTTCCCATGAAATGCGCAGACTTCAGTATTTCTCATATTTCTGCGTATACTCATGTACTTTTGAACCTATGACCATGTATTTTTTATAGTTGCCATTGGCCATTGGCAGTTTTTTATCTGATGTCTGTAATAAAATTGTAACAAATTTGAAAATATGAATTTGTCGTTGTATGGGTCATACCTAGAGTCACAAAATTTGTTTGATGATTAGTTGACATAGCCCCCCCCCCCCCCCCCTCAAAAATGACATTTCCCAAGAACTATGTATGAGCAGGTTTATGGGAGTCAAGGCAACAGCATTGTTTTGCTAGGAAAGAAGAATGTGTATTCTTGTGGATTGGGACAGAGAGCAGGGATAGGTGGTGTTCTGTAGTCTAGCAGGCAGGACTTACCATGCTGTTTGGAGTTCAGTACAGCAAAGGCACCATTTTGTCAGAAAGTTATGAGCACACTAGATTTTGGCAGATCAACTGGTATTTTTCTGTACTTGTTGCATTTTTAAGGGTATAAACCATGGAGAAATGTGCATGTGTTGGATAGATGTGTCATTTATATTTTGCCCTTAAAAACACTTATTGGGAAAACAATATGAGCATTACACCTGAGACATGTCTTTAAGGGTGCAGGATGCCTAAGAAGCATGTAACTATTACTAACACCTGCTTGCAATGACAGTTTCCATCTACCTTTTATTTTACTGTTATTTATAGATCAGTTTAAAGATTCATGCAAATATGGGGAAACAAGTTACCTTTTATTAGCCACAATTGGGGAGGTGATAAAGAGAATCAAAAAAGGGGGAAAAACTGCAAACGACACGCTGGATGGATCTCACATTTTGAGGTCCTCTGACTCTTCCTGGTCCAAGTCAGTTCTGAGCATTACCACATCACTCCAAAATGAACCCAGAAGTACTTAAGTGCATTAGGCTCCACAAAGAAGTATATGGTATTCGATTGAAGATAAAAGATTGAAGTCAGAAGAAACATAATTAAAGGGAGGAGAAGCAATTTCTAGGGTAACAATGCTCTGTAATATCTATTGTATAACCTTGATTTCAAAGAATGAGCCCGGTGGTAGGTGGCTATTGTTTGTGAGGCCCTAAAGGGAGAAGGGAGTTGTTTTGTTCAGATCTGTGAAGTTCAGCGCATTGCACCTTGTATACCTCCTTATAAAAAGGTCATGGGCAGGGGATATGTCACAATAGACCCAGCCACAAAGAAAGAAATTGTTGGTGCTGGTGCCAATCAACAGGACAGTGAGACTACTGCTGAAAAGACCTTTAGAGGCAAATCTAAAATGAAATGGCAAGGCAAGGAAAGAATGCACTTTCTATCATCGCTGACTTTAACAAATGTCAACCACCTATATTGTCTGTCCCTAAAAAGAGACATCTGACAGCGTTACCTTTTATGTTCCTTTTTTGTTATATGCAGCAATGGCAGAAGGCCCATAACCCTACCAGAGTGATGGAAAGTTCAGTGTACAGCATCTTGGTGACTAAATGACCCTGGGTGACATCCTGGCTTCCTGATATGTCTCTATATGTGTAACTTCAGAAATAGAAGCACAGTAGTGGGATTTAGCCTCTTAAAAATAGCAGAGCTTCAGCGTATCAATAATTAGATCAAGTATACATTATACGATACTTTTTATTACTGATAAAAAGCTGAGTGCTGTGCTAAAAAAATACAAAATAGCAAAAAAAAACATAAAAAGTAAAAACCTCAATCGATGCTGATGACATCTAGCCCCTGCCTGCAGTGATTGGAGATTCTTTTGTCTGGTTATGGTTTCTACGGTAACAGTCTAGGCCACTGTTACTATAGTGACAGTCTGGGAACCCTGCCAGGTTAAATGCTGTTACCGATTTTGTTACATGAGCGGTGCCAACTTTGCCAAGGTCTTCAGACGGTGACATAGGAGAAATATTTTCACCTATGCAGATGCAACAAGGAGATAAAGTTGGCAAGATTTTTGAGTGCTGCCAGTTTGATATCGTAATTTGGTGGGCATTTGGTATGCCTCCAAGCTTATTATCACACCGAATTATCCTCATTACCAAAACTGTTTAATTAAATCAACTGTGCACACTTTTTTTTTTTTTCTCTTGTGAGTGGAAAAGGGTTATAACCTCTGCTTTTGCTGCTATGTCCCCGTTAAGGACATTATCACTCCTTCTCTGTCCTGGTGACACTTAGAAATGAGTTATGATATAAAAATTTGGCCCATTACTCATGCTACAGCTTGCATAGTACAGAAAAGATCAACAATTCATGTTAAGAAAATCAATAAAATCTATATACAACTATGATGCTGTAAGCTGTCCTGCTACCTGACTTGGATGTCTGAGATCTCTACTAATTTAGTCACTCATTTCAGCTGATTAATGGGGATTTTTTCATGTTCCTTAGAACTTGGGCTAAGCAGAAGGATATGGTTGTTTCCCAAAGGCCCGTGCACACGATAAGAAAATCAGAAGTAAAATTTCGTCCGATGAACGATCTGCCGATCTTCGGATCGTTAGTATAGTGCTTTCGACAGTTGATTACGATTATTTGTATGACAAAAGGTGAATGCGTAGGCTAAACATTTATATTGCACGTGAACACAACATCTGATTTAATTAATATAGTGCTCGCATGCTCTGAAACGAAAGAATAAATATAAAACAATTCAACACATTACATCACTTCTGAATTTGAATTCTGTCGTACCAGAATTTTCATAAGAAAGTAACCTCTTTAATTTCGATATTAGACTAGCATGCAACAAAAAACAGATGAAAATTTGTCTGATAATCTGATCATGTGTACAAGGCTTTACAGTGCTTTGGCCTTTACATTTAACAAACATATGACAACCACAATATTAAAAGCTATAATTTTGTGTGGGCAATAAACTGTATATAAGACTTTCTTTTTAGACTAGCATGTCATCCAGATTAACTACGTATATTTACTCTTTTGTAGCTGATATTTTTGCTACACTGCGTCCTCAAAGCTTTGGGTCTCCTATATCAGTGATGGCGAACCTTGGCACCCCAGATGTTTTGGAATTACATTTCCCATGATGCTCATGTACTGTGTAGTTGAGAATCATGGGAAATGAAGTTCAAAAACACCTGGGGTGCCAAGGTTGGCCATAACCATTATATTTTATATTCAGCTGCTTGCTGTCCAACCCCTTTAGACCAATGCACCTGATAATGATGGAGCCACACCAATCTGAATGTGAGATATCATTCTCTGAACAAAGCAAAACTTCCATT
Source organism: Pelophylax lessonae (assembly GCF_965119305.1). NCBI lineage: Eukaryota > Metazoa > Chordata > Amphibia > Anura > Ranidae > Pelophylax > Pelophylax lessonae. The sequence goes on from NC_138772.1 coordinate 448,858,033, forward strand.
TTATCTGCCAAACAATGCTGCCACTGAACATTAGGGATAGACAACAATATGTATACTTACCATATCTCCATCTGTGGGCCTCTAATCAAATCCTGTATGCAAGCAATCCAACATAGATGGCTTCCCATGATTTTTTTTTTTACTTTCCAACCCCAGGAATCTATAAACTGGCAATCAATTAATAACAAGAATTGAGAAACAATGAAATGAGTCTGTAATGCTGGTCACCAGTATTTGCCTGCAAAAACCTGTTCCATTTGATCCTGTGGCCAACTAAGAAATATGCAATCTGCTGAAATCACTAAGAAAAGGTCATCAGTGACAGGCGTTTAAAAACAGGCATTGAAGTTGATTTAGTAAAATATTAGAGCATCCTGACTTTTTAGGATTTTTTAACAAGCTTAGTGAATAAAGTGAAGCTAAAGAAAGTTGGCTTTGCAAAGTATATCCAATAATGTTCAAGTAAGTTAAAAATAAAACAAAAAAACATGATTTTGGCTTAGACAGGATTGAACGATTGAGGTTAGTAAACAATGTAGACAATGTTCTATCTAAAAATAAATTAACAATCATTAGCATAAAGAAATTATGAATCTATCCGGAGTTGGTTCAAAAAAAATAAAATAAATACACAAGGACAAAGAAATCCACTTGAAACACAACTGGCATATACACTCTGACCAAAACAAATGTAGCAACACAAATCAGCCAGGATACACATTGCACTCACACTAGGTCCACCCACTCGGCCCATGGGAGGGCACACAGGACCAAAAAAAAGGGGGAAGGGTATAATACCCCAAATAAGAGTTTGTAAGCAATATCATCAGGACATGATTCTCTTTAAATCTGAAAATAAAGAGGGGAAAGAAAGGAATATGTAGCACAATAAATAGAAGATAGGACTCCAAAGATATATGTAGAAGGGCAACGTCAATAGGCAAATATGTTACTTTCACGATACCATCCACACCAGAGTATAACAACATCAAATTGCCAGCACTGCAACCGCATTGTGCAGAAAGCCCCCACATTGGACCTTCAGACTGTAGTTGGGGGTTCCTAAAATCTATACAAAGGCAGCCAAAACAATCCATAAATAGCCCCCACGTATGAAGAGACCCTCCACAAAAAGAGGAAACTAAGTCACTTACTGTACTTTTCTATTCTCATAATTTGTTTATGCTAAAGTTTGTTCATTTATTTTCAGATTGAACATTGTTTTTTATGCATTTGTCATTAAAATAGCTTCACCAAACTACCTGAGGAAGCAGAATATCAGCGAAACGCGCAGACAGCCGCGTTTTTCCAAGAAACAAATATAAACTTTAATTAAATAGGCAAATTGTCTAGTCCTGATTAGAATGGAGAATGGCTAAAACCTTATTAGACTTTTATTACTGTCTGCCTCCCAGTTTGGGAGATTTTCAATCGCTTCCCTCTGACACAACAAGATGCTTGGAAATTTTCTCAATGGGGACAAAGACCACAGCAGAATTTCTAGTTTTTTTCCAACCAAACCTTCTTGTTCCAGGTCACTGACTGAATGTATTGAGGCCAGAGACTGACATTCTCAGAAAGATAATTCTTTCAGTATATGTTCTCTTTAATTTATCTGGCATTAATAAACTGGTTGCCGGCTGCTGTGGAATACTGCACTTTGCACATCATCTTCACTCTTTGCCTTGCCCTATTAAATAAGCCTGTGACTACAGCAAACCTAAGCAAGCCTTTAGTTGCTCTTTATTACAGCCTGTTTCCACCCGTGTGGCCAGCCAACCATCAATCACCCTTTTTAGTCGCTGATTATGAGGCAAAGTCAACACAAATTTTAACTCAATGTTCCATTTGACCATTGTGTCCTAAAGATAAATTTGAACAATTTATACAGACGGGAATGCGAGAGGAGACTCTTCTACAACGCAATTTATATTTCTTACAATTCCAAGCCTATTATGCTGTGTGAATAATGTGTCCCTTTACAGAGGTAAAATAGAAAGCGGACTATGTTTTTAATGCACTTTCTTTTTATGCTGTAGGCAATTTTTTGCATTACCATCTGAGTTCCTCTCAAATGCTAATGCATGAGTGTTTCACTAAGCGGGTAATCAGCTTCTGTTCGGTCTTTGCATATGCCACACACTCCTCTTGTAATTATATTAATATGCATCACTTTGACCTATGATGGTATATGTTTGAAATGCTGTAAATAAAAACTATTTTGTTACGTAATAATAATGCAATCCTTTTTTCTGCTTATTAATGTTCTTTGCTAATAGGTTATTGCTTTGTCAGGGTGCCACTTGTTGTAATAAAGCATATTTAAATTCAAAAACGACATTTTATATATTGCAGTTTACTAGTCCTCAGATGTGGTGGTTTCAATACTTTTAATATATTCAGGCTTTTTTTCCTCCCTTAATTTGCATGTGGTGATTCTAAAACAAAACACTTCCTGTCCTAGGATCACCACGCTCACTCACCCTGCTGTCCTTTTTCAGCTGACAAGATTTCTGGCAGGATCAGCGGGCATTTTTTTGCACCCATTAAACAGATATAACCCTTTCTATGGTATATTTAGCATACCAAAAGTGACCAAAAAAGTAAATTGTTAAAGCAGAGTTCTGCTCCCAGAAAAAATGTACTATACATACTATAGCTGCTGACTTTTAATATTAGGACACTTACCTGTCATAGAATCCAGTGATGTCGGCACCCCAGCCAATGTTTTCATCAGCGGTCGGGGGATCCTGCCACCATTGCCGGGAAGGGAACCTGGCAGTGTAGCCTTCCCGGCAAGTAGTTCCCTACTCCACATGCTTAAAACGCGCTGCGCATTCTGAATAGTGCAGCAGCGGGCGAAGGAGGAGGGGGCAGGGCTTGTGACGTACTTCACCACTGCGGAGTCCACCGGAAGTAGGGACAGGTACCTCTCAAAAACAGGTACCTGCTCCCCCCCTCCCTCAAAGGTGGCAAATGTGGCACCGGAGGGGGGAGCAAACAGATAGGCGGCAGTTCAACTTTTGGGTGGAATTCTGCTTTAAGGTTAACATACCCTTTAATGGTTGACTCGGGATCTGCTGAGACGTAGTCTAAAATTAAATGTACAGCTAAGGGCTTGTTTGCATTTGTGGTTGGCAAGTAGTAAAGATAGCCATGTTTTTACCGCCACAAACCCCTTAAGCCGCTAGGGTCAGGTCTGTGCATAGGCAGCAGCTGCATGGCCATGTCAAAAATGATATATTCTATGGTATTTGGCAGGCAGTATTGCCACTGAACCATGTGTGTAAATACACATGGTTGTGGCACAGTGGTGCAGAAACTGCAGGGTTAAAACAGGCGCTGAGGAGCCTGTCAAACACTAATGGCTTTTCAGAGGGGCTGCAAGAGCTGTTACACTAAACTTGCCATACTGTGCTAAAAGTGTATGTAATGGGGTAATATCACTCTGTATGGACATCATAACACGCACACTAGATATCTTGGGGTTGATTTACTAAAGGAAAATGCACTGTGTACTTTGTAAAGTGCAGGTGCACTCTGTAAGTGCAGTTGCTCCAGAGTTTAGTAAATAAGCAAAAGCTCTGCTGACTTTCATTATCCAATCATGTGCAAGCAAAAATGCAGTTTTTCTTTTCCTTGCACATGACTGGATAGTTATTGCAAAGTGAAGCTTTACCTCATTTACTAAGCTCTGGAGCAGCTCTGGAGCACCGTCTGTTTGCTTTTAGTAAATCATCAGGCCCATATTTATGCACAACCTACAACAAAGAAGTAAAACTCCAGTGATACACATTCCACCTGATTTATAGAATTGGTAAACTTGGGTGTTCACAATAGAACACTATTTTATGCAGCGATGTACAAATTAACTAATTAGAAAAATTAGACAATTAAATTCTCATTCACAAAAACCCTCCTGTTTATGTGGTGAATAAAAGCTCCCAAAGCTGGTGAATGTCGAGTCGTATGCCATACAGGTGGCATAGTACTGCTGGTTGTCTCATTCCTGGATCTGTTATTGTATGTAGTCTTCATATGTAACATATATGTCCTTTTAATTACACTCCTTTGGGTTTCATTTTCTGCTATACTATAAAAACATAATTTAATATTATCCCTTTGCATTTGTTTCATTTAGATAATAAAATGCAACTATGGCCAAAATAAAAAATAACATACTGTACATGATAGTTTTTGTCATTCACATTAACACAGCAGTCTTTTTAACCTTGTGAACCAGCCAGTAAGTATTTTATTTTTCCAACTTCCTTTAACAGATCAAGCTATCCAGCAAAGGTGGCAGTTAGTGGGTTGAGACTAACCAGATAACACTGATGGGGTGCTTACAACAATCAGTTTGTATTCATTTATGTAAAACCTTTTATCCCAAAAGGCAAAAAAAACCTAATGTAACTGCCTAAAAAGTATTAGCTGAAGTCAGGCTTTACATTGTTCGTCCCATGTAAATTTCATCCAAATCTACTAGTCCATCTAACACTACCATCTCTACTGATTCTAGTGGTAGTCAGTTAAAGGAATGCCCAAAATCAGCAATAAGAATCCCACTCAGATCAAAAGATTGTCATTTTATTGGTAGCAGAACATGTTAAAGCCAACGTGTTTCGGGGGAACAGAGACTCCCCCTTCTTCAGGGCGTAAATGTTGCTATTTGGATCTGTAACCGACAGCATAACCTATAGCAATAGCATTATTTATGCCCTGAAGAAGGGGGAGTCTCTGTTCCCCCAAAACGCGTTGGCATTAACATGTTCTGCTACCAATAAAATGATGATCTTTTTATCTAAGTGGGATTCTTATTGCTGATCTTGGGCGCTCCTTTAACTCACTACCACTAGAAACTTTGGAAACGACCACTAGGCTGTATCTTATGGTAGCAGCCCAGACCCCTTAACAAGGGTCCACTGCCTTTTTTCATCCAGTCGGGCCAGATTGATTGGGAGTTAATTTCCCCAAGTGGCCCTCTCTCACCTAACACCCATTCACCCACAGACCCTCTATCGACCAGGTCAGTCCAGCGCAGCCATCAACTTTTCAAAAAAGCATCTCCACTGTTTGACAGTGTTGCTGGCTATGTTGCTCCTCCATAGAAGCAGTGGAAGAGTAAATGTAGCCACCCTAAAGCAGGCGATGTGGCTGATACTGGCTGATCACCAGATGAAATAAATTAATAAATGCTTAAAAAAATAAAACCAATACAGCCACTACACCCAATGGTTGGTAAGTTACAATGTATTCAGTTTTTTGTATTGTGTTCAGTAATGCTTTAATGCACATATGTCAAGCGCAAGGCCTACAGCCAAATCCAGCCTACCGGGCCAAATCCATGTGGCCTTTGTACGCAGTTTTGAAGCCGAAATGTGGTGGAACTCTATTCCGCCACCTCTGGCTTTCACCCTCCATTCCCCCTCCCTGCTGGTACTTGTTAAGGCAGAAGCCTTCTGTGTTTATAAAGGATAGCTCTGCTCTCAGCAGCTGCCAGATCCAACAGATCCTTGTATGTACTCAAGGCGGGGCACCGTGGGGACAGATCTGCAGAATCTGAGAGAGAGAACAATCTCCCTGCAAGGTGTGGCAGAGCTGCCCACAAAGGGAGGTACTAATGACAGGCCAGGTAGGAGAGAGAGATTCTAGAAAGCTTTGAGGAGGAGGGGGGGTTGAGGTTGGGGTTGCAAACTACATAGCGCACCCCTAAACCCTGCACTCTGTACATGGCACACTGCAGTCCTTACATAGCATACTGCTAAACTCTGAAAACAATTGTCTGAATTTTTTCATAGTGCTCTGGGTACTATATGTTTCAGGAATGCAGCACGAAGCACTGCACCGCTATGCAAAGACGTGAATGAAGTGTCATTATGGGGTTGATTTACTAAAACTGGAGACTGCAAAATCTGGTGCAGCTCTGCATAGAAACGAATCAGCTTTCAGGTTTTTTTAGTCAAAGCCTAAATGAACAAGCTGAAGTTACAAGCCGATCGGTTACCATGCAGAGCTGCACCAGATTTTCCACTCACCAGTTTTAATAAATCAAACCCTATGTGACACTTAAAAAAAATAAATAAAAAAAAGGAAAAAAGAGTAAATAGTGGAATGCACTCAAACATACTGCACTGCTGGAGCACATACTGATAGCTGCCCACACGGTACTCTGCTGGGTTTCACTATGCAGGTTGGTGTGAACCTAGCCTGGTGTGTATTTCTGTTCCTTTCAACATTTTAGTATTTTAGTTGAGTTCTAAATACTCAATATCTGCTTCTTTGTAATAACACTGGAGTGCTGTAAACAAGATTTTAGTGATACCAGCTATCAGACTATTCTAACAACAGTTTGAAAATAATGCTAGCTAGGAAGATTTGTATCCCACATCAGATAAAAAAAAAAAAAAACAGAATTTGATAGAAGATAAGAGCTGATTAGTTCTTTCCCGGAAAATTACCTGTTTGTCTTCTTTTCTTCCCACCAAAATTCTTCAGTGACCTGATTATAAAAAATTAAAACTTGCGTGCATTCAAAATACAACCAAAAAATAATAAGCACAAGGGACATGATTGGGGGAGATTTACTAAAACTGGAGCACACAATGTAGTGTAGCTGTGCATAGTAACCAATCAACTTCTAGGTTTTATTGTCAAAGCTTAATTGAACAAGCTGAAGTTAAAAGCTAATTGGTTACTATGCATAGCTGCACCATATTCTGTGTGCACCAGTTTTAGTAAATCAACCCTATTGTGTCCTTGTGCTGTTGGCTCCTGGTTTCCTTAAAATCTTCCTCAATCAAAATCCCCCCATCTCTGCTACCGTAATAATCCTGTGCGGTGGAGGTTAATAGAACTGCCCTTTCCACCCAGCTCCTCTATTGATAGAAGTCATACTACAGTTTCTATGAGTGGAACATAATCTATGAATGGAAGACCGATGGAAGGCCCACCGCCATCATCCAAAAATTATCTTTATATATACCCTAAATACCCTAATTGCCACAGAATCAGGGCCTCTGACTTGCTAAACATGCACAGACAATTTTACAGTACAGTTATGGCATAACCTTTGCAGCTATTGTTTGTACCTCCGTTCTCGAAAGCAGAGGTCCGCATAGGTCTAATTAGTATAGCATGAGCCTGATTCATCCAAATGTAAAAACTTTTCCTAAAAAAATAGCCTAATCTTTCCACCACAAAGCTTCTCTGTATTATTAGGCCCCTTTCGCACATGCTGTCCGTTTGTCCGTTTTTCATCCATCCATTGACGGATGAAAAACGGACATCAATGTATCTCTATGTAAAAACGGACGAAAACGGATGATCATCCGTTAACATGCCCTATTTTTCATCCGTCAAAAAAACGGATCGGACAAAAAACGGATGACAACGGATGAAAAACGGATGTCAACGGATGACAGCGGATGAAAAACGTACGACAACGGAAGAAAAATGAATGAAAAACGGATACATTTGACGTGACTGAACTGATGAACTGAACGGAAGTATGTGTGAAAGGGGCCTTAGTATTCCACACCTTTCAACAACAATCACAAAACATTATTGATTATTTTGCAGGGTTGCAGTTTTATGTCAGCCTTGGGGCTTCACTGTTTCTTTAAGCAAAGGCTGCAATCATTTACAGCAGAGGAGCAGTGGATTTTGGTCTTAGTAATTCCAATAAAAGAACAGACCAGGTAACAAAGCACTAAGCTGAGACTTAGTAGATGGCATTGAGATGTTAAGAAATAACCCAACTGTTGAAAGATCCGTTCTCTTCCTGATGTTCCCAAGCACATGGACATATCTATCATCTCAGATTCTGTGTAATGCAATCTGAGCAACTGTGCCCATCAAAATAGTAAACAATTCTTTGGCTTTAGTGAGGTGTCCTATATTGTACCCTTATGCCATATTGTCATCCAATCCCTCCAAAGTGCTGCTGTATGCTGTTGGTGCCCTCCATCCAAACCAAATTAATTGTTTTAGGGGATTTAAAATTATAAAAAAAAGGTAAAGCTTGTATATTCATCACCTGACACTTCCTGGAGTGTTGGATGCCTACACCTGTTGCTATGCTCAGTGTTTTGCTAACCCCCTAACTACTGTAGTAACAATGGGACTTGTAGAAGGAACCACAGTGCACAACCAGGTACACCTGGTGGTTTTGAAGGATGAGCATTCTTACATCCTTAATAGGTATATAACCCTCTTTCCCTCTAAAAAAAAAAAATAACTATATAATGCAGTTTACACAGCTGTTGTGGCTGCATTTTTTTAAATAACCTAGTGCTCTACATAAACTTTAAGCAAGCTTCCTATGACATGACACTTACCCTTTCCCATCAAGAACCTTATTATCAGGACAGACACAATATTGGACTATCTTGCTCTTATGTATCAGGACAGAAACAAGACAGGACTATGAAACCCCACCCCTAGGCAGGCACAGGTAGGCAGCACAGGAAGTTATCAGCTCACTAGACCTCGGGCAGGATCAACAGATTTTTTTTCTAAATGTATCAAACAGATATAACAAAATTATTTTAATTGTATATTTATCAGACCAAATAGGACCAAATGAGAAGATAATTGTTAGGGTTTACATAAAGTTTAAGCAAGCTTCTCTCCTAAACTATGTTGACCCTGGGACAGGTAACTATTACATTGTACATGTAGATACAATAAGAAACCAAATAATTAATACCTTATTTCAGTGGTCTGACTATTATCAGTCAAGACATTGTAAACAAAGAACCACTAGTTTTATATGGCACAATAATGCCACAGAATACTGTTTTTCTATTTGCAATGATTGCATGCTATCAGACATTGAGTGATTGTATGCAGCAACACGAGCAAGAAGAAGCATGGTGGTTCTTCCATGGGGTTCAATGGTGAATCACTAAAGAAATCAATAATAAGCCAATAAACAGAATCAGGGCTTTCAGTTGTAACATTTTGCAGTATTTTAAATACAAGATGTTACCAGAGCTGTAGTTGCCATTGAAAATTGAGATAGCCAGTTATTCTGCAAATGTCAGCAATAAAAGTCTCTTTAAAACTAGAGTGCACAGGTATAATGAGCTTAGTAAATGTAGAAAATGTTCTGACTGTCATCAGGCGACAAATACGTGGAAAATGAGGGTCAACCTCTGGCTAGCTAACTAGATTGCTTTAAAAAAAAAAAATGCCTGGTTTCTTTCCTGGGTGTACATAATATAAATGGGTACTAATATTTAAGGTAAAGTTGATCCAGGGAATATCCGATTGCCTCTTGGGGGATCAGGAAGGAATTTTTTTCTCCTGCTGTAGCAAATTGGATCATGCTTTGCTGGGGTTTTTTCGCCTTCCTCTGGATCAACTGCAGGTATAGGATTGTGTATATGGGATTGTATGGTTGGGTTTTCTTTACTGTTTTTTTTGTTTTTTATTGGTTGAGCCAGATGGAATTGTGTCTTTTTTCAACCTGACTAACTATGTAACTATGTAACCTGGACTTTTTTTCATGGTAAAAAAAACAGCAAGCTACAGACATGAGTTGGTGGCTGTTCTCTCTTTTAACAAAAAAATAACAAAAAAATAAATAAATTGTCATGTACATGGGCGCAGATGCACTCATTTTCCCCACAGCTTAGTGAATGTGGTGAAGCTCTGCTGATTTCCATTATCTAATCATGTGCAAGCAAAAATGTAACTGCACTTGCATAGTACACAGTCTATTTGCCTTTATTAAATCAAACCCACACACTCCTAGTATCTCAAAAGAACAATAACGATTGGCTGACAAAAATTCACTTAAGGATAGGATTGGTTAAAGGTATTTGTTATCAGACAGGTATTCATTATAACTTGTTCAGCTGAAAACGGGAGAATTAGGCAATGATAAAAATAATAAAAAATGTTAAGCAATGATAATTAGGCAATGATTACCTTATAGTGTATTTTCACCCTGTAAAAAAAGTTCCCTCCTCTCCACCCCTCCTTTCCTGCTCTATTTACCCTTTTTTTCCATGTATTCTGTCCAGCCCCAGTCCCCCCATGCATGTCACTCGCCTAGGAGAATGATGTGCACAATGCTGGCTGTGCCTCCAGGGATATATGTGTCACATATCCCTGGGTGCATAGTCTTTCATTCACATAGGAGAAGGGGGTGGGCAGGGCAGTGCATCATTGGGAGGCCTGCCGACTCAACCCGGAAGAGACGACAAGCCTCCGGATGATGTCACAATCAACATGGCAGTACAGGACAGAGCAGTGGCTGAAGACAAGAGGATCTCAGCAGAACAACGCTGGATCCACTAGGTAGGTGAGTATCTGAACACTGCAGAAATTTCACTTAAGGACAGGATTGGTTAAAGGTATTTGATATCAGACAGGTATTCTACTACGCTGTAAGCAGGGGTAAAAAAAATGAGGCGGGGAGGAGGGTGAAGATACGCTTTAAGGACAACTGTCAGTTACCCAAAAATATCCTAATGGCAGTTTCCTGCCACACTTGGTGGGGGACATAGGCATCCAACACTACCGGAGGTGTTTAATGCTGATGTGTCTGATGGAAGCTGCAGTGCTGAAAAGGAGAGAAAATGGGAGACATTTGCCACCAGAGAGGTGACCATATTTCCTCTTCTATTGCAGGAAACCGCCATTAGGAGTTTTCAAGTGATCGACAGTGTTGCTTACTGCGGCGGTCAGCCCCTCACAGGCAAAGTGACGTATGGGTACGTCACTAGCCTGTGAGGCTCTGGGGAGCTCCCGCGCGCCGCCGATGGCGGGCTCCCGCGCGGTCACGGACCCCCCGCGCGTGTGACCGGCGGACCCGAGGTCACTCGGCGATCGTCGGTGGAGAGGGAGAAAGGCAGGCGGCTAGTGTAAACAAGCCGCCTGTCATTCTCCCCTGTGTAGAAACAGTGATCATACGGTTCTACTATGTAGGACCGTTGATCACTGTTCCTACAGCTCAAGCCACAGCCAATCACAGTTAGAATCACGCCCCTAGGGACACACACCACCCCTCCCTCTCAAAAAAAGTTAACCCCTTCACTACCAGTGTCATTTTGCAGTAACAGTGCATATGTATAGCTTTGAGTACTGTAGAAATGTCACTGGTAACCCCAAAAGTGTCAAAAATGTCAGTCAAGGGTCCGATCTGTCCGCCCCAATGTCGCAGATCGCCGCCATTACGCGTTAAAAAAAAAAACAACAAAAATGACAAAAATCTTTCCCTTTGTTAGTAAACGCGATAACTTTTGCGCAAACCAATCAAAATACGCTTTTTGCGATTTTTTTTACCAAACATATGTAGCATAAAACAAATTGGCCGAAGATGTTAAAAAAATTTTGATTTTTACATTTTTTTGGGGGGGAATTTCTTATAAAAAAATGTGAAAAATATTGTTATTTTTGCAAAATTGTCGCTATTTTTTTGTTTATAGCGCATGATCAAAAAATCGCACAGGTGATCAAATACCACCAAAAGAAAGCTCTGTTTGTGGTAAAAAAATGATGTCAAATTCGTTTAGGTACAGCGTCGCACGACCGCGCAATTGTCCGTTAAAGTCACGCAGTGCCGAATCGCAAAATACCCCCTGGTCAGGAAGGGGGTAAAATCTTCCGGGGCTTAAGTGGTTAAGTCTGTGAAAGCCTGAATAGTTTTTGTAAACACATTTTTTGCAGCTGAGTCTGGTCCCATTTTTACCTTCTATTTGGCAGAAATACTGGAAAGGTAGTTAATGATAAAGAATGATTAACACAAAACCGTAAGAAGTTGAATCTCCTCCATAGTCAGGTTATTTATTTATTCTAGAATTTCTATTATCTGAGGTAACAATGTGCATTATCCCAGGCTTTTCATTTTTTCAAGCACAGAGTGAATTGATTTATTCTGAGCTGCAATTACAGCCCAGAATGTGTGGCATATTATATCCAGAATCACAAATTTTCCAAGGAACTTCATTTATTTATTACATTGGCTTCTGTTTCGACCAATTCTGAGTCTAATGAATCTTTAATGTTTTTAGATTTTTTTTTCCACCACTGGCACTAGAGTTTCTGAAATGTTCTCTTTTATAGTTTAGCCCGTTGTTGGATGTCCTTGTACAGAAAAACACAGATTTTTTTCTAACTGTAGCATTTTGGAGCTCAGGCCATGTGACAAGGGGAGATTTTTTTGTCCTTGGCGTACTGAAAGAATTTGTAAAACATACTGACTGCAAATCATGTTGATGACCAAAAGAACACGATGGGGGGGATTTTAATATAGTGGAAGAGGGTGCCATATGCCAATCTCTCTATTTCTTTTCTATTTATGATGTTCATTGCCCATTTTGTTCCCCTCTTCAGCGCTCAAAGTTTAAGAAGGTTAAAACAAGCTTGTTTCTATTATATCAACAAGCTCCAAGTTTCATATAAAAGTTATCTGGGTGGCTGCAAAGCCGCCACAACCCCTTCGGGGTCCCCAGACTTTCACGCATCTCTCATGAGCTGTCAGGATGGTAAACAGCAAACCATTGGGGAACATCTATCCAAAACTCAGCTGAAAAAAACAGTTAAACAATGAATCAATAAAGAGTACCTGTCACTTGTTGGTGCTATCATATACAGTAGGGGTATTATTAGTCCACTTGTGACAGCAATAAAGTTAAGTGAAAAAAAATAAAGTGTTAAAATAATAAATATTCTTTTGTACCTACAGGTAAGCCTATAATAAGGCTTACCTGTAGGTACAGTGAATATCTCCTAAACTGTTTAGAAGATATTCACACTGCATGCAACCAGTTACAGAACATGCCCTCTGAAGGGATGGCATGCCCGTGCCGTCCCTTCAGAGCTCCGAGCCGCGGCCGTGACTCCCGCACAAATGCGTGGGAGGGACATCATCGCGGCTCAGCCAATCAAATGGCCAGAACACTCGAACCCTGAAAGAAGACCGGGTGAAGATGGAAGCCCTGTCAGCTGTGACAGCGCACTGCTCGAGGCCTTCATTCTAAGGTAAGTATTTCATAATGTGCTAGTATGCAATGCACATTATGCCATTGTCTTGCAGGGTTTTTTTTTTTTTTGTTTTAAGGCTGCAGTTTACTACCGCTTTAACAACATAATGGGAAAAAAATTCACAATTATAAAATTGCTAAAATACATGCATTATTATTAGCTTATATTGATGTGCACTCCTGTAAGTAGGTTGAAATAGTAAGTTAGGTGCTGTTCCAGACAGGAGGGTGGGAGTTAATGCCTTTCCTGGTTCTTTGGTCTTTTGGTGGGTTATCTTTAGGTCAGACCCACTGGTCCTGTGATGGAAAAGAGGGGCAGTGATCCAGAACAGAGAGCGTCTGAGCACAAGAACCCCTGAAAGAGAGCCGGCTAAAGTTGGTTTGGTTTTGGGTTATCTCTAACAGCATGTTCTCAACAAAGGCCTAGTTGAGAGCTAAGTCCATAAGGGAGTGAGATGACAAATGACACCTGTGAGGAGGAAAAGGATGTTGCTCATTACTGCCTGAATGTAAAGTCATTAGAACCTGGGATTCACCCCAAAGACATCAGGCCTGGAAGAATGCGGCTAATGTACTCAGTATTGCATGAACAATACCTTTTGCAGGTATGCTGGGGCAGCACACAGCCTGTAGTTAGAGTTAGGGAATTAGGTAAGAATTATGCCTTTGAATATTGGACTCTGTAATTGCCCTTTTGCACTTTTCTAGGTAAAGCTTTGAAACATTGTCCTTGCCTGGTCTGAAGTTATTGAAAGGGCTGATATGCAAGTAAATGGCACAACATAGTCTACCGAATGGGTCTGAAACACATTGGGGTATGAAGACATTTGTGTGGAGTGGAGCAGTGTGAAGACACAAGTGGTTACCTAGGGTAACAAAAGTTTACCAAGCAGCTTGTCGGTAGTGTGTACCTGTTATTGGTGGAATGGCCTCCTTCAACCAGCAGTCTGTCTCCCAGAGCAACAGGAGTAGACTATATATATATATATATATATATACACATACATACATACTTTAACTTATTTATAGTTATTTATTATATTATAATTTATGATTTTGTGTTTCAAACTTTATCATAACCGAGATGTTATAAGGAAGAACGCACAGTAAAAAAAATAATACGTAAATAGTTGGTTTGGGCTGCTCATCATTAAGAATTACATGTAAAATAATGGTACCGCTTTCAGCACCTAAAACCTGAAACAATCATACCGCCAGGGAGGCTACGATAAGGATCCTACCATATTGGGGTACACCACTAACAACCTTAGACCACTCAGGGCATTAATCATAAATCACTATTCTCTGAATGCAGTCTTTAACTGCTTGCCGACTGTATGCTGTACATATACTGCGGTAAGGCGGCTCTGCTTTTGGGTCTGGGGCGTGCATGCGTGCCACCGGTGGGCCACTCGCACTGTGATTAGACACAGCAAGAGCTGATCGGTAGGTACGGCGGATTCAATGTCCGTCAGCACCTGCTGTTTCTTCGGTACAGAGGCAGAATGGCAGTCTGCGTATGTAAACAAGGCAGATAGCCGTTTTGTCAGTACAGAAGGCATGGAACCTGTGTTTCTGGCACTGATCCATGCCTTCTTCCCATAAAAGCACCTCCCCCACAGTAAAGCACTGGTCAGGCACATATAACCCTTTGATCGCCCCCTTCCCAGCCAGTGTCATTGATACAGTGCATTATTTTTTAGCACTGATCACTGTATTAGTGTCACTGGTCCCCATAAAGTGTCAAAAGTATCAGTTAGTGTGCCAGCTGTCTGCTGCAATATCGAAGTCCCGCGATAAATTGCTGATCACCTCCATAACTAGCAAAAAAAAAAAAAAACAAATAAAAAAATCCTATTGTTTGTAGACGCTATAACTTTTGCGCAAACCAATCAATACGCTTGCTAGGATTTTTTTTACCAAAAATATTTAGCAGAATACACATTGGCCTGAATTGATGAAGACATTTTATTTTTTTATTTTTTTTATTGGATCTGTTTTATAGCAAAAAGTAAAAAAATATTGTTTTTTTTTTTTCAAAATTATCTGTCTTTTTTGTTTATAGTGTAAAAAATAAAAACCGTAGAGATGATCAAATATCACCAAAAGAAAGCTCTATTTGTGGGGAAAAAAATGTTATTTAGGTACAGTAGCTTTGCACAACCACGCAATTGTCAATTAAAGTAACGCAGTTGCGTATCGCAAAAAATGGCCTGGTCATGTAGGGGTGTAAATCTTCTTGAGGTAAAGTGGTTAAGTTGGATTTCTATTCATTTACTGACTGAATTTTCCAGCTTAAATTGGAACTCAATCAACAATAACTATTTTAATCCTTATGCTGCTAACCTTAGTAAATCGTTTGGAAAGTATATTAAGTTTACTCATTTTAAATTGCTTTTTCAGTTGCTTCATGGTTTTTGATCTAGTCCAAAATGATGTCATAGATCCCAGCAGTCTTCATTGGTGTTTTTTCCTTTTATCTGGAGGAGGCGAGGAGGAGATTTCTAAGCTTAGCAGGCCCTCCTGCTTGCATGCCTGAGGTAAGGGCAGATGAATTCCAGGGGGTTAATGCTACATGAATCATCTGACCTTACTCAAGATGGCTACGAATAGACATAATAGGGGGTGTTTTTGAAAGTGATTTCTCAACAAACAAAAGCATGGAGACATGAATGGATGGGTTATTTATGCTTTGATTTTTAAAATGATTTAAATAGCATTTTTAGGTTTGTGGTGTTCAGATACAGTTAAGTTCCACTTTAACTTGCACAACAGCTGTCCCTGTGTCAAAAACTTTTACAAAATCAATGTATGCTTTGTCAGGGTTTTTGCTTAATTACTAAACTTACTATAAAAATACAACTTCAGTCTTTTGTGAATCCATGCTGATTATTGCTCATAATATGGTTTTCTAGAAAATAATAATTGATGTGGTCCTTTATTAAACTCTCAAGTATCTTCCCAACTATAGAAATTAAACATACAGGTCTGTAGTTGCTTGGTAAAAACTTATGCCTCGTACACACGCATCGATTATTGGCCGGGAATTTTCGGCCAACGTCCGATCGGCCGATTTTCGGCCTGCTAGTATGATGCTTCCGACAACCGACTCCGACTTTTCAGCCGAAAAAAATCTGGTGTGCAGGCTATAAAATTTTTGTTGGCCGTCAACACAACGACCGATTTTCCGTCAGTCAGTACAGATTTCGACAGACAAAAATCTGATGAGCAAGACTGGGCATGCTCAGAGAAGAAAAAACACACGGAAAGTAAACCAGCACAAGACATCACTTCTGAAGTAGATTTTTGTTGGCCGAGAAAATTCGTGTGTAGTCTAGGCACATTCCAACCAACACAACACCACTCTGGACAAAAGTCGGACGATCGGTCGGCCGATAATCGTTGCGTGTGTACGAGGCATTAGATCCTTTTTAATTATAGGCACTACATTGGCCCTGCACCATTCTATTGGTAACTAGCCAATCATTAAGGAGTCTCTAAAAACTAGAAACAATGGCTTCACAATAACAAAGCTCAACTCTTAGTGGCCTACTGTAGCCTTTGCCTTCCATCAAATAAAATATACAGTTGTAAGTTGTTATTTACTATTTTAGGAAATTTTCAAATTGCAAAGAACCTATATTTGCATAACTGCTTTATTAAATTTATAAATGTAAGAATTAATAAATGCACTGATTATGGGTTGGCCTGCTATATGGTTCCCAGCATTCGTAAACCAATAGCAGCACTTAAGACAACAATAATACTTCAGAAACATTAATTGTGAATCCTCCATATAAAGTTCCATATTCCTGTTCAACATTTTAATTATTATTATTATTATTATACAGGATTTATATAGCGCCAACAATATATGCAGCGCTTTACAGGGGGGGGGGGCAATACAATTACAAAACAGTTCAATACATAAGGAATAGGAAGGCCCTGCTCATGGAGCGTACAATCTAAAGGATTTTAATAAAAGTTTGTACAATATTTAGTACTGCAGAAGTTAGGCAAGGTCTTACCGTGTGCAGCTAAAAGTGCTGACCTTATCTGGCTGTGACATTCCTTTATTTTTAGTATTAATTGGCAAAATGTCCTTCTCTCAATGACATTAATACTTCAGATCTCCATTTAATAAAGCTCTTAACCACTTCTGCAAACACAATTACAAGTCAAGGTATTATCCAATTATAATCTCAGTGTGTAATTTTGCAATTTACTTAGGAGTAGAAGAAAGGTCCCATTATACAGGGCCAATTACTCTTGCCCCTGGTGGCAAATTGTATTTGATGTGAGGTTATTAGTGAAAACATAAAAGTGAGCATCACAATAACTGTTACTGGAAGATCTTACTTGACTAGGAGACAAGGGCAGTTAAAATGTAAATGTAATTTAAGAAAGATTAGATTCAGCAGTTTAGTAAAATATTGCTTTTGGAAAAGTGACCATAGGCATGAAATGACCCTTACTGGATTCAACCAATCTGGATTGGGTGGCAACTTCATGTATAAAGGCACTTTGAAACACCACCAGCCAAGTAATCTTCAATGGAAACAGCATATTAGTAAACCTTGTCCAAATGCTGTTTTTTTCTCCAAATTAGCTACGCCTGGAGGTGCCTGTCTGCACCTTGAACTAAAACTGGCCGTATGCTGATAAAATGTGGCCAATCCAGCAGTGATTGGCTGAATTTTCGATCAGTGTGTGGACTCTCCTTTTCAATGCTAAGTTAATTGTTTAAACAAATTCTGTCGAAGGGACATGTTGAAAATATTTCCACCAACTTGTAATGTGAGCCAATCAGCAATAGCTGCTGATCAATGTATAAATTGTGCTGATCAGTGTAGACAATCTTCTCACAGGGGGGATTCCTCCTTTCACCTCCATTTACCCACCTAACACCTTGCCTCCCAGCTTCATAGCATAAACATGAACATTCAGGTAACCCACATGTTTATGTTTCTGTCTAAAGCTAGACCTGAAGAAATCTGAAGTGTACTAACCATGCCTGATTATCCCACCATCTTCCAATACCTATGATAAGCTTTGGGGTGGTCATAGATTGGGAGATCCCTTACCATGACAGTGGGGGGTATGGGAACTGCTAGTACTATTTAAGTCCTATATAGCTTGTACCTGCCATAACTGACTTATAGACCGGCTGATGAAGAGTTGCCGGCCTGTGACCATAGAGTGAGAGATTTGTACAATAGAACTCTTCCATCATATCAGAAGCCTCTGTATAAAAAAACAAGTGCTTTTTCTTAAAAAAAAAAAATGTTAATTACTATCAAACAACCCCCGTTCATGGCCAGACACAATGATCATACAGTATCTATTGTATCTCTTGTTTCTTAAAGGTTGTATATGGATATCACTACACTGATAAATGTGTGATTCACTAAGTAAGGTCATGCTTACTTCACCATATAGAAATGTTTAGTATAACATGGTAAATATGTTAGTACTTAGTAAAATATGCAGTAATGCATTATTAAAAGGTTTTAAACTTTCTGAAACTTGGTTGCAATTAAACTGGAATCTTTTTTGAAAACTGCATAACAAATCCTGCTGTAACTATTTGAAGTGATTCTTTAAAATTTGACAATTGTAGGCTCCATTTACGGAATTAAGAGTCTAAATATGCACTTTCTTGACCACAGCAACCAAACTTCAGCTATGCATGTTTGAAAATGGAACAAAGGATCTAAGTGGTTACTAAAGCTATCCTATGCAGTTCTTCTTTCAGACACTGTGTATTAAACCCTCTATGTTAAAAGTGATATTCAGTAGCTTACCTTTATACTTTGTTTCCAGCTGCACACTTCTTTAAAAGTGCCTTTAAATATAACACTCCCCCCTAGTTTACATTTACAGGGTGGCTTGGTTGCTTTCCAAGATCCCCTAGAGCAGAGGTTCCCCAACCCCTAGGCCATGGAGTGGTGCCAGTCCATGGCCTGTTGACAACCAGACTGTACAGCAGGAGGTGAGCGGCAGCTAAGGGAGCAAGGCTTGGCCTGTAGTTACAGCTGCTTGCATTACTGCCTGAGCTACACTTTCTGTCAGATCAGCGACAGCATTCGATTCTCAAAGGAGCACCTAGGAACCCTACTGTAAATTGCGCATGTGTGGGATCAAGATTGGGCACTCTTATGAGAATCGAATGCTTCATAATCTGAGGTGGAGGTCAAGCTGTGATGCTAGTGCTGGGAAACGGCTGCAAATACAGATCATTAGCAGAGAGGTTTGACTGCACAAAGACCCTATCGGTGAGTGGGAAGTAGCAAGCTGCATCTGGTGGCAGGAATTATAGTGGCAAATGAGCATCTTACTTCAATTGAAGAGCTGCATCTACTGGCAGGCCTTATATTGGCAGCTGAGTTGATGTACTTCAATTGTACAGCAACATCTTGTGGCAGCCTCTAATTTTGAATCTGACACCTATTTTGGTCCACCTGCACCTGAATCATTCCATCCATTCCTCATCCCATCCCTGGTCTGGGGAAAAATTGTTTTCCACAAAACTGGTCCCTGGAGCCAAAAATGCTGGGGACCACTGCCCCAGAGCCACCTTTATAAGCATGCTGCTCCCCAATGGTGTGCCAGTGCTCCATACACCCATGCAGACAGCTCAGAAGCCCAGAATAGAAGCCACTCGACAGGCACTCCTCTCCAAATAAATTGACAGGAAGCAATTGTGAGACAGTACTAGCAATAGAAATCATATATACTGTATTTGACGGCATTTTACATAGTTATATGGGCCTTTCATGTATGTAACTTATTATTTTTAGTCTACTTTGTGAGTGCAAAAGATTGGTCATATGTGACCTGTCTTTGCTTACTGTGCTGATACTCTGCCCTTAAGTTTGGGGAAGCAACACTGACTGAGAGGGAGCAAGTGGTCCTTAGAAGAAAGCATTGCGAGTTATTAACCTCCCTGGCGGTATGATTCTGTCAGGAATTCTGTTCCAAAAGCGGTACAATTCTTTTCATGGAAATTTGGCGTTATGTATTATAGGCCTACAATTCTTAGTAATTACTGACTTAAACCTGACCAAAACAAGAGTCTAGTAGACATCCCAGATGTGATAAATTTGAAACACAAACAAGTGAATTATAATCGAATCAATAATATTATTTTATTATTTAATATATAATATATATAATAAAATTATATTATTGTATATATATATATATATATATATATATATATATATATATATATGTGTGTGTGTATATAGATATATATATATATATATATATATATATATATATATATGTGTATATATATATATATAACGCATGAATTATAATCGAATCAATAATATAATTTTATATATATATATATATATATATATATATATATATATATATATATGTGTGTGTGTGTGTGTGTGTGTGTATAGGTATATATATATATATATATATATATATATATATATATATATATATGCATATATATATATATATATATATATATGCATATATATATATACATATATATGCATATATATAATATAAAATGTGTTTTGTGCAACGTTTTTTTTTTTTTTTTTTTAATTTCCCTCCCTAGTTCCGCTCCCATGCAGCATTGCTGCTGCAGGGAACGGAACTAGGAAGTCCTCCTACCGACAGACGAGCGGCGGAGATCTCACTGGCGGTCACAGCAATGAGAGCTCATCGCTGGATCGCCAGGATAAGGTAAGAGAAGCTCCGCTGCGCTCTCTGCACGCTCTGCCCATTGACCCCGAGCGTGACTCGGGGATACCGCTAATAGCAGAAAATTCCTACCCCGAGTCACGCTCGGGGATACCGCTAAGGCGGTTAAAGATGTGTTTTAAATTTTAAACAAAACAAAAAACAAATCTTAAATTATAACTAAGGGCTCTTTCACACAGCTGCTCCGTGTGTCCGCAAATCATCCTATTTTTTTGCGGATTATTTGCGGACATAATGTAAGTCTATGGCATTGCGGATGTCAGCGGAATACCATCCGCTGACATCCAATTTTCTTCCTTTCAGTTCTGTTCCATTTTTTGGAACGGAACAGAACCCTATTTTTCCTCCGTTCAAAAAACGGAAAGGAAGGAAAATCGGATGTCAGTGGTGTCATCCGCTGACATCTGCAATCCCCATAGACTTACATTATGTCCGCATATCATCCGCAAAAGGATGGGATGATATACGGACATACGGAGCGTGTGAAAGAGCCCTAAAGTCAAAACTTTTTTTGCTGTATGTATCCCCGTTAGGAGATTTGCTATTGTTATGTTCACCAATATCACCAGAAATAAAAGTAAAAGAAAATCTCAAATTTTGGGTGGGGACACCGGTTTTGGTGACTCCAGAAGCAAGCAGAGATTCCCTCACTTTGAGGGAATTTCTTCTTTTTCTTGTTTTGGCTATGGGACAGGAAATAAGGGGACATTACCCCCAATAGAACACAGGTGGCAGAAAAAAAAAAAAAGACGACAGTGGTTATAACCCTCTCTTACTCTAAATGTAAAAAAAATGTTGCCTATAAAAAGTATGTAGTATATAAAAAGTATGAAAAAGGAAGAATGCCTAACTTGCTTACAGCAACTAGACAAATTTTGCCTTTTTTCTGACACAGGTCTAGTTTATTAAACTATATTAAGTACCACATATTGTATGGGAGACACTATGTAAAAAAGGATTAGCTTATTAGACGTACACTTACCCTTTATGTCAAATTTTGAAATTTCTTTTAAACATAACAAAAGGTAATCATAGAAATATAAAAGTATAATAATAATATTTTTCGTTAGTTGGCTGTGAAACACGGATTACTTTGGCCATTAGCACCTTTGCTTTAATAAACTCCATGATAAAAAACAATTGCTCTATTTCCAGGATATTGAAAGATTAGGGTTTCATAAATGCATGCATGTAACATTCTCTATATGTAGTCATAAATGTTGAAATACTATGGGAATAAAGTTACACATGCAGAACATGTTCTTAAAGTATATCTTAGTACGGATGCTCTTAGCCAGGATATTCCTGCTCAGAAGAGCTTATTTTTTTAAGGAGATCAGGGCATTAACTGGAAACGCCACGGAAATGGGCTGGAAAGTTTGTAAGAAGCTCAAGACATTTTCCTTCTTGCTATGTTAGACTTTCTATTGAATCTAAGTAATATTTTGGATTTGTGTCAGTTAATGATCGAAGACTATGCTGCATGGTTTCTGAAAAGGCCCATGTGATTATTGGAGGTGATTGGGCCATATCTCTTCGGTGACGTCGGCTTGGCTACCCGTGACAGAAAAGTTAATTCAGCTCCCGAAATAGCTGCTTAAGTCACATGTGTTCAAGTCTCGGCTGTAAATTAAACATCAACAGCTTTCTATTGAGAGCCAGAGAGAGAGATTCATCTCAAGGTGTACAGAATGCTCATCATATATTCATATAAACATGTCATTGTTCTGTCACCATCTTCAATACCTCATGCTATTTACATAATCAGTATTCCTTTGAAATTTTATATCTTAATTGAGAAAATATATCTAAAGATTATGTAATTGTTTTAAAACTTGCTTTGTTGTGTCCTTAAAACTGAGATTCTTTGCATTCTTTAATTCAGATGCGCCTGTACTTCAGTTATAAATATAGCTAATATGAAGAATGAATGTAAAAGCAGATGCTATACTTAACTTTTCCCATTACTAAAAGTTTTTGGGAGTTTTGGACATGTCATTTCGTAGGCATACCCTAGTCCTGTAAACCTCCATTAAGTTGGCCATAAACATGGAAATCAGGTCAGTTGATCTCAATTTTGATTGGATTTCCAAATTAAATTGAAAACCCTCATCTTCAGGAAGGAGCCTATCCTACCCACACCTAACAACCCTACTTCCACTTTCTCCATCAGCTCATCCCCCACAGTTATTGCCTTTTGTTTCACTTGACCCTCCCTTCTAGATTGTAAGCTCTAACGAGCAGGGCCGTCCAGTATTGTAACTGTATTGTCTTCCCTCATATTGTAAAGCGCTGTGCAAACTGTTGGCGCTATATAAATCCTGTATAATAATAATAAATCATAATAATAATAATAATAATAATAATAATAATAAATGAAAAAAAAAAATAACGAATAGTCCACTATTTTTAACCAATGGGCAATCAAGTTAAAAGAACCCCAACTGCACATGGTTGAAAATAGCTTTGTATCAGATTCCTTTGGAAATTATTTTTTCAATGTATTAAATCTACTTCAAGCCATGTTTACTAAATAACTTTCAGTTGTATTAGTGATTAAAGCCTTGTTGAAAGCATAAGGCTGGGTTCACACTGTTTGCAGAGCAACTCGCAGCAGGGGGTCTGGTGCGCTCCTGTTTATCGTTTCAGGGGCGAATCAGGTCCGAATTTTTGCTTGAATTCGGACCTGAAACTGAGCCAGAGACGCACAGAACCCTTGTGTAATCCGCTCCGCAGCCGCTTCGGAGAAGTGTGAACCTGCTCCATTGAGAGTCGGTCACACTCTCCTATAATGCAAATTGGATGTGGGGAAACCCAAGTGTGAACCCAGCCTTAGACATTACCATAAAGCTGTAATAAACCTAAAAATGAAAATTTCAACTTACCAAATTTTACATGTGGTGACTGCATTTGTAGGCTGCTTTTTAGGCTTTTTTCCTTTATATATACCTAGTGATCCCACCAGTAAGTCTGGTATTTTTGATACTCTAACTGGAGTCCTCCCTCTGATCTCTACCTATTACAGAATACAATAGTGATTTCGGGGCCAGAGGGTGGAACCAGTCAGAGCTGTAGGGGATCCAGAAAATTGACACTTTTAGAAATACCATCATTAAATCTGCCGACGATTTCTAAGCCTTAGCGTGGGATTCAGCAGTGTAGGCAGGAGGAAAGTAAGCATTTAACTCCTTTACAGGTATGCCTTGGCTTAAAATACTTACTTTAGCTACAAAATGAAAACATCACTCAATTCCTTATATCAGTAAATGCCATACTAGGTTGCTTCAATTGTATAGACATGAAATAGGTGCTTTTTACACTATGATGCACACTTTGCATATTTATAGGTATCTCTTCATTTTTAAATGCTGCAAAATGTCTAATGTTCTGGAAAACAATTATAAAAATGTACATGGGACAGGGCATTTTGTAGCTTGTATCTTGAAGCTCAAAAACACTCAACAAACAAAAACCTATTGTTTTCAATAGCCCTTCTTCACATCTGAGCATCTCGTCACTCACAAAATGACATGAGCTACTTTTCAGGCAGAATTTAGCATTTTTTTCCTCATAGACTTCAATGGAAACGCCCAAAAAGTGCGACATGAGCTTTTTCCAAGCATTTTTTTTAAGTGTTTTGTTACACATTTTCTGCTGAAACAGCAGCTCTCCACTCCATTATCAGCAGCACTCCACACTTTTTATGTGCAATTCTGCTCCAAAAAACACATGAAATAATGCTTAAAAAAACACTTGAAAATGTGATGCTTAGGTGTGAATGTAGCCTTAAACTTTGTTAAAATTCTTTAAACTAGGGTTGCACCAATATCGGTATTGATGCTGATACTTTGCACGAGTATTTTCCTTGCACCTGATTGGGTATTCTTTACAAAGTGAAGCTTTACCTCATTACATTTACTATAAATATGCAAAGTGTGCATCATAGTGTAAAATGCACCTGTTTCATTGGATACACCCCTTTGTTACATAGAAAAATATATTTATGTCTATATAACTGAAGAAACCTAGTGATGTTTTATGCATTTAAAGATTTTTTGTGGCTATAGTAAGTATTTTAAGCCAAGTCATACCTGTAAAGGAGTTCTGTAAATGCTAACTTTTCTGCCTCCTACACTGCAGAATCCTACTCTAAGGCTTAGAAATCTTCTGCTGAAGTAAAAATTGTATTTCGGAAAGTACCAGTCTCCTGGATCCTCTGCAGCTCTCACTGGTTCCCCCCGCTGACCCCCACATCACTACTGTATTCTGTAATATTATTATTATACAGAATTTATTTAGCGCCAACAGTTTGCACAGCTCTTTACAATATAAAGGGAGACAGTACAGTTACAATACAATAGAATACAAGAGGGTTAAGAAGGCCCTGTTCTGAAGAGCTTACAGTCCTATAGGGTGGGGCAAGTGGTATGAAAAGCTAATGGAAATGATAAAAGTTCACTTAGCTGGAGACTACATGGGGATCGCAGCTAGAGTAGGAGATAGCTGGACAGACTGAGGTAGAGAGTTCCAGAGGATGGGATAAGCTCTGGAGAGGTCCTGGAGACGAGCATGGGAGGGGGGGCATCGTGAGAGCAGAAGGTCTTCTGCGGAGTGGAGAGGACGGTTTGGTGATATTAGGAGACAAGATTCTGTAATCAATATTTCTATGTATCAATTGCTTTTTTATTAATAAATAGAAAATATTCAGAGAACAAACATGTGTTCCATAATATTCGGTTGAAAAGAAGTCAGTTGCAAAGTCTTACATTGAACGTACATACAGTTTTTGCCCTTATAATGTGTGTGATGATGAGATGTCCAGTGGACATTGGTTGTTTAACAGTGTAGCTGTGTTGGTGCTAAGCAGTAGATGGGATTGTGTAGTAGTGAAGTGGGACTGGGAATGTGGTATGACACAGGGATGCAACAGGCAACTTGTAACAAAAGATGGTGTTCTTCAGAGAAGGACTGTGTTCTCAAACTGAATGTTTGAATTTAAGGGTTATTTAGCCATCTGGGCCGTTTTTTTTTTTTTTTTTTTGGAAGTTGGCTAACTTAGAAATTGAAATGTTGATGTGAAGTTCATTAGTTGAACATTTTATTTTGTAAAAATGGTGAATCTGCAGGCAGTGGTACTATTTCGTAACTGGTAGTTTTAACATAACATTCAGAGACTAAATTTAGAAGTGAGGTAATCCCACACTTTTTCAAGATTTGTAGAGTTAGGAATTAAATAAAGCATTCCAGGGCATCTATCGAAGTTATAATTTTCCTGGATAGCTGATGAGGTGTGTGTAGAGTGACTTTGGTCCATACAGCTGGAATAATTTGTATTGTAGGGTAAATAGTGGAGGGTTTTCCCAGTTTAGGGCTAGCAAGAGTAGTTTGGGGTCATTGTCTAGAATAGGGGTCTCCAAACATTAGCCCTCCAGTTGTTCAGGAACTACAATACCCATCATGCTTAGTCATGTCTGTGAATGACATAGTTTTACAATGCCTCATGAGCTGTGTAAATCCGCAACAGTTGGAGGGCTGTAGTTTGGAGATCCCTGGTCTAGAAGGAACTGTGTTTCCATTACCAACCAGATTTTGTCTTGGGAGGGCCTCCACCCATATTGAATTTAGTCCATAAGCGGCTTAATAGTACTTGTGCTTAAGAAGAGTCCCATGTCTCTCATTTGTGTTTTGCCATTATGGAGAATTGATTACTAGTTTTTTTGGGATTCCATAATAACTGGTTAACAGTTCTTTGTAGGGCAGTGAGGCATGCTGTTGGTAGGGGAATTGCAATGGTGGAGAATAAATAGAAATAATTCAGTAGCAGAAACAATCAAGTTTTGGTAGGACCATCATTTTAAATGGTGTGATTTGTTCTATTTTAGAGAATTAGAATGATGTTAGGTGTTGTTAGGTGTTGAAGCTCTTGGGGTAAGGCAAGAAGGAATTGTTTGTAATTTAGATTGTATTGCTGTTACATTGCTTTAGAACATGAATTCATACAGGGGCTATAACAACAGCAAAAAAAAATGTTGCGTACCCAAGTGTAAAAAAATAAGGTTTTCTCAAAATTGCATACAAAATAAAAAAGAAGGGATAGGATGCAGAGAAATGATCAATTCATTTGACAGCTGTTTTCATTTAAACAATTCCCATGCCTGTATCAGCATAGGTTGCCTCTTGGCAAGGTCCATTTCATGTCTTATAGCGCCTGTTAATTGATAAGTTCACCTCAAAAAACCTACATTAGCTGGGTTATTTACCATAACAGTAATTCATTTCAGTTGCTGTAACTGTTATTTTCATTTCCCATTGTCTTTGATTGCTAAAATAACAGTTGTTATGGCAAATAATGATCTTTGAAGCTTAGTGAATTGAGCCTATTGAGTGCTGTTCAGCGGCCAAGGGACTCACTCCAGCTCAAACACAAGATGCTCATGTGGATTATACTGGACATTAGCTGACCATGAAGTTACAATCTTCAGCTTCAAAACTCAAATCAAACTATTTCTTTAACCCTAGCACATAAGTCTCCAGCCTCTCACAGTTCATTGCTACTATTATTCTTGAAAATGACCGTTCCTATGAGAGACAAAAAAAAAAAACAATTTGCTGAATTGCTTCCAAACAGGCAAATTAAGCCGGGAGTTGTGTGGGTTTCAGAATGGCTATTGTATTGTCTGTAGCATTACACATTTGTGATATATATTTATGTAGCACAGTACTTAGCTGTATTTATAAAATCAATGACACAAGCCGAGTAATCTCTTTTCAGAATGAATAGTAGACCGTGAGGTGCATTTTTATGTCAAGTGAAATACCCGGCTTATACACTGCTTCCTTTAGCTCTGTTGCTGACATGTCTGCGATGGTGGCTCATTATTGTAGTTTCAGACTAAGTAGGCCAGCAGCATATAAAAGCAAAGTTTGCTTGAAGTGCCACAGTAGAGCTATTCCAGCCTACAGCTTTCGGTTTTTAAGAATAAATATAGTGCCGTGCAGAGCTGAAATGTCTTGGAGGCGCTATAATTAGGCAGATAACTACAAGGCATTCCACTAAGCTATACTAATGTTTTTCTTACAGAACGAATTGCATTAAAATTTACAGGACACCCAGCCTTGATGTGCTTCATGTGTGTCTCACTCAAGTAGAGGCATTTCTGCTTCTTTTCCTATGTAGCTTCCTAAGAATAGCTTTGATGTAGGCAATCAAGAAGGAAAATGCCTCAGTGCTTTAAAGCGCGGCGTGCAGTATTCTCAAATATTAATTTCTGACAGTTGTCAGAACTAAATATAGCTGTGAGATTTGCAATTTATGAAGCTGCAAATGCCTATTAAAAATGAAAGTTAAAGGGTTCCTCTGCACAGCTGGGTGTTTCCCTTTACTTCTAGTTGTCTCTGGAATCTGGTGTAAGTTGTCTTTTGCTAATGTTTTCCATGGAGCCTTAAAGTGGTTCTAAATGCAGAAGGTATTTATCTTAATGCATTTTATGCATTAACCTCCCTGGCGGTATGATTCTTTCGGATTTTAGGTGCTGAAAGCGGTACCATTATTTTGCATGTAATTCTTAAGAATGAGCAGCCCAAACCAACTATTTACATATGATTTTTTTCTTACTGTGCGTTCTTCTTTATAACATCTCGGGTATGATAAAGTTTGAAACACAAAATCATAAATTATAATATAATAAAAAACTATAAAAAAGTTAAAGTATGTATGTATGTATACATATATATATATATATATATATACTGTATATATACATATATATATATATATATATATATATATATATATATATATATATATATATATATACATAAAAATTACAGTAAAGCTGCAGGAAAGGGCACTGGGGGGCACCTAATACTTATCTGAGCCCCATCTCAATCCAGCGATGTTGCACGAGAGACTGGGCTGTCCAGGACTCTCCTTCCTGATTGGCTGAGACAGTGGGCGCTAATGGCAGTCAATCAAAGTCAGCGAGTCAATGAGGAGAGAGAGGGGGTGGGGCAGAGCCACGACTCCATGTCTGAATGGACACACAGAGCAGCGGTTCGGCTCAGCAAGCTGCTTGCTCTGGGGGAAATTGGCAGGAGGGAGGGGCCTGAAGCGCCGGCAAGGGATCTGAGAAGAGGAGGATCTGGGTTGCTCTCTGCAAAACCATTACACAGAGGAGGGAAGTATAACATGTTTGTTATTTTTAAACAAAAAAAACAAAAACAAGACTTTAGTATTACTTTAATAGACTATCTAATTACATTTTGGTCTCAATTCCCCCCCTTTCTAGGAGTAGGGAAGGGTTAAAACACCTGTCAGATTTTCTTTTTTTTTTTTTTTGCTGTCTGTGTCCCATTGGGGAAATTTTCCTTTACTTCCTATTCCGGGGATGCAACAGAAAGTAAGAGGAAATCTCTAAAATATGAAGAACATTTCCTTCCTAGACAGCTATCACTGAAATGGGTGTCCACAATAAAAGATGTACACTTACCTGTTCTGGTGATA
The DNA here is from genome assembly GCF_965119305.1 of Pelophylax lessonae. Classification (NCBI taxonomy): domain Eukaryota; kingdom Metazoa; phylum Chordata; class Amphibia; order Anura; family Ranidae; genus Pelophylax; species Pelophylax lessonae. The sequence goes on from NC_138772.1 coordinate 448,887,259, forward strand.
GCACTAAAAGATTTGATTTCCAATCACTTTCAGCCTCAATACCATTGATTAACAGGAAAAATTTGACACAGAAAAAAAATTTGACCGATGTGCCAATGCTATCATATTCTATCCATAGAGTATACAAACTAAAAATTAAGGCGCATACTTGCCCTTAGTTTAGGGCAGGGGTGGGGAACCTATTTTCTGCCAAGGGCCATTTGGGTATTTATAAAATCATTCGGGGGCCGTACAAAATTATCAACTTAAAAATGTGCCTGTTATATTTGGTCAAACATTTTATTTAACTCACCCCTAATGTGATGGCTGCAACTGCTTCTCTTTGGTGAGGTGTGTGATGTTAGCTGGTATTGATGATGTTGCTACTTGCCACTGGTTTTCCAGGTTTGCGTAGGTCCGTCTGGAGCGCAGTCAACTCTTTGTGGTGGTAAGTTTTGAAAAGAACTTCTGGCGGGTACTGCTGGTGAGTATAGCTCAGGCTGGTACTGCCGGCTTGAACAGTGCTGTGGGTACTGCTGGCTGGTACTGCTGTGAGTACTGCTGGCTCAGGCTGGTACTGCTGACTCAGGCTTGTACTGTGCTGTAGGTACTGCTGGCTGGTTCTGCTGTGGGTACTGCTGGCTCGGGCTGGTACTGCTGGCTGGTACTGTGCTGTGGGTACTGCTGGCTTGTACTGCTGGCTCAGGCTGGTACTACTGGCTAGTACTGCTGGCTGGTACTGCTGTGGGTACTGCTGGCTCAGGATGGTACTGCTGTGGGTACTGCTGGCTGGTATTTCTGTGGGTACTGCTGGCTCAGGCTGGTACTGCTGGCTGATACTGTGCTGTAGGTACTGCTGGCTGGTACTGCTGTGGGTACCGCTGGCTGGTACTGTTGTGGGTACTGCTGACTCTGGCTGGTACTGCTGTGGGTACTGCTGGTTCTGCTGTGGGTACTGCTGGCTCTGGCTGGTACTGATGTGGGTACTGCTGGCTCTGGCTGGTACTGCTGTGAGTACTGCTGGCTCTGGCTGGTACTGCTGGTTCTGGCTGATACCGCTGTGGGTACTGCTGGTACTGCTGTGGGTACTGCTGACTCTGACTGGTACTTCTGGCTCTGGCTGGTACTGCTGTGAGTACTGCTGGCTCTGGCTGGTACTGCTGTGTGTGCTGCTGGCGGGAAATGCTGGCTAGCAGCGGCGCTGCGCTGGAGGAAGAGGCAATGTTTTCTGCATTGGTCACAGGCGGAGTGCATTTGATATCACTCCGCCTGTGACTCACTCAGACTTTCATAACGGAGCCGGAACTATACAGGAAGCATCGGCTCCGTTCTGACAGATCAGCTGAGAGACACACGACTCAGCTGCATGGGGGGGGCCAGACCAAATTACTTTGAGGGCCGCATACGGCCCCCGGGCCGTATGTTCCCCACCCCTGTTTTTGGGGGGAAAAACCTACTGGAGACAAAATAAATTGGCACTTGGTGAGAAATACTTTAAATAATAGGCTGAGGACTTTTAAACAGTATTTATATCACATAAAATTAAGGCAAACCCAGACACTACTAGAATTTCATTTGAAAATACCTTTTAGAACATGTGTTTGATTTTCTAATGGTTAGTGGTGTCAAACCGATGTTTGTGTTCACCCGTAGTGACAAGATATTTCAAAGGAGCAGGATGGAAAACCTTTCTCAAACTAATTTCTATCATTGTTTCTTCATTTTAATGAAATTCCATTCATATCAAAATCAAATCTGTTGGCGTTATCAAATGTACTGATGAGAATTTTCATACGTACGTTCATTCCAAAATCTGCTAGTGCATAACCAGCTTAAGAAAGTTAAGTTTTTTTTTTTTGTTTTAGGAATAACAGTTTTTGCAGATCTCTTCTTAAAGCCCAATTTAGGTAAATGTGTTTTTTTTTTTTTTAAATCCCCACAAGGGATAGTACTTACAATGAGAAGTGTCCCTTGTGCTGGTGCTGGCTGTCTTAGTTGAAAACCAAAGTCATCTGCCCCCCCCAACATTCCTTCAGCCATAATCTTCCCATTCAATAGGGGTTATTATGAGCACTAGACCTGTCATGAGTACTTGTCAATAGTGTCAACTATGCCCAACTATTCTGCCCCCTCTTCCATTATTAGAAGCTGTACCATAGCTTCCAATGAAAAGCTTTTGATAAATGGAAGATGGGCAGATGAATGAAAGATCCGCCTCCTCCATTCATAGAGTGCTGAAGTAATTCAAGCCACAAAATAGACAGGCCAACATTAGCTGCTGCAGCTTCTTACAACTTATATTAGGGATATGACACCGAGCAGGGAAATGAGAGTACACGCGGTCCCCGGGTTACATACATCCGACTTACAAACAACTCCTACTTACAAACAAAGAGAGAGACAACAGGAAATGAGATAACATTCTACCCCTAGGAAAGAAAATTCACTCCTGTAAAACAGTGGTCCTCAACCCTGGCCTACAGGGCCCACTAACAGGCCAGATTTGCAAGATAACTGAAATACATCCCAGGTGATATCATTTGCTGCTCAGTGATTGCTAGTCTGCATCTCCCCAAGGTAATACTTAAAATCTGGCCTGTTAGTGGGCCCTGAGGACCGGAGTTGAGGACCACTGCTGTAAAAGTCACCATGGGAAAAAAGTGTCTCCACTGAAGCTTTATCACCAATTCTTACTTCTTCAACAACCCAAAATTTAAAAAATCCAATTGTCATAGGGACAGAAAGTGAGGTGAAATCTTCTAAACAGGGGTACAGACAGCAAAACAAATAATACATGGGGTGTTAACTCTTCCCTATTTCTATCCAAATTTATTTACATTTAAAAAATGTACCTGTTCCAACTTACAAACAAATTTGACTTAACCACTTAAGCCCCAGAAGATTTTACCCCCTTCCTGACCAGGGGGTATTTTGCGATTCAGCACTGCGTGATTTTAACGGACAATTGCGCGGTCGTGCGATGCCGTACCTAAACGAATTTGACGTCCTTTTTTTCCCACAAACAGAGCTTTCTTTTGGTGGTATTTGATCACCTGTGCGATTTTTTGATCATGCGCTATAAACAAAAAAAGAGCGTCAATTTTGCAAAAATAACAATATTTTTCACATTTTTTTATATGAAATTCCCCCCAAAAAAAATGTAAAAATCAAAATTTTTTAACATTTTCGGCCAATTTGTTTTATGCTACATATGTTTGGTTAAAAAAAATCGCAAAAAGCGTATTTTGATTGGTTTGCGCAAAAGTTATCGCGTTTACAAACAAAGGGAAAGATTTTTGTCATTTTTGTTGTTTTTTTTTTAACGCGTAATGACGGCGATCTGCGATTTTTTTTGCGGTACTGCAACATTTCGGCGGACAGATCGGACCCTTGACTGACATTTTTGACACTTTTGGGGTTACCAGTGACATTACTGCAGTAATCAGTGCTATATATATGCACTGTTACTGTAAAAATACACTGGTGAAGGGGTTAACTTTATTTGAGAGGGAGGGGCTGTGTGTGTCCCTAGTGGCGTGATTCTAACTGTGATTGGCTGTGGCTTGAGCTGTAGGAACAATGATACATAGTAGAACCGTATGATCAGTGTTTCTACACAGGGGAGAATGACAGGCGGCTTGATTACACTAGCCGCCTGACTTTCTCCCTCTGCAGCGACGATCGCAGAGTGACATCGGGTCCGCCGGTCACACGCGCGGGGGGGTCCGTGACCGCGCGGGAGAGCGCCCCCGGCGGCGCGCGCTCGCTCCCCAGAGCCTCACAGGCTAGTGACGTTTATATACGTCACTTTGCCTGTGAGGGGCTGACCGCCGCAGTATATTTACTTGCGGCGGTCGGCAAGTGGTTAAGAACAAACCTACAGACCCTATCTTGTTTGTAACCCAGGGGACTGCCTGTACTCACTTTTGAAACAGGAGAGGACCTGCTTTAATTACTAAAGAAGGAAATGTAAAGCTGGAGCTCAGCTTTAAACAATAAAGTGGTTTTAAATCCCAAAAAAATGTTTATATAATACAGTTTACTGGTTCCCAGATGTGATTGCTCTATTTGTTTCCTTTAAAGTGATTGTAAAGGCAGACGTTTTTTTTCTATGCATTCAGATAAAAAACCTTCTGTGTGCAGCAGCCCCCCTAGTACTTACCTGAACCCCATCTCTATCCAGCGATGTCCACGAGTGCCTTGGTCATCCAGGAATCTCCCTCCTGATTGCCTGAGACACAGCAGCGGCCCCATTGGCTCCTGCTGCTGTCAATCAAAGTCAGTTAGCCAGTCAAGAGAGAGAGGGGGTGGGGGCCGAAATGGGGTTCCGTGTCCTGAATGGACATAGGGAGCCGTGGCTCGGCTCGGGTGCCCCATTGCAAGCTGCTCACTGTGGGAGAACTCGACAGGAGGGAGGGGCCAGTAGAGCCTGAAGAAAGACCTGAGAAGAGGAGTCCCAGGCTGCTCTGTGCAAAACCACTGCACAGAGCATGTAAGTATTACATGTTTATTATTTTATTTATAGAAAAAAAAAACTGAGACTTTACGATCACTTTAATAGGCTTTTTTTCCTTTTTTTTTCACCTGGTGATCCTGCCAGTAGGTCTGTTACTTTTCAACTTTCTTTAACAGACCAAGCTGTCCAGCAAAGTTGGCTGTTATACAGCTGAGACAAACCATTTACCATTCACAGGGGTGCTTACAATGGTCAGCTTTTATTAATTTATGTAAAATATTTATTTGAAAAGGAAAATAAAATGTTGCCGTAACTGCCTAAAAATCGTTAGCTGGAGTTCAGCTTTTAATTGTTAGTTAAGTCCATCTAAATCTGCTAATCTAACACTAACGATCCTCTCCCCAGACTGACAATGCAAAGGTGTCTCAGTTGCTCCCCCATCCAGAGTAGAGACAACCCAAGACATGAAGTGTGTTGCTGGCCAGATCACCAGATGAAATTAAAGGAGAAAAAAGACTAAAAAAAACACAAAACAAATGCAGCTACCACATTTTAAGCAACCAATAAGGGTCAAACCTCCTTTAGAAATTGGAATTTGATTAATGATCCAGAAAGCAGAAAGAGAGGACTCTGCACTACACATGATGTAGGAAGTATATTCCCAGTGACTCTTTGAAGTGCTCTCGGAATTCTAGCTGTGGTAGATCACAGAAAACTCAGTAAATTAAGTAAATTGAGTGAACTTTCTGACTTTAGCAATGCAGCAGTGTTTGTTAAATAGGATTGGCAGCTCACTGATTCTTTGAAATGTGTTGTATGGAATAGCTCTTTAAAGGTGAATGTTAGTATTCAACATAAGTTTTTATACAATGATTTAATTACTTGCATACTTGATCTTTTTTTCACCAATAAAAAAACATTGCTTCGTTCTGCATATTATCTTTGCTATTCCCTCAATAGCCCTGCTGTATTTTTTGCGGTATTTGAGATGCCACAATAAGGAGCTGAATGCTGAACTGATTTCACTTTTTCAGCCATTATACAGACTCCCACATAAAGTCCCTGACTAGACATCGGAAATAATTTGGTTTCTTTTTACTGTGTTCTGATGTACGACATTACCCTGCATGTATCCTGAGTGGGTGAGACTAGCTTTTGAGGAAGATGGCACTGGGTTTAGAGGAGAGAGGAGAAAATAATGACAGCAGTGTGTCAGGAAAATTGTGCACCCAGCACTTTACTTTTTGAACTTGTTGTTTTTAAGGGAAATTAATATTTTTAGAGCTACAGTTCTGATTAAGGTACCTGTAGAGATATCATGATCATCATCTAACTGTGCCAGCTGTTGCTGGACCCATAGTTGTGCGCAGGTTAGGAACACCTAATCACTTTGTACAGTGCCAATTCCCCCTTCTGCCCCCCGTGTTGTGCCTCCCCTGGCTGTGCTGCTGGCTTCCCTCCTCTCCTCTCCCCTGGCTGCTGTGGGGGATGTTTCAGATCAGATAGTGGAGGAAGGGGCTAATCAATATGCCATTTACCAGCCCCTACCACAGTGAACACAATAACAAACTGTGTTTACTATGCTTCACTTTGTGAATGAACAGGAAGCCGCTCAACACAGAGCACTTCCCATTCATTCACTGTCCAGTGCAGCTGAGGCTGCAGAGAAAGGGATATGTGTTTGAGCTTTGGGGTGCACACCCTAATGCAATCGACTGCGCACACCTATGGCTGGACCAGATAACTATTGTATGTCTAATAGAGCTCTGCTACTTTCGGCTGATCAATTACAAGGAGGGGAGAAATTAGTAATCACTATTTTGGTCAGTAATGATTATATTTTCCATGAAATAAGGCAGCGCCATTGGTGACTTAATGCTTTGCCTCCTCCATAGGCATAAGGATGCATTCTCTGGTGGTCCAAGTATAGTTGTATATGGATAGATCTTGCAGCTGTCACATATACATGTTCAGCCAATATCTACATCAAACATGCACTGTACAACATCCCTATATAGTAGGATCCCAAAAGAATAGAGAAACACTATTGTTGCTCCACAATGTGGGATTTTAAAGGTACATCATGATGCATTTAGAATTATCATTAAAACAGGCAATTTATTCATAACTTTGTTAGAAAGAACTTTTGGATCTCAAGGGATCTACACAGAATTAATGTAAGAGCATATAACAGATCAGTACACAATAATGTCCTAAAATAGGGGCAGAACACCTGCAAAGTTCAATACTCACATTATTTTCAAATTCTTAGTGCATATAGCAGTGTGTAGCAGGGAGTCCTCGCCGTATTCTATGTCAATGTTTTTCATGGCACCACCGCTTTAACAAGACGGAACAGTCCTTTAATATAATAATTGTGCAGCACCAATAGTGTTTATCTACTCTTTTGGAATCTTGCACATGCAAGCATCATCTGATGTGTCTGGCTTGCTTGTTACTCCACTGGTTTATACTGTGATCATTTATTTTGGCCTGCTATGGCATTGCGCTAAAGGTTTTTATTGTAGCTTAGAGTGGCCCTGTAATCTAAGCCAATATACAAAACAATGGGGTAAAGGAAATTTTGGTGAATACAATTGGAATGCATTGGTTCTGTATTCTTTGAAAACACAAAAACAATGTGCATGTTAGGGCTATACTACTGGTTCCTCAAAGATCCAAAGACCGACAGTTTATTAATTTTTCACCTTGAGCAAAATGTATTTAAAATGAACCTGTACTGACATGAACAATAGTATTTGAACTAAAGCTGGACATACACATGTTCACCTTTTCCGTTCAGCCTGCAACACAGTGCGGATAGGTGAATCTCCCACTGTAGCTATTGTATTTTGAAAGTCGGCCTTGCCAGCTGTCAAAATACCCAAAAAGTGCCTGCATCTGATTGTATGTGAGAATATTCCACCCAGCTCCTCTAAAATTTCAGCCAAGGGATGTTGGGGAGAAGGTGGCCAACAGGGCCACCCACTGAGCAAATCGTGTCTGGTTCATCAAGAACCAGCTGAAAATAACTATGTAAGGCCAGCCTAAGTGTTGAATGGTAGGCATAAAATAGTGCCTGACCATACCTCTATTGAAACCCAACTTAATTTGGCTATGATTTTCTAAGGGCTAGTTTACATGTGCAGCCATCATTGCTTCCCCACTAAAAAAAAGGGGGGTCAACAGAGGATCACTTTTCAGAGGCATATGACAGGAGGCTCGGAGTGCCTATGTTTACCATTGAAAGCCTTGTGCACCATCACGTTTGGTGACAGCATTGCTTGCCAAATGCAACCTGTGTTTTTGCCAAACTGCGACTGTGGCAGTGTGTACTAACATGGCTGCTGTCCATGTTAAAGAGGAGCTCCAGGCTCCTTCAGAAAAAAGTTACTTATCTGTCCAGGAATCCAGCTTTATCGTCACCTGGGGTGATTTTTCAGTCAGCTATCGGGTGCCTGCCAACGCTATCTCCACTAAGGCAAACCAACAGTAAAGACTTTCGGCTTCACAGTCAGTTTCTTGCTGTGCATGAGCAAACCACACTGCGCTCTGTGAATGGGCCGGGAGGGGGGCCGTGGCAAGCTCACCCAGAAGTGGGAGCAGGTATCTGTCAAAACCAGGTACCCGCTGCCCCCCCCCCCCAAAGGGGGCCAAATGTAGAAACGGAGGGGCGTAAGAAGCAGACAAGCAGAACTTCCCCTTTTGGGTGGAGCTCCACTTTAAGATGCAGCTTGGGGGTCGGGAAGGAGGAGTTAACTCGAGGCTCACATGCATGTTTTTACTGCACCTCTGTCTGCCCATGTAAATGAGGCCTAAAGTCAGGATTTGATTTGTGTTTTGCTGTACAGGGAACCTGTACTGAGAGAAATGTGTGGGCTGACATTGCCTGCCTTGTCAGTTATGTGGTTGTCATGCTTTTGCTCTTCTACACTTTTCAACTCACCGATCCAGAATAAGTATGCAGATCAGGAATTCCGACTTCACTGTATGCTTGTTCCAGGTCAAGGATTCCAAAAGAATTAACACCAGAGACAGCTAGGCAACCAACATCTTCAAATGAAGGTCATCAGCTTACATATTTCTCTCATTACTGGATACGTTTAAGTGTGTTAAATGAGGGGTAGCTGTTTTGGAGACTACACTTTTAACAGTTTAACCTCACAAAAAAGATCTACTAAGAGAAGTAACATTACAGGATTGCACTCTATTTTGCATCTGTTAATGATGATACTGCACTTAATCTGGGTGGCCTGAGTACTCAAAGGTCCTGGAATTCTATTCTTAGACATTATCTTTTAATAACACTTAGATATTAATTCACCGGCGAAGTGCAGCAGGGTGCCCTGCTTGCGAAGACCTGACACTAGATTAAGTTTATAAAAACCGATGATAACAATGGAAAGTCTAAAATTAGATGCAGACAATGTAATCCCTTCTTTTGACTGCCAAGTAACTATCAAGATAATTTATTACTAAACTACTGTATAACCTGCTCCAGATTTCGTACAGGCTTGTCATCTATTACATTGTCGCTTGCATTGCTATGAGCAAAATGATTAAAATCTCCGGAGATTTATGAACAGCACAGGAAATCCCTACATTGGTCATTAATAGTGCATTAAACTATTTCTAGTGACAGGCTGTGCTGTCCGGATAGATGAGCACCTTCTTCACTTGTTTTTACTTTATGTACAATAAAGTAGGATCTGAGTGAGGTTATGTTTTATTTTCTCTAGACCTTATAGGCACCAGAGGTGAAGAGCACATTTGGTTTAGCTTGGCAAGGTTTGCACTCATCACATTCTGAGTGTATGTTGTTTGTGTTGCAGCCAGAAACCCCCAATGTCATGGGATTGTATATCCCATTAACCTCCCTGGCGGTATGATTCTTTTGGATTTTAGGTGCTGAAAGCGGTACCATTATTTTGCATGTAATTCTTGTGAATGAGCAGCCCAAACCAACTGTATACATTTATTATATATATTATATATTATATATATATATATATATATATATATATATGTATGTATACATAAATTATGTATATATGTATATATATATATATATAATGTATACAGTTGGTTTGGGCTGCTCATTCACAAGAATTATGTATATATATATATATGTATATATGTATATATATATATATATATATATATATATATATATATATATATATACTGTATATATATATATATATATATATATATATATATATATATTTACATAAAAAGTACAGTAAAACTGCAGGAAAGGGCACTGGGGGGCAAACTAATGTGATTTTTTTTTTATTTTGAATGGTATCAGTGTGTTTGGTGTGTTTTTACGTTTGAATTTGCCGCCGGTTCCACCCCCCTGCGAACGTCACGTCGCAGGAGACGGAAGCCGGGGCACGGAGAGGATTGGGAGGAAGATCCGCCGCGAGACACCGCCGAGACACATCGCTGGATCCCGGTGACAAGGTAAGAAACCTGCTTCTGGTGGTACCCCGAGTGTGGCTCGGGCTTACCGCTTTTGGCTCTGAAATTTAACCCCGAGCCACGCTCGGGAATACCGCTAAGAAGGTTAACACCCATCGTACCATAAGAACATACCTAAAATAAAAATAAAAAATAAACACAAGTATTGTTTTAGGACATGGCCCCTTTATTGGGTTTAAAAATTTTTAATTATAAATTAACTTTACCCTTTAACACAAAACAGAACCGCTGTAAACCATTAACCACTTGACAACCAGCCGCCGTACCTTTATGGCAGTTTGCGGGAGCAATCCTGGGGGTGCGCGCGTGCCACCAGAGGTGGGTGCATGCGTGCGCCCACTCACCAGCGGGAAAGTCGATCAATTGGGCTGGCAGCAACCTGCAATCGCTCCCCGTGAAGAGAGAACGCCGGTCTGCTGTGAGCCCGTTGTTCTCTCTGCTATCAACACAGGGCTCCTGTGTTCCTCCTATTTACTAACACAGGTCTCTGTGTTGATTTCACAAGCCCATCCCCCAAAGTCAGAAAACACCCTCTAGGCTCACATTTACCCTTTGATCGCTCCTGGGTTAACCCCCTTCCCTGCCAGTGTCATTATTACAATACCAGTGCATATTTTTAGCACTGATTACTGTAGTAATGTCACTGGTCCCCCCAAAAGTGTAAAAAATGTCAGTTAGGGTTCCAACATGGCCACCGCAGTCCCGCTAAAAAATCACTGATCGCCGCCATTACTAGTACAAATAAATAAATAAATAAAAATGACATAAATCTTTCCCCTAGTTTGTAGACGCGATAACTTTTGCGCAAACCAATCAAAATACGCCTATTGGGATTTTTTTTACTAAAAACATGAAGTAGAATACAAATTGGCCTAAAATTATGAAAAAATTAGATTTTTTAATTTTTTAATTGGGAATGTTATAGAGCAGAAAGGTAAAAAATATGTATTTTTTTTTCAAAATCGTCGCTCTTTTTTTAATTATAGGGCAAAATATAAATCGCAAAGGTGATCAAATACCACCAAAAGAAAGCTCTATTTTGGTAAAAAAAGGACATCAATTTTATTTGAGTACAGTGTCGCACGACCGCACAATTGTCCGTTAAATGCAGTGCCGAATCGCAAAAAATGGCCTCGTCATTAAGGGGGAAAACCTTCCAGGGCTGAAGTGGTAAAGCCAGGGGTGGGTGAAATGTGTTAGAGGTGTCTGGCTTCTGGAGGAGACAAGCTCAAGCCATTTTCTTACAGATTCTAACTGTGCTAAATATCGGTGCATGGCTTTCTATACATTCCATCAGTTTTCTTTGGTGGATTTTCTTGTTACTAATATGTAATTTTAGGGATGGCTGTGCCTATCATGACAACTCTAGTAATATACATATACGTTGTATATAAGTATTCTAATAAGCACATTGGATGACTTAACAAATGTCATTCAAAACAAATTCAAAATCAGGTTTGCTTTTAACATTCAATTTTGGAGTTAAAACAAACCACACCCACTGTTGGAAATTTGTTATTTAAGGATTTGCCATCTTGCTCCTTTGAATTTTCTCATGACTGTGCTTGAAACTGAAAGTCGATTTCACCCACTAACTATTACAAAATCACATGAATGTTCTGAATGTTCTTTGGGAGGACCAATGACGTTACTACAGTAATCAGTGCTAACTGAATCAGTAACTGTTACTGTAATAATGACACTGTCAGGCAAGGGGTTAACCCAGGGGCGATCAAAGGGTTAAGTGTGAGCCTAGGGGAGTGTTTTCTAACTGTATGGGGGAGGGACTTGTGGAATCAACACAGAGACCTGTAATCCTAAATAGGAGGATAATAAGCACTCTGTGTTAATTTCAGAAAGAACAACGGTCTGCCATGTTTACAATAGCACATCGTCGTTCTCTCTCCACGGGGATCGATTGCGGGTGCCTGGCGGCAATCACGGCCGGCGCCCCCGTTGAATGGCTTACCCACTGCCTAATGGGGGCGCCGCAGAAGCGCTCCTGCAGACCGCCGTGCAGGTACATGAGCCAGACTGCTGCAGTATATTGGCGGTGCCGGTTGGCAAGTAGTTAAATCGGAACTTTGCCCATAACAACTTTATAAAAATAATGTTCTTTAGCAGGAAACATACATTTCACATTATTAATTATGCTACCAAAATTAGTAAAACAGGATAGCATTTTTTAAACAAAAATAAAGTTTTCCCCTTACTTTGATCATGTTTATCTCCCTGGGCTGTGCTATGCACATCCTGTAGACTTTAGACTTTGTAGAAGCTTTCTGTGGAAGTGAGCGTGTTCTAGCAGCAGTTAAAGTGCTTCTAAAGGCAGAAGGTTTTTTTTTTTTTTTTTTTTTTTACTTTAATTCATTTTCTGCATTGAGGTAAGAAACCTTTCATTATCTGTAACCTCCCCCTCCCCCCCCCCCCCTCCACTTGCTGTGTCTCTGGATGCACACTGCCCAGCTTGGGAGTGCACCCACACGAGTGCCCTCAAAGCAAGCAGCTTGCTGAGGGGCCACAAGGAGAAGAGGAGAAGCTTAGTAGTGGTAGGGGACCTAAGAAGAGGTCAGGCCATCTGTGCATAACATATTACACAGAACAATTAAGTATAACATGTTTACTATTTTAATTTTAAATAATAAGTAGCTTTACAATCACTTTAACAATAGCATTAGATTGCCCCAGCACACTCTGCATTGGCTCAATTGCATGTAGGTGGACTCAGGAGCTTGAAGGAGAAGATGAAAACACAACAGCTGAACTGGGTAAATACTGCCACCCTAGAAAAAAAAGGTCTGCGATTATGATTTGATTGAAAGATAGATTAATAAAGGAGTAAACCTTTTTTACATTACAGGAACATGTGCAACAACACGATTTGGAGAATTCAGTAAAGGCTTAACAACACATTTCTGGTGGTAGTTTCCTTAACCACTTCCGCACTGCTCACTAGAGCTCTACTGCGGCAAAGTGGCTCAATAACGTCTGGTGACGTAGACCTACGACCTCAGACATTCCCCTCTCTCGGCGGCGCGTGCGCGCCGCCGGAGGCTCGCTCCCGCTGTATTCAGTCACAGCGGGAGTCGGGCCAGGGGAGGAGCGGCGGCGATCGCCGCTGCTCTTCCCCGATCGTCAGGGAATCGAGTGTGGAGATCCGGAGAGAGAGAGAGCCAAGCGCCGATCTAAGTGTAGCACAGCAGTAATTTTAATGACACACAATAAAATCGTTACTCACAAGAGGTCCATAAAAGCAGGCATTGGTAAAACCAGTAAGGGGAAGGTCTCTGGGGTCACATCCGAGGTGGAAGATCCAGTCAGGCGGTAGCTCTGTGATGAGGGAGGACAGCCGATGGCCTCATGTCGGAGACGGGAGACGTGCAGATCCTCTGTGGTGGTGAAGCAGCGTGGGACCGCCGGTCGGATGGCTGTGACGTCACTTCCGGAGACAGCAGGGAATCGAACGGCGACGCGTTGCGGAGCTCCGCTCCTTCTTCAGGCCGTGCAGGGGCCATTTTGAATGTGGTATTTATGCCCATAGTCCGGGAAAAAAAATACAGTGGCTCAGGAGGGACAAATTTGGGAAGGGCGAACCAGCAATGGGATTAGTATCTAAACAAAGAGTGGTGGAGGCTAGAGAAGGGAGGAGGGAGCTGTATGGGGAGGGGGAAGGGGGGGAGGGGGGGGGAAGAGGGGGGGAGGAATGGGGGGGGGAAAGAAGGGGGGGGAGGAAAGGGGGGGAAAAAATGTGCTGACTTAACTGGATGTTTTAGTATTGTGGCCAATAACAGTGTAACACTACAAGATGAATGTTCATGTTATGGAGAGTTGTGTGCATGAAGGGACTAGATTATCTTTTTGGACTGAAACGGCCCGTGCGGTAAGAGCGCACATGTGTGGATATCTGCAGGAAGGACAATTGATATGAAAAAGAAGTAATAAATAAATATGTGAAGGGTGTAGTCAGGGAATGTTTGGACTGGTGCAACATGATTGGATTGATTTTGTGAAATGTATGGTCCTACGCATGAAGGCAAAAATGGGGGGGGGGGAGAAAATGTGTGCGTGCGTGAATGCGTATTCATGCACGCATGTTCGCAAGCATGTGTATATGCGCGCTTCCACATACACACACACAAAACCACACACTCACACACGCACACCCATGGGAAGTTGGTGTGCCAGTGTGTGGGCGGGTGTCGTGCGGGGCATATATGGAAGAAGGTCATACTATGAATCGGATAGTGGTAAAGAAACTATGTGGGCAAGGTTAACTTATATATGGGTACTTACTTTGGTGTTGGCTTGATATGAAGAAGCATATGTCGGGAGGGTTCAAAAAGATCTCTGGAAGACGGAAGGAAGAACCTGGGCAGAAAATAATCATGTTAGTATACCACAAGAATTATTACTTAGGGAGATGGGCTACAGCAGCACATTGATTTCGATTTCTTCGTTCAGGCCCCCAGGTGAGAGCGTTTCAAGGGAGTAAATCCAGAAGGTTTCCCTCTGGCACAACCGCTTGAAACGCTCTGTCCTGGGCAAGGTGTTAGGAATTGACTCAATTACCCACACCTTGAGTCCGGAGGGAGATTGGTTATGGAACTCTGCAAAGTGTCTGGGGACACTGTGTTTGTCCTTCCCTTTTTCGACCAGCCGACGATGCTCACCAAATCGTTTCCTAAGGGGTCTAATGGTGCGGCCTACATAGAATAGTCCACATGGGCAGGTTAGACAGTATATAACATATTCTGTGGAACAGTTGTAGAATTGTTTAATTTGGTGTTTTTTGCCTTTCACGGTGAACTCTGTCTGTCCGTGTTGAACATGGGCGCAAGTGAGGCACAAAGGTTTGCGGCACTGGAACATCCCTATGAGGGGGATGAGGCAGATGGTGGTGGTGGGGTGGGGGTGGCTGATTTAAGTTTGCTCGGGGCAATGAGATTTTTGATGTTTGAGGATTTTCTGTAGGAGACTTTGGGAACAGGAGGGATGGTGGATTTTAGATGGGGGTCCTCTGATAAGATGGACCAGTGTTTTCGTAAGATCTTTTTTTGTGTAAACAAAGCGGGCGGATCTCCTAAGTGACAGGCAAGGTCAGATTGCAGGGTTCAGCATAGCTGAACCTGCGATCTGTCCTTGTGTCACATAGTCCCCTCCCCCCACACACGTCAGTAAGCACCAGGCATACATTAACCCCTTGATCACCAATAAAAATTAACCCCTTCCCTGCCAGTGTCATTTTTACAGTAACAGTGCATATTTATAGCACTGATTACTGTAGTAATGTCACTGGTACCCCCAAAAGTGTCAAAAATGTCAGTCAAGGGTCCGATCTGTCCGCCGCAAAGTCCCGCAAAAAAATCGCAGATCGCCGCCATTACTCATTAAAAAAAAAAACACCAAAAATGACAGAAATCTTTCCCTTAGTTAGTAAACGCAATAACTTTTGCGCAAACCAATCAAAATACGCTTATTGCGATTTTTTACCAAACATAGGTAGCAGAAAACAAATTGGCCAAAAATTTAAAAAAATTTTGATTTTTACATTTTTTTGGGGTTGAGTTTCATATAAAAAAATGTGAAAAATATTGTTATTTTTTTCAAAATTGTCGCTCTTTTTTTGTTTATAGCGCAAAAAGTAAAAATCGCACAGGTGATCAAATACCACCAGAAGAAAGCTCTGTTTGTGGGAAAAAAAGGACGTAAATTTCGTTTGGGTATGGTGTTGCACGACCACGCAATTGTCAGTTAAAGTTGCACAGTGCCGAATCGCAAAAAGTGGCCCAGACGTAAGACAGCAAAATCCTCCGGTGGTAAAGTGGTTAAAAACCTGCATCTAATTCAGGCAGGCATTTGTGGCAGTGTGTTTGTGACAAATTCTGGTAGTTCTTACTACCTCAGCTTTAGAAAACCGTTGCTATGGAAGCCACAGATACTTAAAGAATTAACACCAGTTCTCAGATTAGGAAACTGGCAGCAATGATGACCAGCTCTGATTTGGTGTACAGAGGTATGCCAGTATTCAGAGCGGTCCATGCCCATGCTAGGAAACTGTCATGTATGTCACATCTTCCGGTGTAACGTGAGAATTACCTACCCCGTGGGAAAAACCTACCCTCGTCACTTCTGGCCAGAAACAGCTGAGCAGCGCAGCAGTGCGCATGCTCAGAGCCCCGGATACCTAATGGAAGAACTGAGGAGCTTACTAGTGCGCATGCGCACTAGTATGAAACGATCACGGTGTACCGTGAAAAAAACCTACCGACGCGGCGGTTACATAAAACAGCTGTGCTGAAATACGAGTCATCTCCGCTCCTGTCCCTGTCACTTCCCTGCTCTCGGCAAGTAAATATAAAAGCGGCTCTCGGCTCCGTGATTTATGTTTTCATACACCCGCCGCCGCTTTTCTATTTACTAGCCGAGATCAGGGAAGTGACAGGGACAGGAGCGGAGATGACTCGTATTGCAGCACAGCTGTTTTAATGTAACCGCTGCCTTACATACAGTGCCGAGCACCGGAAGTGACGAGGGGTAGGTTTTTCTCACGGGTAGGTAATTCTCACGGAACACCGGCACCGTGCTCTATCCCAGACCCCATTTAGCTGTCAGCTGATTCCCCGGCTGGAAGCTAAACGTAAACAAAGTAGCCAGGGATACTGGGGGTGTCCTAATCTAAATATGGCAATGCCCATAGTTTTTACATGGCTTCCCACTGGATGGGAGGACTATGATGGAGTGACTAGTTCCATATCAGGCCTGCTTTTGATTGACAGCACACAGCAGTGGACAGATTTGAAAGCCACTATTAGACTGAATTGTGGCTATGGATCTGTGCTCTGTCATTCAGCAGCCAGGCAGATTAGTTCCCCATCAGTCTCTGCCCATGCAGAGCACAAAACTCCTCAGCCATATGCCTGTCTGTGTAACAGAGGCAGAGGTCAGGGAGGGAATGTGGTGATGAAGGAGAGTCCAATATGTACTTTCTGACCTCAGTGCAGGCACCAATAGATTAATGTACCTGTCAGGTACATGATTTGGGTGCAAGCACAGACATTTTCAATGCTGCACCCCAATGGATTTATAAAAGAAGTCTACAAAATCCTTTATAAATTCCCCAAATTGTGCTTTGCTTGAGATACACTTTAATTACCTGCTTCTCACAGGTAAATTGTTGCTGTTTGTGGAATCAAAGACAATACGACAGTAGACTATGGCTTATTCAATCAGCAGCAGTACTTATCTGGGCATGGGGCCAAGAGTTATATTTCAGGAGCCTTTGCAGATGGCAGCAGTTATCCCATTGTGGAGACATTCTTTAAGTACGTGCTGGCAGAGACGATTAGATGTCAAGTTTAAAATGGCTAAATAAAATGCAGTTATTTCCTATGTAATGTATGACCAGCATGTCTTAGTAAGACTATAAGGACATGTGCCCCTTGTTCAGCAGCAGGTGTATCTTCTTTTTTCAAATACATTTACCAAAAATGTGATTTAATGTTTATGTTGAGTGCCAGAGACTGTGCAGCAAATTCAGTGCAACAAATTTACATTGATTCATAACGACCTTTAAAAATATGCTCCTAAGTAACTACTAAAAAATAGTAAGTAGAGAGAATTTTTTTAGTTAGATAAACAACAGTTTTTTCACAAAAGATTCATTCTTTAATCCACTCAAAAAGTGGAACTCCATCCTTATTTTTTTATTATTATTATTATTATTTTTGGATATACTGGATAAGAATTAGAGCCCATTCAGACTAGCGCGACTTGTCAGGCGACTTGTCAGCCTGACAAGTCACGCTGGGTCGCGGTCCATTGAGTAGTACAGGACCCGTTCTAATAGGAGCGACTTTGGGGCGACCTCGGAGCGACTTGCATAGACTTCCATTATGTGAAGTCTCTGCAAGTCACGCTAAAGTCGCGGTGCACGCGACTTCCCAGGTCGCACCCCAAAGTCGTGTCGCGCTAGTCTGAATGGGCTCTTAGACCATTTTCACAAATGGTTTTTCATTTGGGGAGATTTTCCCCTCAATTCCTGTTCTGGTGACTTCCAGGACAATATTGTGAGCTGAACTACTTAAATCCCCACTCTGGGGTTCATTATCCATATATTGCTTGGAGAATCCTTGGAGTTGATCCAGAGAATATCTGACTGCCTCTCGGGG
Source organism: Pelophylax lessonae (assembly GCF_965119305.1). NCBI lineage: Eukaryota > Metazoa > Chordata > Amphibia > Anura > Ranidae > Pelophylax > Pelophylax lessonae. The sequence goes on from NC_138772.1 coordinate 448,905,346, forward strand.
TATCAGGAAGATATTTTTTCCCCCACTGGAGCAAATTGGATCATGCTTTGCTGGGATTTACTATACTGTGATTGGCCCACAGCTTTTACATGGTACCTGGACGAATCACAGCACCCTGTACCATGTGATTAGCTGTAGCCAATCACAGATCACTAGTATTCACGGTGGTCATGAATGTAACCCATTCATGACAGTTGAAAACTTTGCTGTTACAATGATCTTCATTGCAACAGCAAAAAAAAAAAAAAAAAAAAAAAATTGATAAAAGATGAAAGTATGTAAAAAAAAGAAAAAGAAAAGTGTTTCAAAAATTGAATAAAAAATGACACCAGTCAGTTTCCCTGATCACAGCCCAATCAGTCATATGATGACGCTATACTGCACTGGTGACAGTATGGTAGAAAATGTGAAAAAAAAACAATTTTTATAAATTAAAAATAATTTCTTCTCCGGCTTCTTTTTGGGGCGACAAGCTTCCCGTGATGTGATTTGCTATGATTGCCACTCGATAAATCACACAACAATCGCGGCAAAAGCACACCACCTTTTTTAGGTGCCATTGAAAATAATGCTACCTGAACCTGCGTTTTGCGGTTGTAGTGTGTTTTGAGATTGTGGGCAGAATTGAAGCGATTCTGCCACAATCCCAAAATGCCAATTGTGAATAAAGCCTTAGGTCTTAAAAAAAAAAAGGGTGAACAGGCAGGAATTTTAATGCAGAAGAGACATGTTTTATCTCTTCTGCATTAAAGTAGAAGTTCAAGCAAAACCTAACGCTAAACCTGCTCTCTGCCACATTCTCAGCCTAATCTATCTAAACCTGTAAAGTAAAAATTGCTATACTTACCTATTTTGCAGCCGATCCTGTCCAGTCCCAGCATCAGCCGTCTGCAGCGGCTTCATCGTGGAGGCGGGTGCAGGAGAGGCAGTCGGCAATGGAAGCCCCATAGTAACTCTATGGGTGACATCACTTCCCAGCCATTTCACAGCCGTTGTCGTTCCTCTCCTGCACACGGCTTCTACTGCTGGAGACTGGACCGGATCGGCTGCAGAATACAGTGATTTTTGCTTTACAGCAGGGGTGGGGAACCTACGGCCCCGAAGCCATCTGATCCGGCCCTGCCATTGGGCTGCCTCCGGAAGGGGAGGGGGAGCGCCTCCTGATTATACACAGAGCGGGTGCCTCTGCTTACCTAGCACGGCCGCTGTCATACAAAGTCACGCCTCCTACCTATGATAGACAGCACAGTGGTGACGTCTATCATAGGAGTCGGTCCAGGAGGCGTGACTTCGTATGAGAGCTCCCGCGACGGGTAAGTAGAAGAACCCGCTCTGTGTGTAATCAGGAGGTGCTCTAATCCCCATGCACTCTGCATTGATGGGGGGCACTAATCACTCTGCATTGATTGGGGCACTCATTACTCTGCATTGATTGGGGCACTCATTACTCTGCATTGATGGGGGCACTCATTACTCTGCATTGATGGGGGCACTCATCACTCGGCATTGATGGGGGGCACTCATCACTCGGCATTGATGGGGGCACTCATCACTCTGCATTAAGGGGGGCAAACCTGGAAAACCAGTTGCCAGTAGCAACATCATCAATACCAGCTAACATCACACACCTCACCAAAGAGAAGAAGTTGCAGCCATCAAATTAGGGGTGAGTTAATTAAATGTTTGACCAAATATAACAGGCACATTTTTAAGTTGATCCTTTTGTACGGCCCCCGAATGATTTTAGAAATACCCAAATGGCCCTGGGCAGAAAAAAGGTTCCCCACCCCTGCTTTACAGGGTTAGATAGAATAGGGTTAGAATGTGGCAGAGAGTAGGTTTAGCGTTAGTTAGTTTTTGCCTGGACTTACACTTTTATAGTTACATATCTGCCTGTCCACCCTTGTACAACCTAATGAAACAATATGGCAAGCTAATACCAGGCCTGGTTGTCTTAGTTATTTTAAAATGAATAAGACACATGAGCAAAAAACAGCTCCCATTCCAATGTGTTTGCGACTCTTTAGACTAAATTTTAGGCTTAATTTTATTAATTGTCCTTTACATTTGAATTATCATTTTTAAAACCCTGTATGAACATTTCCATCATTTGGTGCCAGTCATAAATAGTCTTAGGTGTCAATGTTCCTTTTTAGCATTGAAATAAAAAATGTGTTTTCGTTCCATCACAGTTGAAAGTGGTGATCAATCAAGTCATCGGGGCTTTGAGTGACTGTTTGGGCTGTATTGACATGATTGAACACCACACCTAGTATAAACCATTTGTCCTCCCATTCCGGCTGAAACAGCTTCTCCTTGAAAAATTCTGTCATTATAAATCATATTGATTAAATAAACGTTTGAGGTTACACTCCTGTTCACTGTAACGCAGGATTAAAAATAGCACAACAGATTCACATCTCTACAAACAGATCATCATATGTATTACTGCAAAATGTAGATGACTGGCTCATAATATTCTAAAAGTAGACCAGTCACCATGGCAACCCTTTTTCTCTGTGAAGTGTAATTAATAAGGAACTAGAAAAGTACATTACACATACATATCCTGTTGTCGTTGTTTTAAAAAAATATATATATTAATAAAATTGTATTTATCTGTGAAATCTCATTTTCATGGCAGATTGGGCCACACAAATTGATGTCAACCTGCATATGTTTCTCAATCAGAATGTTATTTTTGTAGCTTATGTAGCTTATGGTGTTGTTTAAATATATAGAGAGGTTTTCTGCATACTGTAAATTGCTAGGTATACCAAAGACTGCAGCAGGAATAAACATTGTCTTAACCGCTTGCCGACCGCCGCACGACTATTTACGTCGGCAGTCAGCCCCTCACAGGCAAAGTGACGTAGGGCTACGTCGCTAGCCTGTGAGGCTCTAGAGAGCGAGCGTGCGCCGCCGGAGGTGCGCTCCCACTCCCGCGCGGTCACAGACCCCCCCGCGCGTGTGCCCGGCGGACTGGATGTACGCCGGGCACTCACGATCGTCCGTTAGAGCGGGAGAAAGGCAGGCGGCTAATGTAAACACAGCCGTCTGTCAGTCTCCCCTGTGTAAGAATGGAGATCAGACGGTTCTACTATGTAGGACCGTTGATCTCTGTTCTTACACTAGTAGCCACAGTCAATCACAGTTAGAAACACTAGGACACACTTAACCCCTCCCTCTCCAATACAGTTAACTCCTTCACTGCCAGTGTCATTTTTACAGTAACAGTGCATATGTATAGCACTGATTACTGCAGTAATGTCACTGGTAACCCTAAAAGTGTAAAAAATGTCAGTCAAGGGTCCGATCTGTCCACCGTAATGTCGAAGTCCCGCAGAAAAAAATCGCAGATCGCCGCCATTACTCGTTAAAACAAAAAGCAACAAAAATGACAAAAATCTTTCCCTTTGTTAGTGAACGCGATAACTTTTGCGCAAACCAATCAAAATACGCTTTTTGCAATTTTTTTTTTACCAAACATATGTAGCATAAAACAAATTAGCAGAAAATGTTAAAAAATTTTGATTTTTACATTTTTTTTGGGAATTTCATATAAAAAAATGAGAAAAATATTGTTATTTTTGCAAAATTGACGCTCTTTTTCTGTTTATAGCGCATGATCAAAAAATCGCACAGGTGATCAAATACCACCAAAAGAAAGCTCTGTTTGGGGGAAATAAAGGACACCAAATTCGTTTAGGTACAGCGTCGCACGACCGCGCAATTGTCCGTTAAAGTCACGCAGTGCCGAATCGCAAAATAGGCCCTGGTCAGGAAGGGGGTAAAATCTTCCGGGGCTTAAGTGGTTAATGAATGAAACAAGGGCTGTCCGTGATGCCCATACCAGTCATATCCCAGCTTAGGGTGATTACCAGACAGGGCTCATTTACACCAGCAGAGCTATGGTGGCCATAGACATTCGCGATAAATACGATAAATGATCAATTTCTTTTAAGATCAATCTCTTCTAATAGGAATAATTGATCCATTTGATCGATATGCAACACACAGGGAAGTGGATTTAGACTGATAGTTGAGTAAAATTAATTTTGGTATACAGTGTAGGATATGTAGGCATCTAAGTTTATGGTATAATGAACATTGAAATACAATGTAAAACTAACAAAATGTTATTAAGGCCCCTTTCACACATGGGAGTTTTCTCAGCGGGGGGATCGATCCGCCGATCCCCCGCTGAGCAGGAGGATGGCAGCTCTGTTTCCGCACTGTGTGCAGAGACAGAGCAGTCAGGTACCCGTTGTTCTCTATGGTGGAATGGATGAGAACGGACTGCCTGTCCATTCTCATCTGATCCCAATTCGATCTGCTGGACGGATGGAAAATAGGGTTTCCATCCAGATTTGACGGATCGGATCGGATGTCAGTGGACATGTCTCTGCTAACATCCTATGCCCCATAGAGATGCATGGGGCATCCGTTCAGATCCGCCTGAAAAACTGACAGGCGGATCTGAACAGTCCGCTAGTGTGAAAAAGGGGCCTAAAACAAAGTTGGAATAAAAGGGGACCAGCACAAACATGGTCCTCAAGACACAGATAAAAATGTACATATCAAATTATGCATAAACCAAAAAAAAACAAAAATAATTCACTTCCGGCACTGTATAGATGCCTATCTCGTGAGAATAGACCTCCAACGCATTTTAACTCTCATGGACATGAGTTTTTTTCAGGGGGTTACTACAATGGTGGATTCTGAAGCATAAATACATATAAGTGGCAACAAATTATATAACAATGAAATGCACACAAAACAAAAGTACAATAAACTTACAAGAAATTATATGATAAGAGATAAGCGGGAATGAGTGTGTTTCCCAACCGTTGGTCTAAAGATGTAAACAGAACTTGACACTCCCTCATTTTTGGTGAACCAGTTTAATGCAGCTACTGTATTTGGGCAACCTTTGCGTTGAGTTCAGTTCACATTTTGAGACTGATGGTTGGGGAACGCAGGGTACATGCCAGTCAGCACTGACACTGAGTTAGAGTATCCCTTAAATAGGTCATCTGGCGTCTTTGCTGACTCTGGGTGTGCATGCACATCCATGCACACGGCGTAGTGCACAGGCAGGACCGCATGCATTCCTCTGCAGGAGCACAGACCTGGCTATTGCTTGTGCAAAAGTATGCATGTGCACATTTTTCTGAGCCAGCTGCTAATAGGAATTCCTTGATAGTTCAATTGTTTGCAGATTTGATTATTTTTAACAATTTGCACATCAGTCAGATGAAAAATATCAAAGCATGTGTGACCATGATTAGACTGTGTTGCCAATGCAAAGGCTGGCATGCCCCCTCTCTCTCTCTGCATTCCTCTTGCTGGTCCTTGCCTTAGAGCTGGAGGCAAGCACCAGCTATCAATGCAGTCATCCCATTGTTAGCTGCATTATCAGAAGGCTGTTGGGGGAGGGGTTACATAGTTACATTGGTAATCGAGTTGAATAAAGACAAAAGTCTATCAAGTTCAACCAACAGAGAAAAAAAAATAAAGGTTGTCAAGACTAACCACATAGTTAGTTTTCACAACATGTAGGAAGATTGAGCAAAGTACCCCTTTGTCCTGGTATTAAAAAATAAATAAATAAATAAAAACATTTAAAATCAGAAAGTCCAATTACCTAATGCCACTCCAGGGTCACCACAGTATTTTCCCCTATTGATACCTCCATCTTTATCTTGTCTCATGTGCTAGACAGGGCTATTATTCTCATATATAGGTATATAGTAGTATAAGGGTAACTTCACTCTACCAATTAACATTGATTCATTTTAAAGGAGTTGTAAAGGCAGAAGGTTTTATATCTTAATCAAAGTCAGCTAGCCAATCGGGGGAGAATGGACACAGGGAGCTGTGACTCAGCTCGTGTGCCCCCATAGCAAGCTGCTTCCTGTGGGGTCACTGACAGGGCCGTTTGAAGGAATTTGGGGGCCCCAAGCAAAGCCCCCCGCACACACGCAAAAACCCCCCGCACACACGCAAAGCCTTCAGGAACCACAGCATAGCCATACAGTTTAAGTATCTATCTATCTATCTATCTATCTATCTATCTATCTATCTATCTATCTATCTATCTATCTATCTATCTATCTATTTATCTATATATATATATATATATATATATATATATATATATATATATATTTCCTATATGATATAGATAGATAGATATAGATATAATAAAGAAAGAAAGAAAGAAAGGAGAGAGAGAGAGAGAGGAGGGGGGCAGATAAACAAAAAGAGACATAGGAAGACTAAGATTAGAAGGGAGATAGAAAGAAAAAAGAAAGAAGTTTTCAGACCTGTCGGCACTCAGCAGTAGGGATGATCGAACGGTTCGGGTCCACCATTGGTTCGGCCCCAACATTGGGTGTTCGAGGTTCGGCCGAATTTAGAACTTTTTGCCCAAAAAGTTTGGAATTCGGCGACCAGAACCGACCAAAATGCAATGCTTCAGGAAATGGGCTTTAAAAGCCCGTGATTGGACCAGAACCATTAGCAAAAGCCAATTGAGGGGGCAGGAGAATGCTAGGAATGTGATTGGAGTGACTAGGGGGTCCCTAGACCAATCATTAGTGAATACGCCCCCCAGTATATAAGATCGCCCCCGCCATATTCCTAGCATTGTTATACTGGACATGGAAGAGAGTGGAAGCAGTTCTGTTAATTTTACTTTAAAAGTGTAATTTAGCATTTATTAGTGTGTAGTTAGAGTGCTCCTTTACACTTAAGTTAGCTTCAAAAATTTAGTTTCTGTAGGGAAAGTGTTAAGTGTAAAGGGACCGTAGTGTAGTGTAGGGTTAACTGACAGTGACTGCTATGGAAGGGTGACAAAACCCTTCCATAGCAGGGTGACCGCTATAGAGAAATGATCATTTCTCTGAGTTGCTTCGGGACAGGAATATGGCTTCTCACCAGCCAAGCATTTTAATGCTGCAGGGGCTGCCACTACCAGTGCTTTTTTGAGGACATGTTTGATGTCAGACATGACATCTGAACATGTGCATAGGGGGTATATATACACATATATGTCTGTATATATACCCCTAGACATATATAGGTGTGATAGTAGCAGAAATATATGCTTGCGCTAATGAAATCATTTATAGTAATATATTTCTGCTACTATCACACCTATATATGTCTAGGTGTCTATAAACATATAAGTATGTGTGTATATATACCACTATGGACAAGTTCAGATGTTTTGCCTGCCTCAAAAGAACCCAAAAAAATGCCAATAAAAACGCTAGCGTCAAAAAAAAAATGCCCAGGTGTGTTTTTGCTGGCATTTTTTGGGGGTTTTTGGAGGCAGGCAAAACATCTGAACTTGTGCACAGTACCACTATAGACAAGTTCAGATGTTTTTCCTGACTACAAAGAACCCAAAAAAATGCCTGCTATTAAACCGGCAAGGTGTTACAGCAGAGAAGCCATACTCCTGTGCTGAAAGTTTTCTAATACAAACAATCCTTTTTTTTATGGTTCTGGACATGCTACAGAGCTGAAACTTCACAGGTACACCTTTTAGTCCCCCCAGACACAAAATCACACAAAAAAGTTCTTAAAAATTGTCATTTTTGATAAAAAAAGCCAATTATTGAAAAAAAAAAAAGAGATTTTTTGATTTTCACTTTGGATTTCAGATCTGGGGGGTCTAAAAGTGTACATGCGAAGTTTCAGCTCTGTAGCATGTCCAGAACCATAAAAAAAAAGATTGTTTGTATTAGAAAACTTTCAAGGTGTTGTGTTGTGATTTCTCAACAAATAAAGCATTGAGACATGGATGGATTGGGAAGTTTGGTTTGAATATTGAGAATGAATTAAATAGTGTTGGTTTGTGGTGCTCAAATACAGTGAAGATCCGCTTTAAGCATCAGTGCAGTGAAAGGATTTTTCTTTTTTGGCATGCTTTTGCTGTTGCCGTTTTCATTTATAACAATGATATTCATACATGTATAAATGCCCAGAGGTGTGTACCTACCTGATGGGTGCACAGACTGCACAGGTCTTTACAACACTGGAGTACACAAATAGAACCAGACAACTGACAAAATGCATCTGGTATTCCATTGAAACATATATATAAAAAAACAAATGTTTTCCTGGTGAGCATCTGAATTTGAGGTATAAAATACATCTTAGCTTTTTCAGTAACTTGAAAACACAGATGATTCTGCCAAAATGAATTTATATTTTATCATTAAAACTGCAGATACTAACCCAGATTCCTGTGAGCTGTGCAGATACAAGGCAGCAGCATATTTACATATCTCAAACCGAAAAGATTATTCATCATTACCGTAATTGCTACATACTGGAACTCTTTTCTGTTAATGCAACATTTTACTTATCCCAAGATATTTTTTCCAGTAACTGTATTTATGTTTCTGTATTCGGAATTAGGTCACAGAAGGGATAACACCTAGTGCTTCCCGCTGCTGTATAAATCAGATACCTGTTACATATTTATGCATAGATCGGGAAGTAAATCTGTGTTTTCTGTGAAAGTACAATGGTAATGCTCAGTAGTAGTACTGAAGTATCCCTCCACATCATTGTGTATATAATGTAGCTGTGATATGCAGCTGCCATTACAATACTATATTTGCCTGTTCATATTTTTTAAGTAATTCCCCCAAAACCCCATCCTCATTTAGCTTATGAACAGTCATTACTGCCCTCCTTATGAAAATACAACTTGCTTGCATGTCATGGTCATCCTTTACCTTCAATGCTTTTTGAGTAACTGACTTGAAGACGCATGCAGTAAAATGATGTCAGGCCAAGATTGTAGCTTAGAGTCCCCAACTGCACATGCATCTGTCTGCTCTACCCACTGCAGATTTGCATTATAAATAATGTAAACTGTAAAGAAGCTAGATGGACAAATACAGTCAGGTCCATAAATATTGGGACATGGACACAATTCTAATCTTTTTGGCTCTATACACCACCACAATGGATTTGAAATGAAACAATGTGCTTTAACTGCAGACTTTCAGCTTTAATTTTAGGGTATTTATATCCAAATCAGGTGAAAGGTGTAGGAATTACAACAGTTTGTATATGTGCCTCCCACTTTTTAAAGGCCCAAACGTAATGGGACAATTGGCTGCTCAGCTGTTCCATGGCCAGGTGTGTGTTATTCCCTCATTATCCCATTTAAAAGGAGCAGATAAAAGGTCCAGAGTTAATTTCAAGTGTGCTATTTGCATTTGGAATCTGTTGCTGTCAACTCTCAAAAAAGACATCCAAAGAGCTGTCACTATCAGTGAAGCAAACCATCATTAGGCTGAAAAACATTAGGTGTGGCCAAATCAGCAACACCAAAAGATCCGGAAGACCATGGAAAACAACTGTGGTTGATGACCGAAGAATTCTTTCCATGGTTAAGAACACCCTTCACAACAGTTGGCCAGATTAAGAACACTCTCCAGGAGGTAGGTGTATGTGTGTCAAAGTCAACAATCAAGAGAAGACTTCACCAGAGTGAATACAGAGGGTTCACCACAAGATGTAAACCATTGGTGAACCTCAAAAACAGGAAGGCCAGATTTAAGTTTGCCAAACAACATCTAAAAAAGCCTTCACAGTTCTGGAACAACGTCCTATGGACAGATGAGACCAAGATCAACTTGTACCAGAGTGATGGGAAGAGGAGAGTATGGAGAAGGAAAGGAACTGCTCATGACCCAAAGCATACCACCTCATCACTGAAGCATGGTGGTGGTAGTGTCATGGCGTGGGCATGTATGGCTGCCAATGGAACTGGTTCTCTTTTATTTATTGATCTCTTGTATTTATTGATGATGTGACTGCTGAAAAAAGCAGAAGGATGAATTCTGAAGTGTTTCGGGCAATATTATCTGCTCATATTTAGCTAAATACTTCAGAACTCATTGGACGGCGCTTCACAGTGCAGATGGACAATGACTAGAAGCATACTGCGAAAGCAACCAAAGAGTTTTTTAAGGGAAAGAAGTGGAATGTTATGCAATGGCCAAGTCAATCACCTGACCTGAATCCGATTGAGCATGCATTTCACTTGCTGAAGACAAAACTGAAGGGAAAATGCCCCAAGAACAAGCAGGAACTGAAGACAGTTGCAGTAGAGGCCTGACAGAGCATCACCAGGGATGAAACCCAGCGTCTGGTGATGTCTATGCGTTCCAGACTTCAGGCTGTAATTGACTGCAAAGGATTTGCAACCAAGTATTAAAAAGTGAAAGTTTGATTTATGATTGTTAATCTGTCCCTTTACTTTTGTAAATACCTTCAAATTAAAGCTGAAAGTCTTCAGTTAAATCACATCTTGTTTGTTTCATTTCAAATCCATTGTGGTGGTGTATAGAACCAAAAAGATTAGAATTGTGTCGATGTCCCAATATTTATGAACCTGACTGTATGCCTAAATGCAGCTGTCTTCATTAAAGCTTAATCCCTGACAAAAAATGTGAATTATTTAATTAGTAAATGCAGTAAAAACCATTAAATCATTTTTAAACCTAAAACCAAAACTGTATTATAATGCAGCTTAACAATCGTTAGATGTGGTTGCATCCGTTTTCTTTTCTTTGGTTTTTCCCTTCGTTTTTACCTGGTGACCTGGCCAGTAACACACCTCCTGTATTAGTGAAACACGACTCTGGAGGAGTAAGAACAGGAGGCACGGCAGCATGGTCAGTCTGGGGGGGAGGGGGGCAGTGTTAAATGTATTAGTAGATTAATGCTCCGTGCACACTAGCATTTTTATTAAGCTCCTAAAAGCTGTTATTAGCAATTTATTTTTCTGCTCCTGAAAGCTAGTGTTAACCTATGTGTCCATGCACACTAATTTAGGCTATTAGCGTTTTATGAGCTTCAGTATCTAGCAGCAGAAAAAAATATTGCTTTCGTAGAGTTTCTTGGAGCAGGAAAAAACGCTGAGCGCTCCAAAATACTGCTTAACGCTACTAATAGCATTTTTTGAGCTTCTTTTTTTTTTTCCCCCTAATGCAGGGATCTCCAAACATTGGCCCTCCAACAGATGCGGAACTACACCTCCCATAAGGCATTGTAAAATTCTGTCATTCACAGACATTACTAGGCATGATGGGAATTGTAGTTTCTGAACAACTGGAGGGCCATAGTTTGGAGACCCCTACCCTAATGGAACTGCAAAAACACAAATAAAATGCTAACACAACTAGACGCTACTAAAAAAAACTCTATTACCAGTGTTTTTTGTCCATCTTTTTTAACTGGAGCCTTGGAACCACTAGCAAATTGTAGCCAAGTTTCAGATCACACTTTATAATCAGTTGCAGCAAATTTTTTTTTTTTTTTTTCCTTTTGATTTAAAGGTTTTTCATGAATACATAAAAGCTGATCATTTTAATCACCCCTGTCAGTGTTAAGTGGTTTGTCTCGTACATGTAAACTGATGCATTCTACTGGAGAGTTTGAGCTGTAAAAAACAACAGATTTTGCTGGCTGGATTACCAGATGGAGCTGTAAAAAACAACAGATTTGCTGGCTGGATTACCAGATGGAAAAAAGAAAAAAAAGTCTAAAAAAAAAAAAAGGAAACTAATGCAGCCATCACATCTAAGAATTTGTAAGCTGCAATATAATAAATGTTTGCTTATAGGTCTAATTGTGCTTTAAATGTATTTTAAATGCAGCTACTTTAAGTACTAGAGTTTGACTTGGTATCGGGCTCTTGTAACCCCTGTACAGTGGAGCCCTGAATAGACAGAAAAACTAATTATTTGGTAGGTTACACAAATCTAATTATTAAAATGTATTACTGTTCTCAGTTTTCCAAGTTGAGGGATGCCAATGTTTACTCTACCTGAGAAGTTGCACACATACTGTCATATCTCCCAACTTTTTGAGATGGGAATGAGCGACACCTATTAGCAAAAGTATGTAGGTATAGGACACACCCCCTGCCACTCCCCCTACAAGGAGACTGTTATAGAAAAAAACTGATTGGTTACACCCGCAAGTGCTTTTTTACCACTACTTTTCCTTTATATTGGCTCTTGGAATTTACAAATGCAGCAATTTAGAAATTGGATGAAAGGTTTAGCAATGCATTTTATATACAACTATATAGATCAGACCAAAATGAGGGACAAAAGAGGAGGAAAGAGGGATTTTATTCTGAATGAGGGACAGTCCCTCAAAACCAGGGACAGTTGAGAGCTATGCATACTGTAAGTTTAGGGCCACATGACCCAACCAGTAAAAAAAAAAAAGGCCACTGCCCCCACCTATAACTGGCCCTTGCAGCAAGAAGCACATGGCTGGCAAAGCATGTCAAACAAAACCACAGAAAATTCCAAGCTTAACCTACCGACCAGCCTGCAACCAACCAAATTGTCTAAAAGTATGCATTAAAAACAGGAGTTTAGTTTGTACAGAATTGCAAATACATGCGTGAGCTGCAGAGCCACTTCACGGCACCCCAGTATTTCCTGCAATTCTATTTCTAAATTTTGAGAGTCTCCATAGTAGAAGCACATGCATTATAATGGATAGGCAGATGGCAGATGAGCCAGCATATAGCACAATGGCTTTTCCTCACCAGTATTCCCCATGACCCCACCTCCTGAGGGAGTGTCACCATTCCACCCTTCATTCACAGTGTATTGGTGCATGCTCTACCACCCATAAGGACTGTTCAGCCTTGAGCGGGACCCGCGCAGCCTTGAAGGGGACCCTTTAAAGTCAGATGTGGCCCAAAGGCTTTAGAAGTGGTGAGTATTTAAAAAAAAAATTGCCTAGGAGGGCCACGGAAGGGAGAAAGGGATCAATTTAGACGGATGGGGGGGTGTTGGGAACAGAATTTGGAGTTGGGCTTTCTTAAAAATGTAGTGAAAGTATAGTTTTCCTTTAAGAAAGTGTTTGTTAGTAGCATTGGATACATATTTGGATTAAACTTTTCAGCATGTAGTCATGCACACACATGCACATAACTAATTCTTCTATTACATTTCTCTATGCAGTTTTCAAAGCTAGTCATGTGAATGAACACTTTTCATTACAATGAGGGCAAATATATGAAACAAGTAGTCTGTGAACATGTAATGAAAGATCCTAGCTTATTTTAATCCATGTCTGACAGATGATGTTAGCTGTCCTCCTATGATATTCTCCCCATGATGGAGGAGGTGTTTGTGGAGATTCTGGTTCATTCTTCAGGTATAGCTGTAGGGCGATGGCTACAACGTATTGGGCAGCAGTAGAAATTGGTGGTTGCTATTTTGCAATGTGATCAAATGTTCAAGAAAATGTAGCCTACTTGTACTTGTGAATAACTAATAGTGCACACAACTGATAAAACTGAAAAATGGCTGCACCCTTTGTGTAACATGCACCCTAAAATGAAACATTGTCCGGATCAAGCACAATAAAGTATCAAATGTAAACAAGCTCTTATTCATCTCTGTATCTATAAGCATTTGGTAGAAATTATTTTTTTATGGTCATAACATTGGCTTTGAAATCTTAGCTTTGTCCCTATAAATTTCTGTTGCATCAGAAATTTGGCAACCTGCAAGCCCTGTATTGTGAACGACCAGAAGGTTTTTAAACTGTCAGAAATGGACTGAAACTCAACTTTTAAGTTTTTGTTGTGATCTTTGAAAAGGAATAACTCCACATTAAAGCTAAACTCCAACCAGAAATTTTTAATTATTTTTTTTCTTTTTAAAAAGCATTCTAAAAAGTCAAAACAAATAAGGCATTCTTTTTTTTTTGACAGCAGCCACTGATCAATTCTTTTTGAAATGCATCCTTCCCATGGATAATTGCAGCTAACACCCCGATTGTAAAACCGGATGTACTGCGTTCCTTCCCTGAGCCACTGGTCTTGTAACTTCCCCATGGTCGCTTGGGGCTAACAGTGGCAGCATTATTACGTCACCGCTCGTTGTATTGGGAGGACCCAGATCCTTCAGACTCCTAGTTTGTCCCACCCATTCCCAATGCAATCTACAATGCATTGCTGTTCTGGTGTTGCACAATGTGCAGAAGTAAGGCCACCACTCTCTTAATGTCTTCTACTGATGCTGGGCTAAGTGATGATGTCTTGGACTACAATATCAAATATGTAAATAGTCTAGCACTTTATTGATCATAGGCCTGGGTATAGGTGCACTTTACATGATTGCACAGGATAGATCAGTAGGCAGCCACCCTTTATATACCTAATGAAGTTTTAGACCTCTTTCAGGGGACCAAGCAACCTCAGAAAATTCATGGACGGGGATGATTTGCTCTCCTCACCAGCTACTGGTCTGTAGTCCTGCCCTATCAGCACTGGCAAATTGCTTTCTAGCTACCCAAACCACCCAGGCATTGTTAGGAAAGTCAAACCGCTCTTCCAATTGGTGTCCTGCAGTATAACGTCAGAAACTGGGACTGCCATTTATTTGCAATTCATCCCCTGGCAGTAGTGTATAAGCAGTAGCTGCAAAGGAAAAAGTAAAATCACCATTGAGTGGAAATAAATTTTCTGCAACAGTGGAGGAACCCCTTTGGACCTCTTGGAAAACCCTTGGATTGTACAGAGCCCCAGTTGAGAAACCCTAACAATGAGCAACCGTCCACCCTTGCCAACTAAATTCCGCTTATCAGCCAGGAATTGTCAGGTAGAACCCATACACAATAAATGTTATAAGTCATTTCTGAAATCATTAATCCAAATGTTACCACAAATATGTGAACAATTCTCCCTCAATATGAAGTTGGACAATCAAAATGAAACAATAGAAAGTCTGAGGCTTGGTACTCGTCATTGCAGTTTTCTTGATGTTATTTTTTTCTATGAGTTCATTCAGATTAAAAGCAGGAAATTCTTTTATTATATACGATTCATGCATAATGCTGTAAGAACCTTGCTCTTTGTATCAGTAATAATAATCTCCTACTCTTGGTAATAAAACGAGTGCTGCTTCCTTCGAATAGAATCTGGTTAAAATTCACACAAAACATTTCAAAGAACAGCTTCAAACATCTTGTTTGCATAGAGAATATTTAAAAGGATGTTGAAATAGGAAAAAAAAAAAAGCTTCACAGCAATACAAAATGACTAAGCCCAAGTGGCAACAGGCTTTGAATTTACCGTTATAAAGAATACACTTATCACAGAGGAAACATATTAATCAGAATTCACTTAGAGCTTGTATGAATATAAATCAGTTTGTCTGGAAATCGGCAACATTTAAACCTATGTACTTTTTTCTCTCTTGAACCACTTTACATTGTAATGATTCACTACAGGGGTAGAACTGCAGCACAATGGCTTATAGCGTGCCGTGTGAAACAATAGCATTTCTATTGTGCTATTGAATTCACAAATAGAACTGGCATTATTACACCATGTGATGTACCTATAGCTAGTTGCCGTTCATTTTAAATAAAGTCAATCATCAAAATATTGTATAATCCTGCTGGTACAAACGGGAGCTGTGGTCTTAAAAGACAACATTAGACAGGTCATAAATTTCAGTCATAAAAGCACTACAGCCATTTAACGGTGTCTAGTTTTTGCTTTGAATGTTTTGGCCTGCTTGGAGGAAAAATTACAACTACTAAGTATACTCTTATGGCGCTTTTCCACTGCATGGAACCGAATGGTTCGGCTCGCTTTTGTGCTTTTCCACTGCTGGTACCGCATGGTACGGTGTAGGAACGGTTCGGTACGGTGGCGCTTTTCCACTGCATGGAACCGAACGGTACGGCTCTCAAAAACAGTACCACCTCGATTGTGGTTCCAAGAGGTACCATACCCGGTACCATATCCCACAATCCTTTGCATGCAGTCACTACTAGCCACTGATTGGTCAGAGAATCAATGTTATCCCACCCACATCCCACCCACTTAACTTTAGTACTACTTTAGTGGAAAAGCATACCATACCATACCGTACCGAACCGTTCCAACACCGTACCATGTGATACCAGCAGTAGTACTGGGCCAAGCAGGGCAGAATAGAGCCAAGCCAGTACTTGCAGTGGAAAAGTGCCATTAGTCCTGTAACAGAATCAGAAGCATGCCTACAACACTATATTGCCTATGTGTGTTGTGGAGACAACCACCAACTGCACACAATATAATTTAATCTAGTCTCTGAGTGTAAAGCCCGGTAAAAATGTTTGGAGATTATTTAAAGGAAGTCCTTCAGGAGAAAACCTATAGGCTGCCATTGCTGTTCTTCTATTATGTAATATGTCCCGGAATACAACTAGGCACTTATACAAGCATGCATTGTAGCTGTTTTCTCACTCTTAGTGCTGGATGCCTGGCTGTCATTTAGATGCTCTGGCTTTACACTGACCTGGAACAAGGGATACAGATATTTCTAGACTTTATTTAAAACTACTTCAGCTCTCACACCTGTTCACCCCTTACAGACCAAAGCAATTTTCTAATTTCTGTTATGAGCCTGTTTATTCAGCGATGATTTTGTCATTTCTTAAGATAACAATGTAATACAAATATTGTTTTTTTTTTAAGGACAAACAGGTCTTTCTTTTTTTAATATTGTCCTGCAACATTTATTTTTATTTTTTTTCTTGCAATCTTTAGACAATTAAACGTAATAAAACTAAACAAAAGACACTTTTTTTTTAAGCAGTGTTAGTTTAAAAAAAAATAGTGTTACTGCTCAAAAAAGTGTGCATTTTATTCTGCAAACACTAAAATTATGATTTTGGTACAACACATTGCAAAGTTATTTACTAATGAATAAAGTAGGTTTTTTCAATGTTGCGCTTTTTTCAGTGTGATACGTTTAAAAGGTGTAACGAAAATAATGAACAAAGATAACAAAAACAAGAAAAAAGTTCAAATATTAGTTAATGAAATAGAAAAAGAAAATCACCAGGAAAATTATATTTAAATGGAGGAGAATAAGAAGTTAATCAGAGCGGATTAGAGTAAACTAAGGGTTAATAAGGGGCTCAACAGAGGAACATTTACTTTTTTTTTTTTTTACTTGTCAGGTTGCTTTAACTGACCTCATCTGCAGATCTAAATTTATCCCTTTGATCTGTAGATGAAAAAACTGAAAATTACAAAATGAAACCATTTTCATTGTAGCTTTCTGTATTCTGTTGATAAACATTGCTAGGCTGCTTTTTTTGTTGTTTTACAGATCCTGCTGACGACCTTTTCTGTGTGCTCGGCAATGCAGCTGTGATTAATCAGAGCTGATTTGCCGTGTACTGGGAACAAGGGGGATCTTGGCAGCAGGGCAGAAGGACTGGACATACTAGACATGCCCTGTGTACTATGAATACATTTTTTTGGGTGTCTAGTGCGCCCGGAGGCTGGAACTGGTTAGGGCCCATTTCACACTGGCTTTCTGATCAGGTCTGCCTCTCAGTTATTCAGGTGGACCCAATCAAACACTCCATGCACCCCTATGGAGCACCGGATGTCAGCGGTGACATCTCCACTGTCATCCGCTGCTATCCGATCCGATCCTGTTAGTGTAATCCAGACACCAATGCAAGAAATCATTGGAAAGTTTATTAGCTGGCTAATTTGCATATGAACTATTGCTCTTTATCTGAATATACTGGTTGATTTGCTTAAATCACATTTTTCCATTTTCTTAAAATATCCAGGGAGGTTTAGGGGAACCTAAAATTCTTCTTCAGACCATGAGCTAAACGCCTAGTGTGCATGTAGCCTAAGGGCTCATTCAGACAGTCGCTGAGGAGCTTTTCGCTGCATCTGCATCCACCTCAGTGCTGAGCACAGGCAACCCATAGACGTGGACGCAGACACATCTACATGTCAAAATCTGACATGCGAATAAGAGAAGGTGCATGGATCTGAAACTGCTGTGTTAATGCTAATGACTAGGGACGAGCTGGGTTTGGTCTGAATTTAGCCTGAACACAGTTCCACAAACCTGTGGAAAGCTGTCACATAATCTCATCCCCGTCCGGCCCCATCCTCAAAGTCTGAGGAATTCCCCGTCCTGCAGCCTCATGTACACAAAGGAGCAGGGATGTTTGTAATATCATTGACCTAGAATGGCTACATATCCAAGGCCAATTCATACGTATATGCATGTACATAAATTTGCATGTGTTTGTAAGCATATGCCCATGTACACAAGCTCTTATGGTGGTCATACACACTTCAATTTTATTATGCAATTAATTTGTGATTTGATCAAAATGATCAAATCCAAAATCTAGTTTACATCATATTCGATCAAACTAAGTCGATCAGTCAGGTCAGAAAATAATTATTCCTTTTGTATCAATTGGCAAAACTGAGCTGATTTAGTCATAGATTCTATTGAATTTTAATCAATCAAATTATGAGGTTGCATGGTAGAAACAGCAATACAAATGATAACTTACGACCATATCTTTGATCGAATTTCACTTTGCTATGTGTGTCATATTTATTGATTGTGTTGTTGGCTACTGATCAATTATTTATATTGGGAGAGATGGGTTATAAAAGAAATCAATAATTTATTAAAGCGTGTATTGCCACTATTAGAGTCATTCAATAAGAAAGAGAAAGCAGAAAGCAGTGATGTGAAAATTAAAACATCCTGTAGCACCAAGATTTCATAGTTCACCTATTTAACTATATTTAATTGTATCAATTGATCGTACATCATCTCTGCTGTTTGCACCAATTTATTCAAAGAGCAGGTGTGTTTATTAGTTTATTCTGATTCAGAGGGGAATCCTATCCTTTGCAGGCATCAGAAGCAATTGATTTTTTTTTTTAGTATTAGTAGGCAAACAGCTGATTTCACTTGGAAATTGGTGAGGAGTTAAAATGGATATGTAAAGTTAGTTTGCACAAGCAAACACAACAAAGCATATGCCGAGCAGCCAGGTGAGACTGTTCCTTTTGGAGTGCAGCACAGGGGAATACTTTCATCACATCCACAGCTCGAAGAACAAAGCCCTGGGGTTTTCTGCTTGCCGTTTACTAAGCTGCTTTTTTTATAAGTATTCAGAGTACAGTCCAGAAGGCTTGCTTTATTTTTTTTGATTGTTTTATTAAAATGCTTGTGCAAACCTATAATAAAAAGTCCAAAAAAATGCATGCTGATAAATATATATTAGGGGTTGCAGCTTGTTGTTTTATCCTTTTGCTATTAGTACATTCACAAGATGCTGTTGACTTTTGAAACAACTTCAACCTTTTTGCCTTTTGTAAGTTAAATAGATCATTGCCATCTATTGGTCAGGAAAGGAACCATTGTGACCTAAAAATTATATGGGACAATTTTTAAAAGACAGTAGAAATCTACAAAGGTTTTTTTTTTTTTTTTAGTTTTGGAAAGAGTAGAGACAGTTGATGTAAACTAGAGAGCGACCAATTATCGGCAAAGCCGATATATCAAGAGCCGATCTGCACTTTCCCTGATATATCAGAATCGGCTACCAAGGTGGCCGATATTATCGATATTTAAGAAAGTGCATGTACCGGAGTAATTCCTGCAGCTAGAGGCATCACCCCGGTACCGGCGTCCATAGCCGATGGTCGGCTGTCTTGTAATGACAACCAATGCGGCTGAGAAGCCGCTCGGCTGTCATTACAAGGAGCGGGAGGAGACGTCCCCCCCCTCCCGCCGCGTTCCGCGGCTCTCCAGTGTCTCCCGTCCCACCGGGAGACCAAGGCATCCTACCTGCATGGCCGCCGAAGACCCAATCAAAGCCGCATTCGGCTCTGATCGGGTCTCCATGCAAAAATCCAGAAGTGATGTCATGACGCTGGTGCCAGTGATGACAATGGGTACTGGTCCCAGATTAAAAAAATTACAGCATTCAAAACAGCCAAACTTGACGTTTTGAATGCTTTTAAATGCGGAGGAGGGGTTTAGGGTCTTTTATTTTTTTTGTACGAAAATATCGGCCCACATCGGCCGATACCGATACGCGATGACCAAAATATCGGTATCGGCAATGAAAAAATGATTCGGTGGATCCCTATTGTAAACCCTAAATGAATGACATTTAGTTTGATGAAGCATTGTATAACAAAAAATTTTTACTTTTTTAAAATAAAATATTTTGTTTTACCATTGCCATCCTTTGTTGCATCTCAGTGCTGCTGATTTCCTACAGCCTTATTGCATCCACTTTCTGTCTACATGCATGTAGCCCAGCAATAGCTGCATGGCATGTCTCAACCTGGATTGGTGACAACTGCGTAAAACAAAACCAAAGAAAATTCCCAGCTCAACTCGCCAGCCTACCTGCTACCAACCGAATTATCTGTCTATTAGTGTATGTTAAAAACAGGGGTATAGATTGCACACATTTGCAAATATATGCGTAAGCCTTGTGCCTTGCAGAACTTGCAACAAGGTAACCCATTATTATCCGCAGTCCTAACGCTATACATTTTTGAGAGCCTCCATAGTAGAAGCACATGCATTATAATGGATAGGCAGAGGGCAGGTGAGCCTGGAAGGAGCTCACTTCTCCTTGAAGGCACAGGGGTGCACTGGACACCCAGCATATAGCATCATGGCACCAAAGGTGTCCAGTGCAACCCCTAACCAGTATTCCAACAGCACAAACAAATGGCCTGGCCACTGCCCCCACCTATAACTGGCCTTCACAGCAAGGAGTTCATGGATGGGCAATGCATGAAAAACAAAACAAAGAAAATTTCCAGCTCAACTCGCCAGCCAACCTGCTACCAACTGAATTAACCTTCTAAAAGTTTGCATTGAAAACAGGGATTTAGTTAGCACACATTTGAAATTACCTGCGTAAGCTAAGGAGACCACAAAAAGGCACCCCATTATTATCCGCAGTCCTAACTCTATACATTTTTGAGAGCCTCCATAGTAGAAGCACATGCATTGTAATGGATAGGGCCATGTCTGTGTGATTTGTGTTGAAATAGCCACTTATATCCCTATCGAAAGCCTGTGTGAGAGGGTGATTAGAATCGAGCGCAATTTAGAGAAAGGGACAAACCTTAGTCACACTATAACAGGAAATACCTGAATAAGGACCTCCATGGCAAGATCACCAGATATTATTTGAATGAAAGCTGCACATTTAAAAATGTTAAAAATATCTTTTGCAATTATATTATTAGTTCAAAGCTTGTATAAGACTTAATTAATTGGGTTTACATATACTTTAAAAGGTAGATTTTAGCTCACTTCATTTCCCAGGTGGCACCAGTTTTTTGTGTATGCTTTTTTTAGAGAGTTAGAATTCTGCAACCCATTCAAGACAGTTCCTTGAGCATGAAGGACGAAGAATGACAAATTTGGAAAAATTCTGTGGTCGGCAGATTATTAATATATTCTGGCTCCTTTGTGATAGAAATTTAAACATTTAAAATTTTTATCCCCTAATGATATGTTAGTCACCCTTACCTGTCAAACCAGCCACTAGGTATTGGTAGAGGTTGATCTAAAAGAAGGAGGGAGTGTTATGAAAATCATTAAAATATTAAGTATTTGAAAAAAACTCTAGGCAAATTACAAATCTTGATCTAATCTATACATATGATAAAATGTTCAACATGTTAACTGTTACAATGAATTTGCTATTATCCTGGTTTGTATTTTTTGTACCCATTGTCTGCAGAGAAGCTGAGTACCTATATTACTGACAGAGGACACTGACACATTGCATTCAGATCCATACACCTGCACCCTGACCTCGTCAGATTTCAACATGCGATTGTGTTCAAGCAACCGCTGCATGTGCATTCACTTCAATTGGCTGCCTGTGCACAGCTCTAAGGTGGATGCACATGCATCTGCCAGAGGACTAGACTAATTGCCTGTCTGAATGAGCCCTAAAACATGGGGGAAACATAACAAAAGATAAGTTGCGTAGGATATTTTATAAGTAATATGTCAATATGATAGAGCTCTTCTTTAGCTTCCCTTCAGCTATTTAACATTTCCAGTAGTATTTTTTTTTTCATTTCTTTCTAACATCGTGTACCTAACTCCAGAAACCCGCTGCATTTAATTATATTATTACAATGCTTAGTCATATTTCTGTATGTGCTGCTGTTATTAAACTTTACAAATCTGGTAGACGCTATTGATCTGCCATTTATATTTTAGCATTCTGCTACTGCAGAGTTTTAAGCTTCCCCAGCAGGCACAAGGTTGCAATAATACATGTAAATAATGCAATTAATCTCTGTACATGTAAGCTGTGTTTCTGCAGACTCCCTACTTTTGCTGGATCTCTACAGGTTTAAACTAGTTGGGTTTAATTTATATGTGCTGCAGTAAAAGAAAGAGTCTATTGGTGCTGAATTAAATAGAAAACTGGAGCATATTTTACTATGGCTATGCTAAATGTGGTGTTTTCAGTGACATTACTGTTTTTTTTCTATTAAAATAAGACCATGGTGAATCTGTATTTATTATGTTTCCTTGTACATATCATCAAATTTTTTCTTTCTCCGCCATAATTTGTGAATATGAATATTGTTGAATTAAAGCTTATTACTGTTTTTGGATAGTGTGGGACAATTCAAACGTATATTACATTGTTTTTCCAGTCCGTGACCTTTTTGGAGAGAGTTCCCTTCTCTTATTCTCCTAATGTTCCTGTGACACCTTGAATACAGAAATCAAACCTTTGTCCAAGGTTCTATCCCTTCCCTTCCTCCCTGTCCTTAAAACGGGGTTCCACCCAAAAGTATAACCTCTGCTTATCTAAATCTTCCCCCCTCTGGGCCACAATTTGCACCTTTCTGGGGGGGAAGGGGAGCAGGTACCTGTTTTTGACAGGTACCCTCTCCCCACTTCCGTCAGACTTTGTTGCAGTGAGGTACGTTACCAGTTAGGCCCTCCTCCCTCGTCCTTCCAGCGGCGGGGCCAGTAAATGAGCGCAGAGCACTTCACTCATGCACAGTAGGGAACCGGGTGTCAAACAACAAGGCTTCACTGCTGGGTTCTCTTACCGGCAATGGCGGCAGCAGCACCCGACAGCCAATGTGGTGCCGACATTCCTGGATTCCAGGACAGGTAAGTGTCCTAATATTAAAAGTCAGCAGCTACAGTAGGTGTAGCTGCTCGCTTTAAATTTGTGAAGGGGGCTGGAACTCCGCCTTAAAATGGAATTTGTCTGCGCCCTATTGGAGACACTTTCTACCACTTTCTGTCCTGACATCAAGGGAAAGGAAATTTTGCCAATAGGGACATAAATGGCAAAAAAATTCTATCAGGGGCTCTAACTACCCTGTCCATTTCAAAATAAATCTAGATTAAAAGTCCATGCAATAGAAAGGCATGTATACTAACTTCACTGGTATTCTGTTGCTGCTACTATCTTCTTTCCATTTCATTGCTGCAACTTTTATGAAATGCTTTGGTATTCTATGCTTCTGGTGTGTCAGCTTGTGCTTCCTGCTGCATGCTGTGGTTTCATCCCTCGACCCCTAGATCCCTACATTACTACTGAGTTCTTCAGTAAGAAGAAGTTTTGGGGGGATAGAACCAAGGTACTGTATGTGGAGAGGGACAAAGGTGCCCCATACTCCTTAAAATGTCTGATTTGAAAGTGGTTCATGGAGGCTACAGCCCTTGAAAGAAGGGAAGGTATGAGACATTGGCCACTGGACAAGTGAGTATTAGTGCTCTTCCATGGCAGGGCCCTTTATTCTCAATTTTCTTTTTAAACCTGCCACAGTTGCTTCAAGTATATTCATCCTCAGTCTGCAGCATATGTTAGATCTAGAAAACGTTTAGATTTTCAACAACATTTTTACAGATTTACAGCACTGACCGGAGATCTTTTTTAATTAGTGGAAGAGGAGCATATATGTGATTTTATTATGTCACCAAAAAACCTCAAATATGTCTATTTTTCATTTTTTTAAAAAAATGTGTTTATGCATACTCTGGTATACATAGTGTAAAATTATTAAAACCCTGGGGGGGGGGGGGGGTCAAAAATAATTAGTAAAAAAATGATGTGATATAAAGGTGCATCATCCCTATCACTTTTGACCATAGAATACTAGAATATTAAAGTAATCTGCCCTCACTCCTGGACATCTGGAAACCATGGAGCCAGGGACTGCACAAAGACCTCATAGAGGGAATAGCCAGTGTGGTCTCCCTTGGCTTCAGCTGTCCTAGATTAGCTGGGGGGGGGGGGGATTCAGTTTAATTTTACAGCCAGCTTCAAATGGTATTGTAAATAAAGGTATAATAGCCCTTCAATTTACCATAATTACAACAAAATCTTTACAGATTTACAGGACTGACCAGGAACCTTTTTTAATTACCGGCAGAGGAGCATATATGTGATTTTCTTATATCAACTAAAAACCTCAAATGTGCCTATTTCTCATTAAAAAAGATCACACTCTGGTGTACATTGTCAAATTATAAAACATTGGGGGGGGGGGGGGGTCAAAAATAATTTGTAAAAATTATGTGATCCAAAGGTGCATCATCCTTCTTCTCACTTTTATCTATAGAATACTAGAATATTAAAGTTTTCTCTCTTTGCTACAGCACATCTGGAGGCCACATAGCACATGGCCCTTATAGAGGGTATAGACTACACCCATGTGGACTCCCTTGGTTTCAACTGTCTCAAATTAGCTGGGGTGACAAACTACTTTTAAAGCCAGTTTCAAATTAAATTGTAAATTAAAGTTATAATGACTCTTTAATACACCTTTAAAAGTACAGTAAAATGTATGAAAAATACAGATGACAAACAGCTAACATATTTTATTTTTTGTTCTTTTTCTAGATCTTGGCAATTATATCAATCCTGTTCATCGTGCTTTCAACCATTGCATTATCATTGAACACTCTGCCTGATTTGCAGGAACCGGATGAGTTTGGACAACTAAATGACAATCCACAGCTTGCACATGTTGAAGCTGTATGCATAGCTTGGTTCACCATGGAATATCTCCTGCGCTTTCTTTCATCCCCAAACAAATGGAAGTTCTTTAAGGGTCCACTAAACATTATAGATTTGTTGGCTATTTTGCCATATTATGTTACAATTTTCCTAACAGAATCCAACAAAAGTGTGCTTCAATTTCAGAATGTCCGACGTGTGGTTCAGATATTCAGAATTATGAGGATATTACGTATTCTCAAACTCGCCAGACATTCAACAGGTCTTCAGTCCCTGGGATTCACGCTTAGGAGAAGTTATAATGAATTAGGATTACTGATATTATTTTTAGCCATGGGGATAATGATATTCTCTAGCTTGGTATTTTTTGCTGAGAAGGATGAAGATGCTACAAAATTTACAAGTATACCAGCATCGTTTTGGTGGGCTACCATAACAATGACTACCGTGGGCTATGGAGACATCTATCCCAAGACACTACTTGGCAAAATAGTTGGGGGTCTCTGCTGCATTGCTGGAGTTTTAGTGATTGCCCTGCCTATTCCAATCATAGTAAACAATTTTTCAGAGTTTTACAAAGAGCAGAAGAGGCAAGAAAAGGCAATTAAGAGGAGAGAAGCTCTTGAAAGAGCGAAAAGGAATGGAAGTATTGTTTCCATGAATCTCAAAGATGCATTTGCTCGCAGCATGGAATTGATCGATATTGTTGTAGATAAGTCTGCAGACGGAACTAATAAAATAGAGAAAGGTAATGATAATCATTTGTCCCCAAGCCGATGGAAATGGGCACGGAGGACAATGTCAGAGACAAGTTCAAATAAATCATTTGACAATAAATATCAGGAGGTCAGTCAACATGACTCTCAGGAACTATTAAACAATTCTTCATCCAGCCCACAGCATCTCAGTGCCCAGAAGCTAGAGGAGCTGTACAATGAGATCACAAAAGCACAGTCACATCCTAGTGTTAATTCTTCATATCAAGAGCACTCTGTCATCCCTCCTGCATATGAGGAGGAAATAGAAATGGAAGACGTGTCAGCAAAGAGGAACCAGCTATCGGTTGCCCCAAAAGATATCATTACAGATATGAGAAGTGTGTCTAGCATTGACAGTTTTGCCAGTTGTGCAACAGATTTCACAGAAGCTGAACGATCCCCCCTTACACCATTTCCTGGAAGTAACCTTGAAATTAGGTTCCCTTCATACACTGTGCCTGAAGAAGGCAGCCATGAAGTCAAAGTGTCTCAATTTTTGCCACGTTCGAAATACACAGGTTTTGCTCCAAAAGATGTCACATTTGAGTATAAGTTGTCAGAACCTTCTGGAACCCCCAAAATACTTCTACAAGATCAGATCAATAATGAGGTAGAAAGTGATCAGGGTTCCATGAAGGGAAATAACCCCGTAAGATCAAGATCTCTGAGAATAAATTCAAAGCAATCAAAAAGCAGCACTCTCCAAAATCCAGCAAGTATTACAAGTACATTGCCGACAAACACAATAGAACACCCACTGTACACTCATCTTCAACTAAGCACACTTTTTTTGCAAGACTATTCTTCTTCAGAGGAACCGACACAGGCAAAAGCTGAATCACCCGGTGGACTTGCAAGACCTCCAATATCACCTTCTCGAAATCCAAAACTTTTTTCACTTTCTTCAAAGAAGAGAAGCAGCTTTACAGAAATAGACACAGAAGATGATGACTTCATGCAGGTATGTGGCTCAAAGCATGATACTCAGGAGGACATCAAAACCAACTGCATTGAGGAGCAGAATGAAGGAACTAGTGTACCCACAGAATCTGATACAGTCTCCCTGCAGAAAAATATCAGTCAAAACTGTACTCAGGACATATACCTGGCAGGAGAGGACATTAAACAGGACAATAATCAGGAGGAAAGCAAAGTAGAAAATCATCTATTTGTCCCAGAAATTCACTCAGAGACTGGAGAAACAGGTTATTGTCAGACACGTGAGACCAGCATGTGACTAGTTGCAAAAGCAATAATGACTTTTTTTTTTTAAAAGCACTAAGGTTGGTAATGCCTGTGAACGCAAAAGGAAAAGCCTCAAAGACATCCACAAACTATTTATTTTGCATGGCATGAAGAACTGCTTAGTTAAATAGTTCAGGAACTACCTTTTGTAACAAAATATATAATGACTCAGCAGCAGTGTGTAATAATGAAAGCCCTTCTTAAGAGCCAGTGTATTGCAAAGCCTGACATTCTTGATCCTGTAATCCACGACTGTAGATGTGTTTTGGAGCGTTTAAAGGCAATGTAGCGTTTGCAAAGGGAAGGATTAAGTGTCAATGCATGCATTAAGAAAAAAAGCAGGTGGAAATGAGGTGCTGTAAGCTTTAAGGAAGCCTATATGTGTATATATATATGTTAGCTAGAAGATGGAGAATAGATAAACAAGGTATATACATGGAACCCATCAATTGGGACACAGGTACTTCCTTCACAGTATATTGCTTTGAGGACTTGTACAGACTTACATTATGTTGCAGAACTGCAACCTTACTTTTAGCTGGCCCGGTGGTACAAAGGTTTGCGTTACAACACATTGGATGATTACATGTGTTGCAAGGCTTACCAACACTGGAATCGTTATGCAACTGAAGTAAAATGTTTTCTGTTGAGAGGTCTTTGTTGGTTTCAATTAAGAGAATATTTTTTATTTTTTTTGTGCTATAATTCACTGCAGATTTTTGCTGTGCATAAAAGATTGTTTTTTGCATTTCTTATTAAAAAATAATAAAGTAAAAAAAAAAAAAAAACAGGCAAGGTTTAACAACCACAAATACTAGTGTGAAGACTGATGTTTAATGTGTTAACTTGCCAAAAACGTTGTCAATGATAATGTCCCACTGTTATTTACCCAAAGTACAGTAATTGATCGCCACGTAAATAGTGCCAATTGCCATGAGTTTGCAATCTACATGATTAATGTCCTACTGTGTATTACTTTCCAGTCAATATTTCTTCTTTATGATCGTGGATAAGTGACTAATCAGGTTCAACATTTCCACATGGATTTCATTACCAATAAAGACCACTTATGTCTGGCATATTCCAACAACCAATTGCATCTTTACATTGCATTGCATCAAGACAGAAGTTCAATATGGTATAGCTAATCATCATAAATAGCAAAATTGTTTTTTGTCAGATTTTTTTCCTTTAGGTTTATTTGATCAGGAGGCCTAAGCAGTGTTTTCATGTTAAATTACTTAACAACATAATTGGAATGCAAATGGGATCACTCAGAATATCGTCTTAAATGATATATTAATTAACATTATCATTGTAAAGGGAACTTTAAGCACAAAATATTTTAATATACCTTAGGCTATACAAGAACTCCAGTCTAATTAAAAAGCAGGATGTAGTTTCAAAATGTGGAACTGCTAAACTCACCAAATACAATGAAAATGTCTACTTTTTGCAATTTCATACCTAAGCATAAATTCATTAAAATGCATGATTTATTTTTAACGTTTTGGAGCATATTTTTTTAAGCAGTTGATGTGACATTCACCAAATATTCACTGCAGGTGAAACATCCCAGTAAAAGTTTCCAATTACACAGTATGATTAACCACCTGTGAAATTGTGGCAAATGTCAAATGCACTGATTTATAAATATGCCCCCTGTAGTTTTACATGCATTCAGGCTTTAAAGTTATAGCATTACATTTATTCATGATTTGAAATTATAATTTAAATATCAATCAGTGATGGAAATTAAATTTTTCAGCATGAATTTAACATGTAACTTCTCAAAGTCTCAACTGAACATGAATTTTTATTTTATGGCCATTTTTTCTGCTTTTCTCAGTAAACATCTAATAGAAGTTCATAGCACTGGGTTTTGGAATCTAAAAATTCTAAAACTCATGCAAGAATTTAAGGTTTTTACCTTTAACAAATAAGCAGGGTGTAGAGTGTGCTAAATGGATTCCTCCCATCAACACATTTGAGGTAGATAGTGGAATCCTCCCCGCAGCACTATTTCATTCTGACAGTGGTGACTCCTCCACTCTCACAATACACTGATCAGCGGCGCAGCCAATTAGCTGCAACACTGATCAAACACAAATTTTCCAACATTCCCATTGGAAAGAAATTGATCACTAGGTCAACTTTTCTCAAATAGGAATGGCCATAGATGGATAGAAATTTGGCTGGTTCCTGCTGAACTGGTCGAATGTCGATCCATCTATGGCCAGCTTTATGAGATTTCATTCTTGTGTCAGCATATGCACTTCCAAGAGCAGTGAACGTCCAGGCTAAAAGATAAATCACTCTGCAAATCTGTGATGGGAGTTGCGCTCTTTACAAATTCCTCTGTGTTGGTCCTTAGAGTTAAAGCATAGTACACTGTAAAACTATATTTCTTTCACAGAAAGCATTGCCGTTGTTCTAATTTGATAATGTGGTCATTTTAGATACAGAAACTGCTAAGCGGAGCATTTAATGCAAAGTCTCCTCTGCATTAACTAATTTTACAGTGAATGGTCACAAAAAAAAACGGATCAAATGATTGTGTACAAAATGTATAATAAAGAGAAAAAAGCAGGGCTGCCCTGGACCCATTATCAGACCTATTTTTTTCAAAATGATGACATATTACACATAAATATTTTTATTTAACACTTACAATGCCTTGAAAAAGTATTCATACGCCTTGAAATTTTCCCCATTTTGTCACTCATGATACAACCAAAAACGTAAATGTATTTTATTGGAATTTTATGTGATACACCAACACAAAATGGCACATAATTGTGAAGTGGAAGGAAAATGATAAATGATTTTCAACATTTTTTACAAATAAATATCTGAAATGTGTGGCCTGCATTTGTATTCAGTGCCCTTTACTCAAACCAATTTCCTTCAGAAGTCACCTAATTAGTAAATAGAGTCCACCTGTGTGTAATTTGACCTCACTATAAACACAGCTGTGAAGTCCTCAGAGGTTTGTTAGAGAACCTTATGCCCCGTACACACGTGCAGATTATCTGAAGACTTTTGTCTGCAGACTTACCAAAACCATATAATATGAGGTCAAACCTAAACACTTTCAATTTGTATGCAATCCGGCAGGCCCTTGCACTACATAGAAAAGGTAAATCTGAAGACAAAAGTCTTCAGATAATCTGCACGTGTGTACGGGGCATTAGTGAACAAACAGCATCATAAAGGCAAAGGAACACACCAGACAGATCAGTGATAAAGTTGTGGAGAAGTTTAAGGGCTCTTTCACACGGGCGGTCTGATCAGATCCACCTGTCAGTTTTTTAGGCGGATCTGATCAGATCCTCCATGCAGCTCTATGGGGCAGCGGATGTCAGCGGAGAAACCATCCGCATCCGATCCTGTGCTGAAATCTGGACGGATGGAAACCCTATTTTTCCATCCGTTCAGTAATCGGAGCGGAGCGGATCTGATGAGAGTGGACAAGCGGTCCGCTCTCATCCGATCCCCCATAGAGGGCAGCGGGTGCTGAGACACCTCCCTCTCCGCTCTGCAAGCGGAGACAGAGCTGTCATCCGCCGGCTCAGCGGGGATCACGGATCGATCCCCGCTGAGCAACAGGGATCCGCCTACGGAGGCGGACCGTGTGAAAGAGCCCTAAAGCAGGGTTAGGTTATAAAACATATCCCAAGCTTTGAAAATCTCTAGGAGCACTGTTCAATCCATCATTCAAAAATGGAAAGAGTATGGCACAACTGCAAACCTACCAAGACATGGCCGTCCACCTAAACTAACAGGCCAGGCAAGAAGATTATTAATCAGGGAAGCAGCCAAGAGGCCCATGGTAATTGTGGAGTAGCTGCAGAGATCCACAGCTCAGGTGGGAGAATCTGTCCACAGGACAACTATTAGTCATGCACTCCACAAATCTGGCCTTTATGGCAAGAAGAAAGCCATTGTTGAAAGAAAGCCATAAGAAGTCCGGGAAGTTAAACATCATGCAAAATGAATAGACTAACCTGCTCCTATCAATCTGGTGTTGGCTTATCTAAGACATCTATGTGAATATGAGAAATACACTGTGAACTCTACATCTACTACATCTCGCATGAGTGTATCCCTTTTTTTTCTTTTCTACTTATTCAAGTATATTAACCAAGTCATACATCGATTAATGTTCTAAAATACTTTTTATGCCCCACTACCCTGATATTGTTAATACTGGATATTGTATCGCCCTATGTAAGTTCTACTGTTGGACTATTATACCCTACTTTTTACTTCTTTAAAAAAATTTGTTTAGAAGAAAAAAGTCCTGTTTGCAGTTTGTGATAAGCCATGGGGGGGGGGGGGGCACAGCAAACATGTGGAATAAAGTGCTCTGGTCAGATGAGACCAAAATTTTACTTTTTGGCCTAAAAGCAAAATGCTATGTGTGGCAGAAAACTAACACTGCACATCACCCTGAACACACCAACCCCCACTGTGAAACATGGTGTTGGCAGCATCATGTTGTGGGGATGCTTTTCTTCAGCAGGGACTGTGAAGCTGGTCAGAGTTGATGGGAAGATGGATGGAGCCAAATACAGGGCAGTCTTAGAAGAAAACCTGTTAGAGTCTGCAAAAGACTGGGGTTCACCTTCCAGCAGGACAATGACCCTAAACATACAGCCAGACAATGGAATGGTTTAGATCAAAGCTTATTCATGTGTAAGAATGGCTCAGTCAAAGCCCAGACCTAAATGCAATTGAGAATCTGTGGTAAGACTTGAAAATTGCCGTTCACAGATGCTCTCTACCCAATCTGACAGGGCTTGAGCTATTTTGCAAAGAAAAATGGCAAAAATTTCACTCTCTAGATGTACAAAGCTGGTATAGGCATACTCAAAAAGACTTGCAGCTGTAATTGCAGTGAAAGGTGGTTCTACAAAGTATTGACTCAGGGGGGCTGAATAAAAATGCACGCCAAACTTTTCAGATATTTATTAGTAAAAAATTGTTAAAAACCATTTATCATCTTCCTTCCATTTCACAATTATGTGCCACTTTGTGTTGGTCTATAACATAAAATCCCAAGAAAATACATTTACGTTTATAGTTGTAACATGAGAAAATGTGAAAAATTTCAAGGGGTGTGAATACTTTTTCAAGGCACTGTATAACCAATAAGCAAGTTTCAAGCTCAAATTTAATGCTGTGACCTATAAAGTCTGTGACTGTGCAGAAATAAACAGTCCTGCAGTTTAATCCTATCTCCCCTACTCTTCATCAAGCAGCACTATCTAACTCCCTTTTCAGTTTAGCAACAATTTCTCATTTTAAAATTTTTGTCTAAAATATCAATCTTGTCAGTGACCAGGTAAATGCCATTAATCTTGAGAATCTCTTTCTACTTGACAGAAACTTAGTTACAGATTTTGGTTTAACGATAAAGGGCAATCAAGGGGGATCAATTTATACTAAGCAAGTCCCTCCTAAAGTAAATTTAGCCCCATAGCACTGGATATTTAAAACATGTTTTTATATATATAATTAAACATGGATACAAAAGATCAATGTGTAACCCTGTAAACATTTAGTACCTTTCGTGGTAACACACCTTGGCGCATTATGGTGGCATTCATTGTCATTCTGATCAGCAACTAAACGCACAACCAACACCAACAGACGTGCATTGCAGTGCAACTCAACACACTGCAACACAATCTGCAATGTGATGTGCTGTCAAAAATGCTACATAAACCTTATTTTTAGGTTTAGCAGTTCATTTGAATAAATGGGCTGAAAACGCAACATATGTTTTTTACTTACACTAGAGCAATAGTGTGAATGGGCCCTGGAATTTTTTTTTTTTTTTTAAAACGATTAAAAACTTTATAGTTTCCCTTTAAGCAAAGGAATTTTAATGTTCATATTAATTTAAACATGACTGCACATAAAGTGACCAATGAAAAAAAAATTCTGATTGAATGGTTGACCTACAACTTGTACTTTGCCCATGCTAGGCACAATAACAGATTCACTGAATAACAGGCACCACAAGATGCCTTTATTTTTCCTCCCCGCACCCCCCCCGGGCACCAGAACGGCATAATATTCCTGTTTCTGTTTTACCTTTTTGAAAGCCAGAGCCTGGATAAGGTTTAGCAAACATATTGTCCCATGTGACAGCACTCAGGCCTGGTGATTGGCAGAGGAGTGCCATGTGGTTCGCCATACCTGGAAGTACTGAGCATATCTTTGGGATATAATGGGAGATCGTGTGATGTTGGAGTATAGGGATGGTGAGTAAAAGCTGTTTCATTTGCTGCCTATTAAGCTTTGCCTAGTTTGAGCAAAGTACAGGTTTGCTTTAAGACATTGGCAACTATGCTAATACTGTGCTGAATGTGTCCCTTCCCAACCAAGTCCCAGGGCAGTGACTTTAGTAACAGGGAAGCTGAATAGACATTTTGCAGCCACAGGACAAGCAAGCAGCCTGAGGTCAGATAAGAACAGCTTCATCTAAGTCTGGTATGAATTCTCCTGGCAGTGTCCCTTTCTTTAAAAAAAAGAAAACCTTAGTCGGGCTAAAATTGCAGTGTTAACATCGCCTATTTCTTCCATGCTTAAATCTTAATATAAAATCTAGCCACAAATCATAAAACGTGTAGCTTCAGGCAATTTCTTTTTTGTTGAAAAAAAGGAAGAAGGGTGAAAAATGGTGATCCTTTGTAAAATGTTTATTATTAGATAAGACAGTGAGGGAAAATCTCCAATAGGGACACTAACAGAAATAAAAGCTGATTGAGATTGCATTCTTCCCAACCCTCTTAAAGAAGTGAATGCATTACTAGTGTACCACTGTTAAAGAAATCCTCCTTGTCTTGCCTAGGCAACATTGTCACCGAGACATGAATTGGGGGAAAATCTCTCTCTTGTCTGAAGGTATTTAAAACAAAAAAAGTTTTTTCTTTAAAGTGCACCTGTGTTCAGACTATCGACAAGAAATAATTTAACACAAGTAACTAAAATGATTAAATGAGCATTGGAACTAGCAATCCCTCATCTTTCTAGCTGCTTGTTCTTTGAAGTAATTCATTCTCAAAATCATCAAAGATCATAACAAAGACTCAGGTTTTCATCAGTTTCTAACAGCTCAGGAACGCCTGCCATGTGTTGACATTAAAATGCTGGCAGGCTGCTAAGATTCCACTCCCTACAGAAAGGAGCTCAGATTTCAGTTCCGCTTTTAAGATGAATTTCTCTACGATGCTTATAGCTAGAAATGAACAAGGGCTCGGTCCAAAGTGCTTTAACTGCTTGGGGTTTCATTTGATTTTTATAGAATTTTTTAAACCATGATCAGTGTTTCCCAGATTTTAGGGTTGACAGTTTAAGAAGCCATTTGCTTCACAGAAAAAAGAAAACTTCCACAAGTAATGTCTTGTGATTATCATTTTTTAATATAGATATCTTCTTAATAATTTTAATACAATTATTTAAAATAATATTTCTCCTTTTTCATGTTCTTCTTCTTGTTATTAATAATATTAGTAGGAAGTGAAAGCCATAAAAATGATAAAATATACAGGCTAATAAACTGTAGTTTCAGGTACTGCAGTGGGCTAAATCGTATCTTCAATCATTTATCATCTTATTAATAATGCTGCAAGTAAGGTCATAGACAAAGGCACAAAAAATAAAAAATAAACATTTTATGTTGCCAATGCCTTGCTATGTATACTAAAATTATTTTGTTGCTTTAGTTCCCTTTGAGAATATGTACATGTAGTTTTTATTCTTTCTTGTATCTTTAACTTTCGGATTTTTTTTCACTTATACTTAAAAGCGGAGCAATTCTACATTGACGAATACGGGTATGCAATATTGTTTTGGCAGATAGCAGTTCTCTCTGAAAACAAATATAGCACAAGCTGAAGTCATGAAGTCAAATTGTATCATTAAATACGCTATATGTTCCCTGTTGCTAAGCCTAAATTTTATAATTGTCATCCATTTGTCTGACTGGAACTCACATTAGTCAATGGGCTTTTTGTCAGCGATCAGGTAAAAGAGCTAAGGACCTAAGGACATGTCAAACAACATTAAAAATATGCTATTTGTACTACAGCCTGTTTGAAACAGAAGCTACTTTTTTTTTGGTTTACATCAGACATACTTTTTGTAACAAACATCACCTATAACATCCTCCCTTTATGAGAAATGCCATGAGAAGAGCTAATACCCTAAACTGCATGTGAGCACTGAAAGGTATAGTGCTCTGGAAAGACTTTCTATAATCAAGTAACTTCACAGCATGCACTACATACATTTATAAAGCTGCCCTATCTTATTGCAGTAATGCAACTTGACCCACAGCCCACCATAAAGGGGTCAGAGTTTTGGAGATTACATCCATTTTGAGAGATACAAGCAACAATATTTAGAGCCTAACTGCAGTCCATATTAATAAAAAACAAACAGCTCAGGGGACAATATACACAGTCAGCAGGATGTGTCCCTTGTGCTGATGTCTCTTCTGTTAGCTAAAGTCTTCCTCCATCAACCCCCCACCCCTGCTGCTGTAATATTACAGTGCAGCTGGGGTAATAGAAAAGTAGGAACAGTGACAGGCTCCCATCAAGAGTGTCCGACTATGCCTACCCTTTCCTCCCAGCTACTTAATTTGTACAAACTGTCTATGAATAAAACGCCGTCTTTAAATGGAGGAGCTTGGCGGAAAAGGTGGCATAGTTGGGCACTCTTGATGAGCGCCTGCCACTGCTCCAATAGTTCTGTTAATGCCCGGCACCATATCCTGGTGGTGGAGGATGGAGGAAGATGTTAGGTAGCAGAAGAAACCCCCAGCATTCTACTGACTGTAAGCATTATCCTTTGTGCTGTTTTATGTTTTTTTGTTTTGACGGCTCTTGTGCTTTAAACAATGCATTTTATTTACCGTAGGTTGTATTAAAAATTGTACATTATATTTATACTGCATGAAACTGCAGTTGTCAGCCCTCAATGTTAGGTGAACAAAAAGTTAATTTCAGCATTGAATATACCCCAGTGTAAAGTGGCTACTAAAGCTGGTCACAGGTATATAAAACAGTGTGTAGGTTTTTTAGAGAAATGTGTATGAACATGCATGTTTTATTTGCCCAAGTGTTCCTAGCTTTGCAATGAGCAGGCTCCTTACATCATGGAAGGAAAAATCTATTTAAATGTGTAGTTTTATCCTGCCCATTGTGGGCAAATACAGTGTCTTTGCAACGGGGCCATCCCAACCCACTATTACTAATCTTGCCAGTGCTCCCCCATCCCTCAGTTGAAATCCACACTGTTAGCTGGTGTACAAACAGTACTTGGGCCATTGTTATATGAGGAGAGGTCACATGCTGTGTCATACCTCAAAGAATTTGGTAGTGTAGCCAACTGCCATGGAGGAAGTAGTAGTATGTGCGCATTGACAAAGTGATTATCAATGGGTTGGGAAACCCCTTTGCAAAGACATTGTTACATTGGCCTGAATGGAGTAAGGTGACTGTGTCTATTTAGGGCAGTCACACTTGTGCACAGCAGTGAATCGTAGCATACCCTTGGCTAGTTTGGATTTCTTACTGGTCAATACTATCTATGATATAGAAAAAAGTTGCTTGATTTTACACATTTCAGTGTCACACAGCTAAAAATATTTTTAGAATAGGAGTAAACCATAATTAACTTTTCATTGACTTTTTTTTTTTTTTTCCAAAAAGCTTTATTGAACACGGTACACATTAGTTTCATTGACTTTTTATTCAGAATGAAATCTTGAAACAGTCAATTAATGTGGCAAATTTTTAAACCAAGAAAGGGAGGTGGACACTTTGCCTACCGCCAACAGTTAGAATATAATGAACTGGTAGCTGTGGGCAAGAAACTCACTTTTTTCTCTCGGTTGGAATAAATCAATGATACTCATCTGTTCTTTTTGGATAATGAATCAATAGTATATGAATGTATCACATATTGCCATCAATCAGAACATATCCTCTTCCTCCTTTTGATTGGGCTTTTGTGCATAACATGGGTTTAAGGTAACACGCAGTTAGGAGAC
This sequence comes from Pelophylax lessonae, assembly GCF_965119305.1. NCBI lineage: Eukaryota > Metazoa > Chordata > Amphibia > Anura > Ranidae > Pelophylax > Pelophylax lessonae. Next base: position 448,942,306 of record NC_138772.1, read on the forward strand.
ATTGAAAGTGTAACATTGAGTATTTTTATAAAGGATATGTCTCCTTTTGTAAGTCAGTTTGATAGACTAGGGAATTCATCTTTTTTTAACTCCATATAAGAGAACAAAAAATCAATGAATGTCAAGTTGGTTGCACAAAATATTTTAAACATGGAAATATGAACATGTTTGTACCAAGCTGAAAAAAAAATGAACCAACAATTGATTTAATAGTAAATGGGATTGCATTTAATTTGGATTGCATAGTATGATCTTAAACAAAGACAGGGATCAATGGAGCTTATGCTGAGTGTTCAGGTGAATAATCAGTCCATTAAGTGCTCAAAATAAATATTTCATAGTTACTTATTCGCACAATGTAAAATTGAAAATACCTATAGTATATAAATATATAACCTGATATAACCTACCATGGGCATGGAAGAACCTGCATGTTCCGGTGTTTTGTATTAGACAGCTATTATTTTTTGAACAAAGCTTTTAACAAGTCCAGATATCAAAACTATAATAAAATGAGATATATATTTATAGGAAAATGACTCAAACAATCTAATGCAGGTGGAAGAGAATATGACTTAAATATAATTCTAATATTTAATTTTTAAATTAGAATTTTTACACAAAACAAAAAATTATTTTATTAACATGACCAAGGGTGAATAAAACAAATACAAATATTTTAGCTATCGTTATAATAAATAGAATACAAGAATAATACTTCATATTATGTTTTTACTAAATCGAAATTATGATGATGTGTCATAAAAAGCATTGACAGCTGTGGTTCAGTATGAATGGCTATAATCCTCTATTTCTTTTTCTATAAAGTAATTATAAAGATATATATTTTTTATTTCATCAGCCATCATTTGTTGAACCATTACAATTCTAATATCCATGGCATTTTCTCAGAATAATCCTAAAAACGTTGGCAGCACTTTAGCTTTTACTTACCGTAATTACATCTACAATTTTTATATGCCTCTGACCCACATAGCTTTGTTCTTGGAGTGGCAAATCTTACACGCACAACCAATTATGTTTCTTCATAGTGACATATCTGGCAACTAAAGTTAAAAGTGAAGTGCCATTTTGTCTAGATAAATTGTCGATTCTTTGCAGATGAATAATATAGACAAAAACAATAATGATGATTGGAATGTTACCTGTTAAGAATAATTTATAGCTCATTCATTCATACAAGCATGTGCATGCTGCATCCAAACATTATATCCAATTAACATATGAATGCTGTTTAATAGTTACCAATGTTGAAGCTGTTCATTTATTTATAAGGAGACATCACTCATACAAAATTATAACATTTTTAGCACAATTTTAGCACAGACTTGTCATACGGATATTAGCTTCCAACGGGTTGACCCATTAAGTGGTTGTACGTTGAGAAGCTTATCAGAGGGCTTACATTATAAAGAACCACTCCTAATCTGATATATTGCAGTTTTACTGCCTCCCCAGGCCTCACTGGTCTCATGCTGTGTAATTAATATTAGAATTATATGTATGCGTGTGTATGTGATATATCACATCTGCTCAGCCATTACTAGCAGAAATACAGATACACATAAAAGAAAGCATACATGCACAAGCTGAAAGTCCTGCCAAGAATGTCCTAATTAGAAGGAACATTTCCTATGTACATAGCCTTAAAGAAAACACTGGTACACCTTAATGACAAAGATTAAAACAGTGCATAGAAAATGTTTAGCTTAAGGTGCCCTGACCAACAAATCTGAGTTCACTGCAAACAGCCAAAAGTCTAACTGAAATCCCATTTAAATTGTTATAAATAGATTAATGTTGCAGTAAGCTAGTAAGTGATCATAGTTTACCAATCCATTTACCTGGCACAACATCCCACCTATAGTAACAAATCTTCTCTCCTGCTGTTATTATGCAGAAAAGACCCACTACCCTCTTTATGGAAGCAGCAGCCTCTCTGAAGAGGTCCAACACACACCCTGTGATTTGCTGCTTAAGAAGTTAAACAAATGGTAACACTGTCATCACTTACCATTTTATTGCACCTGGACTCTATCTAATTGGGCTTTACCTTGGCTTATTATTTTAGTAAATAAAGCTAGCTGTGCTATTCTGGTGAGGTTTCGGTAAAAAAAAACTTAAGGCTTGCAGATCTATGGGATAATATCTTAATGCCGCAACCTGTTTTTGACAATTGTTACACTGACTTTGGATGAGAGCTCTGACGATATTATTTATGCTGTTGTTCTGCCCTTTTAGATTTTTATCTAGGTTTAATGATATGTATTGTTTATTAGAATACTAAAGAATCACAGAGCAAGATGCAGCATACATGGGCAAAATCTACCAAAACTATTCAGTCATTCTCAGAATTTATATTGGTCAGTTGGATAGAATTCAAAAGGACTAAAATAGAATAATTTAAAATAAACTGCCACACTGATAATATACAGGTACAAGCAATAATATATCATATAAAATAACAGCACACAGGGGTTGATTTACTAAAACTGGAGAGTGCAAAATCGGATGCAGCCCTGCACAGAAACCATTCATCTTCCCAGTTTTTTTGTCAAAGCTTAACTGAAGAAGCTGAAGTTAGAACCTGTTTGGCTACCATGCACAACTGCACAAGATTTTGCATTTTCCCATTTTAGTAAATCAACCCACAGTATCAATACACATAATAACAGTTCATTGCACACTTTACTCAAAAAAATTACAAATGATACAAAACATAAGAGCCATATATACTACAATCTTTATCGGTTTACCACTACCTGTAATAACAGCCATATATCTTATATATATGGTTTAGTGAGAGATTTCAGATAAATAAAACATACAAGGGAATATCATTATAGGGGAATGTGCAAAAATACATAGTAATGAGCATTAAAGTGTATGGTACCATGGCACAAGGTAACTTACTATATCATCCTAAGCTACATGGAAAAGTTTAGATTTTAATGCGCTACTATATGATTTACCTTCTTGTTGCCTACCACATGAAAATCAATGTGCTGCAAATGATGGTGATTGGCAACAAGTAGTAAATCCTTGAGTAGCACCAGATTAAAGCAACTGAGTCGGTTAGCCCCAAATGTGTATCTATTCTCTTTTTCAAAGTGTAGCGAAGGTGGTTGGACTAGAATGGACCATACACAAAACTTAAGCAGTCATGATGTTTAAAGGGTTACTTCACCTTTACTGACATTCACCAAAAACATCCACAAGCATCATGGGGTTCTCAGTGCTCCATTTTTTAAAAGAATGCGTACTTTATCAGCTGCCCATTTTATTGCCCTTTCCTCTCTGTCATGCAGATGGCAGAACATACGGAGCGCTGGACGTACAGTCCTGGAAACTCACACACTAGCACTCGGCTTAGTTCCATACCCACGCATGTGAAGTCCACACTCTCTCGTAGCTCAGCATTCTGCAACAGTGACAGAGGGGTGAGCAATGAAATGAGCAGCATTTGTTTAAAAAACGAAGCACCACATAGTAATGTCCTGAGGATGATGTAATGCTGGGGGATGTTCTTGGCAAAAGTCAGTACGGTAAACTGACCCTTTAAAAAAACATCAGTAGCACCACGTTTTTGAGCAATTGTATTTTTTTTCTGTATTTTATTTATGTTGTCAAATAGTATGTTTATTTTTTTGCTCTGTAAATATATATATGTATATACATATAAATTTATATTTGTACAATATTTGTTTCGGTAACTATCCTCAATGCTGCAAATGACAACTAAAAAAGCACAAAAGCTACCTGTCCATCGTCACGCATAGTTAGCAGTTTAACTTAATCACAGATATCTGATCTTCCCAGTTTTTGAAATGATGAAGATAACTTTGCACACTGAAACTTCTAATTTATTAAGACTGCGAGTAAAACCATATCTGTGTAAGTCAGAAGTATACCAAGAGGGTAAGTCCACCTAAAATTCCCAGTGCTTTGCTATCACTTGCTGGTTCTTTACATTTCTGAATGTAGGGCCCTGTTCACATATAGCATTGCTTATTTGAGCATTCCTGTTCATGATTTTTTGTTGTGCGGTTTTCATGCGATTCTGCGTGTGACGCATAGGGCAGCCTATTCATTTCAATGGGCTGCCCTATGTGTGTTTGTTGCCCAAAAGAAGCTCCTGCTCATTTTTGGGTGACAAGCTTAGCACAATTCTTTAATGCACGTTTTGCCACAACTGTGACAGTATCAGGATGCCATTAAGAATAAGGGAACCCAAATGCATGTTGCGTGTTTTGCTGAGATTTGGAATCACGGAATGTGAACAGGGCCTAAAAGCATATCCATCTTTTGAATCCATAAAGATCTTGCTTGGCATTTGACCCAGTAGTTGTGTACTACTTATGCTTAAAGCTGAACCCTCCTATCCCTTACAGCTATGGAAGCTGCCACCTTAACCTCTGTTTGATCAACTGCCATGATGCTACACATGTGATTAGTTATGACACCAGCCATTTGATGGCTTGACAGTTTGGTTGAAATAACAATCAAAAATGGTGGTCATTGTTGGCATGTCTTGAATGTAGCTGTTTTCGGACACAGTTAAATCATTGGGTTTAGTTCCACTATAATTTCCCTACTAAGCTTATGTGACACTTGGATGAAAGATGGGTAAGAGCTTCACAGTCTCAGCAGAGAGAGATGAATCTTATTTTACAGCAAGGCGATCTTAGCACCAATGTCCTGAAAATTATTACAAACTGGCGAGTGATATCAAATGCCATTACTATCTAAAAGTGACATACCAGTTTCAGGTGGAATTATCCTTTAAGGTTATATGTTGTAAACCAGCACCTTGAACCATTATTCAATTCAAATAGGTGTACACAATGAAAATGTGTTTTAGTTTTTCTTTTCTCATTTTTCCAGCTGGGCTAATGATATGAGTACAGGTCTACTGGCCTGGCATATATCTACTTTTAGTAAACCCAAAAGAGTTTGGTTTAGTTTTAAGGTTGAAAAAGTCCTTCATGTAAGATGTTTACAAACCTGGTTGCAAAAGAGCACAAGTGTCAGTAAAATCCAAATTTTTTCATCCGTACAGGGTGCTCAGGTTAATGTCTGTAATTATTGATACCAATGGCATCATTGTTTCACATGTAATACTGGTTTCATTATTTATGCCACCATTTTTTCTTCTTGTCACCCTTTCAGCTGAACAAACTTGCAAACTTCTTTCTGCTTTTCCTCATCTACATCGATAATGTCTTCTCAATCCTATCTTATGACGCTTTTATCAGTGTTTCCATTCTGGCTGCCTTTGACGTACAGAAAGAGGAAATGTGACATTGTAATGACTAGAATGTTTATTACCTCCATATCAATCGTCCTATTAATTCTGTATGCATGCATGTAACTGTTGAACATTTATGTCAAATGTCTGTACAATGACTGCATTTCTTTCTTCATTTCAGTCTGAATGCATATGCAGGATAGAAATAAATGTATAAATGAATCATTCTGACTCATTTCAATTCTCTGTCATTTACATTACATTAATTCCATCATAGCCATGGGAGGCTGTAGTGCATTTCAAAGGGACAAAATTCACATAATGACAGCATATTGCCTATTAAAGGAGGGAGTATTTACATAGCACTAAATGTTATACTTTCTGTGTTGTGTATGTTTGCCCAGATTGTGCTTCAGTTGTAAATCAGGGCTAAATACCACTCACTGCTGCATGTTCTGAGCCTACAGAATAATAGGCATCTCAATCCTAGGTATGGCACAAGGGCCTTGGAAAGCCATTGTTCTACGTGGTTGGGCTTGGAGCATGAGAATAACTTCTGGGTTCAGCAAAAAGTCACAGGATGCAAGCACTTCTTAATCTGTATAGATCAGTGCATTGGAACAACGTAATGAGAAGTGTATAGAGAGAATACATAAAGTGTATTTCAGCCTTCCTTAACCTTTTCAACACAGAGGAACCCTTGAAATAAATTTCTGGTCTCGGGGGAACCCCTGCTAAAAATTAAAAATCTACAACTCATGACCCATTAGTGTGACAGTCTGTGGGAAGAATGCTCCTTACTCTTGTCATCATTGGGAAGAATTATGCCCTTACAGATAGCTAAAAGGAACAATGGTGTCATTGGAAACTTATCTAAGAGGCAGAAATTGCCCATTGCTCAAGGAACCCCTAGCAACCTCCGGAGGAACCCTAGTTGAGTAACCCTGGTCTATTTACTATTTACAATGCTGAGAAACAAACAGGCGAAGCGCCTCTAAGTGCAGCAAGTTTTAATAATAACAGACACACAAAATGAAGCAACTCACATGGGGTACATACTGTAGTCATAGGCTCAATCTGATGTTAGTGGATGATCGTGAAGTCCAGGGTCCGGGAGAAGAGATGACCGAAGCCGGTGGATGGAAAACAGAGGACAGAACAAGCCGGCTGCTGTCTTCCGGGACCGGCTGATCTCCGCGTGTCAGGCTGGAACGCAGCGTCGGCCGCGTGACGTCAACAGGATCAGAAGAATGACACAACGTGTTTCAGAGCATGCGCCAAGCTCTCAATGAGCATGCGCGCTCTTTTTTCAAGTGTTAATGCAAACTTTGCATTCTTCTGATCCTGTTGACGTCACACGGCCGACGCTGCTTTCCAGCCTGACACGCGGAGATCAGCCGGTCCCGGTAGACAGCAGCCGGCTTGTTCTGTCCTCCATTTTTCATCCACCGGCTTCAGTCATCTCTTCTCCTGGACCCTGGACTCTGGACTCCACGATCATCCACTAACATCAGGTTGAGCCTATGACTATGTACCCCATGTGAGTTGCTACATTTTGTGTGCCTGTTATTATTAAAACTTGCTGCACTTAGAGGCGCTTTGCCTGTTTGTTTCTCTGCATCTTCCACAGAACCGACTTCCCTGTGTGGTGGAGCTGGCCCTTTGCTGCAGACTGACTATTAAGCCATTTTGGCACACCCACCTTCGTTGGTTAACCCACTAGATGGACTTGAATATCTCTCATGTTATATGTCATGTATTTTAAAGGTATTTTAGGTCATTTGCACCATTATGCATGATTTTTTTAACATTTTAGCAATTTATACACCTATCACACCGACTCTACTACAGTAGACCAGAGCGCCAGCTTTTTATTTTCTTATTTACAATGCTGAGAATGCTTTTTTTTTCAAGTTAGAGCAAATTTGAAGCTCCCTCAGTGTCTTCTTCCTCACGCTCCAGCAGTCTAAGGTCCTGACATCATAAAGATAAATGCAGGGTCCATTGGGAATGCCAAGGGACAGTTCACCACCAGAGTGTGGAGAAGCGCCATCTACCAGGGGAGCAGAGGATCAGGCAAGTTAAAGTGCTTCTCCTCTCCCCTAGACTAAATAAGCAGTCAACCTTTACAGAGCAGGTGCCGCCCCACTGCAAGGGATAATTATCACAGTTGGGCTTTAAATTATTAAACTTGGGGATCTTACATATTTCCTATGAGTAGCAGATATACTTCTAGCAGAAATGGAGAATTCCAGCAATTGGATTTTTTTAGCCAGGATTGGGGGTGCCACAAATGGCTTACAGATATAGCAATTACATTTAGCAACATTTTTCCAAGCTGCACATTTATTTAACCTACTGGAGCCACTTGAATGTGTAGTCAATTTTATTCCAAAACTGAACGGAAATCTCCTATTAAAAGTTTCAAAAATAAACTTCAAGCAAAAGAAAAAAAATGTTTTGTATAGTTCCAACTAAAAAAATATTTGGATCTCCAAATATAATCTATTTTATCTTCTAGTGCTGGAGGGGCTGTGAATATGCAGCATTTGCCTCAGACTGATGACATCTACAGATCCCTCTGAGACTGATAATACCCATGCCCCCCGAAACTCCTGTGGACACCCAGTTTATACTGATAACACTCTTGATGACACTACAACTTAAAGGCTAACTTCAACTTTTACTCTATGTTCCACCCATATGTAGGATGTAGCATAATTCAAATTGGAACCACCCTATTCCAATGACAGCATGTGGGGTTTTGTTTTCCCCTGCAGAAGATGTCACGTTTCTTTTTGTAGTTCATCTATGAATAAGTGAACTATAAGACCCGTCTCCCACTGCAGCAGACGTACTTGTAGTCCTCAATGGAACACAAATGCAGTTATTGGCACACTCGTAGTGCATTGATGCTTCCTTCAGCTCTCCAACTGAAAGTCCTTAACTCAGTACAAAGAGCTGGAGGAAGAGTCTGATAAAGCCTGGCATTGCAGACGCAATCCACTGATCACAGTTGAAATGTTTTGTAGGCTCATTTGCAAAAAAAATGATAAATTCACATTTTTTGCTGCAAATAAGTGTGCATTTATATTATTTTTTTTGTAAAAGGTGGACTATGAGTTTATGTATAGCTAAAACCTGTATCCTAGTTTTGGGTAGAATAAGGAGAGATTAAAAACTACCAAATTATTTTTATGCTATCTGTCTACCATTGGGGGAAAATCCCTTCACTTTCTATCCCAGAGATGCAACAGAAAGACAGTTTTCTCCAGAACAAGTGTCCCCTTTGGAAGATTTCCCCTCACCTCTTGTTCTGGAGACAATTTTAGATTTCCGCTCACTTTTTTATTTTTTTTTTACAATTGTGGTGAATCTCCTCAATCTATGCAAACCAAAACCAATAACTCATATACCATATTTCAATTATTTGGTATATAAATACAGTACATTCACAATTATAGTGAACCTTTACTTTGTCTATGTATGGCAGAACAACATGCTTATTTTAATGCCAGTCCCTTCACATACATTAATGCATAGAAGCCCTCCAATTTACCAGGACTCCAGTGAAAGGACTCTTTAGGACTCAAGCAGCAAAGACTCCTTTTCAGCCATATGGCAGCACTGGGTGCCTGAGCAATCAATGGCTGGGGAAGGGAAAGAAAGGTAAGAATAAACAACTGCGAATCTGTGAACCTGCTAGGCATAGGACAGATTACAGCTATCAGAATACAATAGCCCAGAAGGACAGATCTGTCCATCCACGCTGTTAGCAGGGTATAAGGAATCTTTGTTTGTTCAGCCTACCTAAATATAAAATATCTCCAAGTGTGAGGCAGGCAGTGACGTCACCATCTTTACCTAATTCAATCAAAGAACACTTTCCCTTAGTTGAGAATGATGCAAGGCATTCTGGGAATTGTGGCCATGTTGAGCGAGCAACCCCTCGTAGTTGCTGTGCAACAGCACAGCTGCTCAGCAAAGAAAGTGGAATGCAGCAGCAATCATTGTAGAAGCAGCGACTATTAAGCCCCTTTCACAAGACCATTTCGATCAGGTCCACCTGTAAGTTTTTGAGATGGACCTAATTGAAAGTTCATTCATCCCTATGGACAGGTGGGTGTAAACAGACTTGTGTCCGTTTACATTCCCCTACCTCAGGGTCTGATCTCATCCGCTTAAAAAACCAAAGGGGGTTTGTTATCTTCTGTTTAGGAGGAGCGGATCTGAGGGTAGTCAGGGTGTAAATGTACAGCGGAGTCTGTTTACTCCTGGCTGCCCATAGAGTAGAGCGGGCTCTGTCATTCACCCACTCTGCTTCAGTCAGCAGGGGATTTTTGAGCTGATTGTTTGCTGTTTGGAACATAATCTGGCCCATGTTAAAGGAACCTTACATTGATTCTTTGCTTTCCCAGCTGTCTCAAAGGCATATGGCATATGAATACCTACATTGGTTCTAGCTGGACCAGCTGTAACGAAACAGCTTTAATAACACTTTAAATAGTATTACCCACAGGGACAGGATGCACGATACCTGGATTCAGTATCTATCACGTACCTGGTGGAGACCAAGCTGTAGAGGGGGCTTCTCTTGCACCTCCTGTCCAACACCCCTGATAGAGATGACAGGCGGTGTAGGACACAGAGTGGCACGAGGGCCGGTATAGCAGGTGATGTCTTGGCAGAAGACTGATGGCTGTGGATCACCGGATGAACACCTGGAACTGGAACTCGGTGATGCTGGATGAGAAGGCAGGAGCGAAGTCGGAACACAAGCCAAGGAGTTGTCAACAGCCGGACAGCACGGGTACAGGAACGTGAGGCAAAAGCGGAGTCGGGATACAGGCCGAAGTCGGTACACAGTCTGGCAGCAAGGTACGAAGGCATAAGGCAAGGCAGGGTCAAACACAGGCTGAGGTCACAGGTAGGCAGGCAGGAATCCAAGGAGAGTCAAAGGCAAGCCGGGTCAGTATAACGGGAAATCCACAAGCAGGTCAGGGCACAGGTAGACAGGAACACAAGCTGAAAGACCACTCAGCAATGTGCTCCTGTCACCGCTTGGTATAAATAGGCCGTTTGGCGCCAATTGCGTGCGCACGTTGCGTACGCACGTTCGCGCCTTCGCGCATTCGCGCGTTCGCGCATTGGCGCATGCGCATTCGCACATTCCTTCCCGTGTGCCTGGGCATGCGCACTGAGCGTCTCTTACAGTATCCAAACTGTGGTCTGCCTGATGACCTTAACTGTATCTGTATGAATGCTTTCCACCTCCGTCAAACCCCTCAGCCTAAAGTACGAGTCTCCAAATTTTCAAAAAAAAGGACCAGTTTACTGTCCTTCCGACTTTAGGGGTGCTGGGCTGTGGCCAGTGGGAAAAGTGGCAGTCCAGTGGGAGTGAACACTGCCCCATCTTTGGTGTCAGTGGGAGCAATAGTGTCCCATCGTTGGTATCAGTGGGGGGAATAGTGCCGCATCGCTGGTGACAATGGGAGGAATAGTGCCCCCTTGTTGGTGTCAGTGAAAGGAATAGTGCCCCATCGTTGGTGTCAGTGAGAGGAAAAGTTCCCCATCATTGGTTTCAGTGGGAGGAATAGTGCCTCATCGTTGGTATCAGTGGGAGGAATAGTGCCCCATTTTTGGTGACAGTGGGAGGAATAATGCCCCACTGCTGTTGTCAGTGACAGGACTTATGTCCCATTGTTGGTGTCAGTGGGAGAAAAAGTCCCCCATTGTTGATGTCAGCAGCAGTAATTACAGTGCCCCAAGGGCTGGATAAAGGCAAGCAAAGGGTTTGGAGACCACTGGCCTAGAGGGAGGGTAGTTTAAACACAGACTTGGATCCAGCACTATTCAAATGGCATGTGGCCTTGTAGAGAGGTGTGTCTAGGAATGTTCTGCAGGAACCTATTCACCACTTCTGAAGCATTGAAAATGAAAGGTGAGCATCCTTCATTCATATAGCAATTTTCATTGTGGGAACCAATAGCATGCTTTCTATGAATAGAGCACACAGGCAGAAAGGGCGGGCATAATCAACACTTTTCATGAGCACCTGTGACAGGTGAGGCTGCTCATATTAACCCCCGCAGCACCAGAAAATCAAAGCTGCGGGGAAATGCGGGGGCAGAGGACAGAAGATTTCAAGGAAAACAGCAGCTTCCAACACACAGGATACTGTTCATTCATGGTGAGTGCCATCCCTGGTGCTTATTAAAAAGGAAAAATTTCATCTTTAAAGGGACAGGAAAAACACTGGGTAGGTTAGGGCTTTTAATCTCTCTGTGATTCCTGTCAAGGTCAGGTTGGAGGGAGTACTCTCTCTGCTATCGTGGAGAAGGAAGGGAAAAATTGTCTTTAGGAGCGCATATAGAGAATTAATGATTGATTTATACACTAAATGGTCTAAGGCTGTAAGAGCTGTACCCCAAAATTTCAGTTTGGTGACAATTCCTCTTAAACCTCAATAGTCTAATTTAAAATTATTATAATAATCTACTTTTTATTACAAATGCAGAACATATGCACAGGAAGTCTCAATTTGGATGGCTTCACTAAATCTCTTGTGAATTTGATGATGAAGAGCTCCACAATGTCTGCAGCTACAGAGCCCAGTAAGGGCTTGTTGTGCATCTTATTAACTGCTTCTTAGAAACATGTAAATATTTGAATATTTATAGGCCAGCCACAGTCCTATTTTATCATATGGAAACAAGATATACCTGTGCTAAAGGGGTGTGACCATGTTAACACTAGAAATACTGGATGAACCCTCTACACACTACTATGCCCTTTCAAGCAAACTTTGCCGTCAAAAATAGGGATATTTAGTTCACACATATTGCAATACATGTAAACAGAAGTAACTATCCCTGTTTTTTATTGCAAAGTTTTCTTGAAACTAGCAGTGCACAGAGGAGTCATCCAGTATTTTTAGTGTTAATGATGTCACACCCCTTTAGCACCTGATAGTTTATATGCATGTACAACCTATTGAGATCTGAGCACACGTATATCTTGTTTCCATTGTATTGCAGGTCAGTTGCCAGACCTAAACCATGTAGCTCTCCCCCATTTTGTGTCTGTATGCTCCAGGTTGGCATTGTGTCCACTGTAGCATTTACAGTGGCAAAGCAGAGCAGGACTGGGTAAACATGTATAGCAATATACTGTATGTGAACTAAATATCCTTATTTTTTATTGCAAAGTTTGATTGAAAGGGTATAGCAGTGTGCAGAGGGTTCAACCGCTATTTTAACATATTACAAAAACAAACAAAAAGAGAGGCGTGCGCACCTAGTGAATTACTGAAAGACATTTATAAGAATCGATAAAATAAATTTATTAGAATCAATAAAAATGGGTGCTCGTGTTTGGGATGCTCTGGATCGATGTATTCTACAGTGTGTTCCAGGTCCTGCCAACATACAGCAACTTTGCACGGCCATTCAAGAGGAGTGGACCAACGTTCCACAGGCCACAATCAACAACCTGATCAACTCTTTGCGAAGGAGATTTGTGAGGCAAATGGTGGTCACACCAGATACTGACTGGTTTTCGGAACCCCCCAAATACAGTAAAACTGGACATTTTAGAGTGGCCTTTTATTGTGGCCAGCCTAAGGCACACCTGTGCAATAATCATGCTGTCTAATCAGCATCTTGATATGCCACACCTGTGAGGTGGATGGATTATCTTGGCAAAGGAGAAGGGCTCACTAACACAGATTAAGCAAGATTTGTGAACAATATTTGAGAGAAATAGGCCTTTTGTGTACATAGAAAAAGTCTTAGATCTTTGAGTTCAGCTCATGAGAAATGGGGGAAAAAACAAAAGTGTTGTGTTTATAATTTTGTTCAATGTAGCTATAAAACCACACAATGCTAAGCAGTGTGGACACATATATGCCATTCACATCAAGGGGTAAAAACTGACGTGTTTCGGGGTGCACTCCTTTCCTCAGAGCTAGGCTAACTTGGTAAAATCATGTCGTAACTGCCTGTTTTTTCCACCCCCACAACCACAAGTCTAAACAAGGTTGGTAAAAGTAGGCAGTTGAACGTTACCACCCTGACCACCCATTTCGGGGCTGTATGCATGCCAGAAATAAATAGTATGTCTCCACGAATGCGGCTGCACCATAACCGCCCTGCAGTCATGTGTAATGCACATGGCTATGGCAAAGTGGGTCAGCATGTTTTAGGGTTAAAACATGCAGTGAGGAGGTGACATATCACTCCATCACTGCCTATCAAACACCAGCAGTGACAGCTGCACATTTTAGCGAGCGCTTATAGCCCTTTCAGCCCCTCTTCCTCCCTCAGAGCCCCTCTAGATCCCTTTAGTTTTATGCACCAACTAATTCCTAACTGGGGAATGTTTTTCCCTTCCTCTGTCTCAAAAGTGAGACTTTAGAGGTCTGTTTAGACCCTTGATATCTCACCAAAGTTTCCCCAACAGCCTTGGGGAAAAAAATGTAAAAGGTAAAAAAAAAAAAGAATTAAAAAAAACGTAGAAAATCAGATTAAAAATTTCTAATCAAACTAAAAATTCACACCCAATACATAGCATATTGTAGCCACTCCAACTCCCACTGTTTGGCAAGCTCACCATCTCCCTTGTAGGCACCCCAGTGCATTACTTTGCCCAAGGGCCCATGATGCTATTAAGATGGCACTGCAATTTCTGTCTTCTGAACTTTGCACCACTTACTTCTGACCTCTGAACTATGCATTATTTATTACTTACCTCTGAACTCTGCACCATTTACCACTGACCTCTGAACTTTGAGCCACTTACTACTTAACCCTTGCACTCTGCTTCTATTTTAACCACAGCCAATATTCAGCACAATAAAAACCACACCCAATTTTTGCAGCGGTGCACTGCACACACCTCACTTTCTTGTTCTTGCTCAGGAGAGTCCAACTTATGATCCTGCACACAGGCCCTATTTCTTTCTACATCACTGTTACCATATATTTTATTTTGGGATATAATTCTACATGTTTCAGAGCAGTTCCCTGCATCCCACATCCTACATTCCCAACCAACCCTCCCCGGTTGGTGGCATATTCGCCCTGCTATGACCTTGTCCTACTATGGTCTTTACCAACTAACTATAGAGCTGTTAGTTTAACTTCTATAGTTGGAAAGATAATAAAGTTTAATAAAAGACCACATAGATGAGTTCTTGCTAGAACACAAATATCCTTAGTAACAGACACCATGGATTCATGAAAGACAGAAGTTGTCAGAAAAACCTAATTTGTTTTTATGAGGAGGTAAGTAAAACCTTGGACAGAGGGGTGGCTGTGGATGTAGTATACTTGGATTTTGCAAAAGCGTTTGACACAGTTCCCCACACACAGCTAATGTGTAAGGTAAAGTCTACTGGCTTGGAAAGACCAGTTTGTAAATGGATAGAAAATTGGCTAAAAGATAGAATTCAGAGAGACGTGATTAATGATTCTTACTCTGAATGGTCTAAGGTTATCAGTAGTGTACCTTAAGGTTCAGTGTTGGGACCCTTACTTTTTAAATTTTTTGTAAATGATATAGGGTCTGGGATTAAAAGTACCATTCTAGTGTTTGCTGATGACGCCAAGCTATGCAGTGGAATAATATCCTTATAGGATGTCTCCAACTTACAAGACAACCGCAGTGCATTGTTTAATTGGGCAACTAGGTGGCACATGAGATTTAATGTTGATAAATGTAAAGTTATGCACTTGGGGGCTAAGAATATGCATGCATCATACATATTAGGGGGAATACAACTGGGGGAATCAATGATGGAGAAGGATCTGGGTGTTCTGGTAGATCATAAGGTTAAAGGAATTGTAAAGTCTCAAGGTTTTTCACCTTAATGCATTCTATGCATTAAGGTGAAAAACCTTCTTGGTTGCAGCGGTCCCCCACGACCCCCTGTTTTTCTTACCTGAACCTGAACGTTCCAGCGATGAGCACGAGCCCAGTAGCTCCAGCCACTGTCTCGGGTCCTCGTTAGATAGATTGATAGCAGCAGGAGTCATTGGCTCCTGCTGCTGTCAATAAAATCCAGTGACACGAGAGGCAGGGGCAGGGGCAGGGCCAAGTCCTGTTGTCTGTGTCAATGGATGCAGCAGCAGGACTCGGGAGCGTGCATGCACAGGTGCCCCCATGAAAAGCATCTCTCCGTGGGGGCATCCTATGAAGAGGAGGAGCCAGGAGCACCGCCGGGGAACCCCAGAAGAGGAGGATCTGGGCTGCTCTGTGCAAAACCCTTGCAAGTAAGTATACCATGTTTGTTATTTAGAAAAAAAAAAAGAAACTTTACAATCACTTTAATAATAACATGCAATGCCACGCTGTGGTTTCCAAAGTGAGCAAAGTCCTTTCTTGTACTAAGAGAGGCATGGACTGCAGAGAGAAATATCATTATGCCCCTTTAAAAATCATTAGTAAGACCTCGTCTGGAATATACAGTTCAGTTTTGGGCACCAGTTCATAAAAATGATATTAGGGAAATGGAGAAAGTACAGGGAAGGTCACCTAAACTGATAAGAGGCATGGGGGCACTCAGCTATGAGGATATATTAGCTGAACTGAATTTATTATCTCCACATGCACACTAGGAATGTCACCTGTTCCCCTCTTGCTGGGTGACTGCAGCCTCAACAGTTTTAAGCCTATTTTGACCTTTTATTGTGGAAGCATTTTATCCTCCCTCTCTTTTATTTTTTGGTGGGTATTCTAACCTTTACCAGAGACCACTGGTCATCTCCTACTCAGGATCCTGCACACTCATGCACACTGCATCTTAACCACTTTAGGACCGGAGGATTTTCCTGCTTTACGTCCAGGCCACTTTTTGCAATTTGGCACTGTGCGAATTTAACTGACAATTGCGCGGTCATGCAACACCGCACCCAAACAAAATTTACGTCCTTTTTTAACCACAAACAGAGCTTTCTTTTGGTGGTATTTGATCACCTCTGCGCTTTTCATTTTATGCAAAATTAATAAAAAAAGAGAAACAATTTTGAAAAAATAACAATATTTTTCTACTTTGACAGTTAAAAAATATCCAATATATTCAATTTTTGTCATATATTTAGGCCAAAATGTATTTAGCTACATGTCTTTGACAAAAAAATTCTCAATGAGCGTATTTTTAAGCGCTTTAAGACCGGAAGATTTTACCCCATTCCTGACCAGGCCATATTTTGCAATTCAGCACTGCATTATTTTAACGGACAATTGCGCGGTCATGCGATGCTGTACCCAAAATAAATTTATGTCCTTTTTTCCCCCACAAATAGAGCTTTCTTTTGGTGGTATTTGATCACCTGTGCGATTTTTACTTTTTGCGCTATAAACAAAAAAAAGCGAGAATTTTGAAAAAATAACAATATTTTTCACATTTTTTTATATGAAATTCCCCCCCAAAAAAATGTAAAAATCAAAATGTTTTAACATTTTAGGCCAATTTGTTTTCTGCCATATATGTTTGGTAAAAAAAATTGCAATAAGCGTATTTTGATTGGTTCGCGCGAAAGTTATCGCAGCTACTAACTACGGGAAATTTATGTCATTTTTATTGTTTTTTTTTAACTAGTAATGGCGGCGATCTGGCAGCAATCTGGCGGCGATCTGCGATTTTTTTTGCGGGACTGCGACATTGCGGCGGACAGATATGACCCCTAATTTAAATTTATGACACTTTTGGGGGTACCAGTGACATTACTACAGTAATCGGTGCTATAAATATGCACTGTAATAATGACACTGGCAGGGAAGGGGTTAACTTTATTGGTGATCAAGGGGTTAATGTATGCCTGGTGCTTACTGACGTGTGTGGGGGGAGGGGACTGTGTGACACAGGCACAGATCGCAGGTTCAGCTATGCTGAATCCTGTAATCTGTCCCTGCCGGTCACATAGGAGATCCGCCCGCTTTGTTTACACAAGCGGGCGGATCTCCTCACTCGATCCCCGACGATCAGGGAAGAGCTGCGGTGATCACCGCCTCTCCTCCCCTGGTCCGACTCCCGCTGTGTCTGAATACAGCGGGAGCGAGCCTCCGGCGGCGCGCGAGCGCCGCTTACAAGGGGAGGAGTCCAGCGACGTAGTTAATGAGCCACTTTGCAGCAGTACGCTCAATGTGAGCGGTCGGCAAGTGGTTAGAGAGGCTCAAAGAAGCCGCTCCTACAGGCTTTTGAGCTTTTTTGAGCTCTTATTTTTTCTGCCTGGAAACTCCCTTCCATGTTAGCCAATGTGTCCATGCACACTACTGATTTTTCAGTTTACAGACATATGCTCTTTCAGGCAAAAAGAAAAGTCCAGCAAACTTGCGTTTTTACGAGGAGCTTTCGAGTACAAAAGATGCCCAAAAAGGCGCAAAAACACTCAAAAATCACGAAGAAGCTCAAAAACACACAAAGAAATAAGAAAAATGAGCTGAGGGGAGGGTTCGTGAAAAAAAACGCTGATGCTCAAAAAAGCTCAATAAAAATGTGCAAATGAGCCCAAAAAAGCACAAGCTTCTTCAAGCTGAAATAAAAGCTAAAATGCCTGTATAAGCAGCTTTTTTAATCACTTCCATACAGGACAATTACACCCCCTTTCTGCCCAGACCAATTTTCAGCTTTCAGTGCTCTCAAACTTTGAATGATACTCAGTCATGCAACGCTGTACCCAATCACATTTTTTATCATTTTTTTCACACAAATAGAGCTTTCTTTTAGTAGTATTAATCAACACTGTTTTTTTTATTTTGCGATATAAGTGAAAAAAGAGTGAAAATTTTCTATTATAAAATTTTGCAAATAAGTAATTTTTTTTCATAAATGTGGGCCAACATTTATACTACTACATATCTTTGGTAAAAAATAACCCAAATTAGTGGTTATTATTTAGTCTGTGTGAAAGTTATAAAGACTACAAGCTATGGTGCCAATCGTTGAAAATTGGGCATGGGAATGGCGCTGTCTACTGTAAGGTATGTAGATAAATTGACATAAAAGTGTGTAAAGATATGCACAAAGATGAATAAATAAATAAATAAATATCAATATGGCACACAAATAAATAATAATCTCAAAAATATAATGTGGCAAAAGATGCAAACCTAATAAAGTATTTAAATAATTTAAATATATAACAATGGCAGTGTATAAAGTGACTGAGTGCATAAAGGGTTGTAAAATATAAATATAAATGGGTCCAATAAAGTGCAAGGGTAAATTATACAACAAGTTATTCAATAATTAAAGTGCCCAATGCAATTAATGAAATCTACATAAAGTGACTCAGTGGCAGCAAAAAACTGTACTGTATATATCTGGTGCATCAAAAATGGTAATAGATAGATGAAGATAAACTAAGTGACAAAAAAGGTTGGTGATCCAATAAAGTGACAAAGTGACAAAATTAGTCCATATAAGTGACAAAACTCTTCATATGGAATACTGGAATCAACCCCGTGGTGGGTGGTAGGTGAGGTGCTCGGTGCCCCTAAGGTAGGTAGCCCACTCACCAGAAATACCCACCCCACACAGGGGTAAAGAGTGGGAATATAGATACAGGAGGTAATCCCTCTGGTGGATCCTGATCCTCTCCGGGGGTCCTGGGGTAGGGTTATGTCAGGAGTGCCCAGTAGGGCTCCGGAATGGTTCCTACAGGAATGCCCAGGTCTCAGGGGGGTCCGCTCTCATATAAAATATATGCTCCAATCACAGCTAGGTATAGCGGGACAAGGTGTAGGCAGGTGGTTCATGTAGGGCAAAAAAGGCCAATAGTGTAATTTTGCTTAAACTCTTTATTCACATTAACACACAAAAATTTACAATGATCCAATGTAAAACAAGCGTGTACAGGTCTTTGGAACGCAATGCGCTCCACCCGAGTGCCAGAACCGGAAGTGATACGACGGCACTGTACGCGTTTCGTCATCCAACGTCTTCAGCAGCGTCGGGTCACCTCCGGTTGCCTCCAATTTGTATAGAGCGGTTACCAAGCAACAGGGGACGCGGAAACACCAGGGATCCGATCAGAATTGAACTACAGTAATATGGCAGATGTACTCTCATAGAAAGGAGGGAATTTAGGAAATAAAGAAAAAGTCTGATTATGTATGTTAATAGATACGAATATACACTGGTCCAAATATAACTTCATATTAGAAAAATAAAATAAATAAATGCAAAAATATGCAGTTTAAAATCAAAAGAGATATATATGTGAATGTAAAACGTATACATGTGAGGGAGAGAAGTTATAGAAAGGAGGACATCTAGTGGATGTATAAGGGAATGACATGAATGTAAACTAGATGTGCATATAAATGTATGTAAATAATGGAGTAATTTATTAACGTTTATTTATAGGAAATAATATAGCTATAGGCATAAATGTACAGAAATGAAATAAAACTAAAATAAAAATAAAAAATATATGTATGAAGACCATAAGGAGATATATTCAATTTTAAATGGAAAATATTAATTAGTAAGGAACTAATCTCCCATTCTCAGTTGAAGCCCTATTGGAGGAAACGCGTCAGAAGGGAGGCGTGCCGTCATTACGTCACTCGGAGTCCACGCTGCAGCCGGACACGAGTCGCAATAGAAATCCTCTGTCTTAAACATACGATTATTCCTGCTTGAATCGTCTGCCTAAATGTAAGTGCAATCTTTTTAATAAAACCATATTATCAAAGGTAATGTACTATTAGTCTTCCATATTTTTTATGCACTTTGCCGAATCACCGTGTGAGCCATCCATCCTAAGTTAAAGAGACAGGACGAGTGCCTGTAGTTTCCATCTGCTGATCGAAAGGCTGTTTTTTCCTTATCCATTTGGTAAGAGGCTCACATTGCTTTTAGCACCTGGGGGATTGTGCATGTTTGAAGGTGTTTATATGGATATACACATGTCACCATCACAGGAATTTATTTAAGGCACTTACTTTATTTTCCGCCGGGTAAGGAGGCATTTCCCCAGGTGGAAGGATCATTCCACTACTCATCACTTTATTGACTTGTTACTGGACTTTTCACCATTTTTTGTTTTTTTATCACACAATTTTGAAGGACTATATTCCTATTTTTATATGTGGATTTTTCACACATTTGCATTGTTGATTATCTAATTCAACACCGAGATATTTCATTTTTGATTTCACACATCATCCTAAGAGTTTATTACACCATACTATATATTTTTATGATCATTGCGTCCAGAGAATGTAGTTTGTATGTATTTACTTTTTATGTTTCATATTGAAAAGCGCACCATTCACACTTAAACACCATAGGTACTCGGGTACTCTGATGGGCTACAAAGAGGTACTCAGGCACTATGATGGGCTGCAGAGAGGTATCCGGATACTTTGATGGGCTGGAGAGAGGTACTCAGGTATTCTGATGGGCTGCAGATAGGTACTCTGAAGGGCTGGAGACAGGTACTCGGGTACTCTGATGACAGGTACATGGGTACTCTGAGGGGCTGCAGAGAGATAATTGGGTTCTCTGATGGGCTGGAGACAGGTACTCGGGTACTCTGTTGACAGGTACTCAAAGTACCCAAGTACCTGTCAACAGAGAACCAGAGTACCTGTCACCAGCCCATCAGAGTACCCAAGTACCTGATGGACTGGTGACAGGTACTTTGATGGGCTAGTGACAGGTCCTCTTTATTGGGGGGCAGTCAGTGTGTTTTAGGGTGCACTATAATCGGTAACCAGCTGTAACCACACTATAATTGGTAACCAGCTGAGGAGGAGAACACAGTGACAGCAGCTAGTTACCGTGTTCTCTGTTGACATTCTGTGACCGGCTGTGATTGGACACAGCCGTTCCCGTGGTAAAGAGCCAATTTCATCCCCGATCGCCATGTGATTGGACACACCCAGTCACATTATTTATTTATTTTCAGGTTCTTATATAGCGCTGTCAATTTACGCAGCGCTTTTACATATACATTGTACATTCACAATGTTAGGTCCCTAACTCACATACATACATACACAGTAGAGACATTTTTTCTTTTTTTTTACAGGATCCAATTAACCAACCAGCATGACTTTGGAGTGTGGGAGGAAACCGGAGTACCCGGAGGAAACCCACGCAGGCACAGGGAGAACATGCAAACTCCAGGCAGGTAATGTCGTGGTTGGGATTTGAACCAGCGACCCTCTTGCTGCTAGGTGAAAGTGCTAACCACTACACCACTGTGCCGCCCACATGGTAAAGAGACATTTTTTTAATGGCTCTTTACACCGTTCGGGGATGGGCTGTGTCCCGACGGACACGCCGCACCCTCCGATTGCCGCGATGCGCGCCCCCGGGGTGGGCTGGAGAGCAGTGGGAACGGGGACGCCCACCCGGATCGACAGAGTGTTCCTGCCGGTGTCATTTTACAATGCGCTGGTAGGGAACTGGTTAATTGAGCTGCAGTGTGCCCTAAATGTACCAGAGAGCTTCTGCAATGAGCCTCAGGTGTTTTTTGAAACGTGATTTTTAATGTGTGACAAAACCTGCACCTCCTATCTGCGTTTACTATTAACACTGCCACTACATTTAAGTATTGGTAAGCTGCAATATAATAAATGTCTACTTCTGGGGTCAATACTGCTTAGGGAAATATTGGTGCCACAAACATGATGTGCGTTTTCAACAATATGCTTGGAAATGTGTATTTCTCCGTTAGTTCCCAGAAGGCGAAGGTGTGATGCAGCCTACACTCCACCCCTCCCAATGTTCAGACAAAGAGGGACATTGTGTAGTATGTTGTTAATGCAAATCATAAAGAATACACAGAAAATGATTGATGCAACCCACAGGCAGGGGCGAATCTACCCTAAGGCAAACAAGGCATTTACCTTGGGCGACATTTTTCAGGGTTCTGCTGTCGCCCCCAGGTGTCCGAGCTTTGGCCAAATGATGGCTACAGTGCAGTCATCCAGTACTGGGAGGGGGGCGATTAACGTCCTTCCAGAACCATGCCCACTGCAGTGCGCTCTGTGATCAGGGTAAAAACCAATCACAGTGGCTCTTTACCACGTGATCAGCTGTGTCTAACCGCAGTCGATCAGGAGGTAAACACACTTGCCACAGGCCTTTCCTCAAGCTGGAGGAGAGAGCCAGTAAGCGGCCAGTGTAAAATGAGAACATCTACACTGACAAACTGGGCACTGATCACCAGTGCAGCCCCAACAGTGCCTCCTCATCAGTGCCCTTCTGTGCCGCCTATCAGTACACATCAGTGTAGCTTCAGCAATGCCTCCTCATCAGTGCCCTTCTGTGTCGCCTATCAGAGCACACCAGTGCCCTTCCGTGTCGCTTATCAGTGCACATCAGTGCTTCCTCATCAGTGCACTTCTGTGTCACCTATGAGAGCACATCAGTGCCCTTCCGTGCCGTCTATCAGTGCACATCATGGCAGCTTCATCAGTGCCTTCTCATCAGTGCCCTTCTGTGCCGCCTATCAGTACACATCAGTGTAGCTTAAGCAATGGCTCCTCATCAGTGCCCTTCTGTGTCGCCTATCAGAGCACACCAGTGCCCTTCCGTGTCGCTTATCAGTGCACATCAGTGCTTCCTCATCAGTGCACTTCTGTGTCACCTATGAGAGCACATCAGTGCCCTTCCGTGCCGTCTATCAGTGCACATCATGGCAGCTTCATCAGTGCCTTCTCATCAGTGCCCTTCTGTGCCGCCTATCAGTACACATCAGTGTAGCTTCAGCAATGGCTCCTCATCAGTGCCCTTCTGTGTCGCCTATCAGAGCACACCAGTGCCCTTCCGTGTCGCTTATCAGTGCACATCAGTGCTTCCTCATCAGTGCACTTCTGTGTCACCTATCAGAGCACATCAGTGCCCTTCCATGCCGTCTATCAGTGCACATCATGGCAGCTTCATCAGTACCTTCTCATCAGTGCCCTTCCACGCCACCTATCAGAGCAGCTTTGTCAGTGCCTCATCAGTGAAAAAAGGTATAGTGTGCTCAACACAATCATAAATATTAAACATATGACATCTGAGATGACTCAAATATTATGGTGATCTTTATACAGTGTGAAAAACCATATGTGAAAATTCTTTATGCAAAAACATATAATTTATAACAATCGTGAAAAAAAAATATATATAAATATAAAGTTCTCCAATTGATCCAGATAATCTCAAAAAGCCAAAGACCAAGCTTCCATCAATAGTAGATTTTCAATCTTGCTAATCTTAGACCGATATGTGAGGGTGAAATAGAAGAAATAGGCTCTTACCAGATAACACTAAAAAGTGAGCCTTATTGGTGAATAGGCATTTTCCACACGTGAACAAATGAAATCAAGTGAGGTGACACCTCAGTGGTAGTGCAAACGTCTTACCAGAAGTATGTAGAGGGTAGGCATGAACCACTGTTGTTTATACGGATGCACCAGATAGAAGGTATCCAATGGTCGCTTCAATGCGTGGGCTGAATGTTTCTCCACTCCACCATATCCAACTCACCGATGTGGCTGGCGGTACTGTACTCTAATGTAACTCCCCCATAACAAAAGATATTAACCACTTGCCGACTGCCGTCAGTATATTTACTGCGGCGGTCAGCCTCTCACAAGCAAAGCGACGTAGTACTACGTCGCTAGCCTGTGAGGCTCGGCTCTAGGGGGCGAGCGTGCGCCGCCGGAGGCGCGCTCCCGCCCCTTCACGGACCCCCCCGCGCGTGTGACCGGCGGACCCGATGTCCGCCGGCCACCCCCTAACGTCCGCTGCAGAGGGAGAAAGGCAGGCGGCTAATGTAAACAAAGCTGCCTGTCATTCTCCTTGGTGTAACTGCAGAGATCATACGGTCCTGCTATGCAGGATCGTATATCTCTGTAGTTACACAACAAGCCACGCCCCTTTACAGTTAGAAGCACGCCCCTAAGGACACACTTAACCCCTCCTTCTCCAATAAAGTTAACCCCTTCACAGCCAGTGTCATTTTTACAGTAACAGTGTATAGCACTGATTACTGTAGTAATGTCACTGGTAACCCTAAAAGTGTTAAAAATGTCAGTCAAGGGTCCGATCTGTCCGCCCCAATGTTGCAGTCCCGCAAAAAAATCGCGGATCCCCGCTATTACATGTTAAAAGAAAAAAAACAAAAAAAATGACAAAAATCTTTCCCTTAGGTAGTAAACGCAATAACTTTTGCGCAAACCAATCAAAATACGCTTTTTGCGAATTTTCTTACCAAACATATGTAGCAGAAAACAAATTGGCCTAAAATGTTAAAAAATTTTGATTTTTACTTTTTTTTGGGGGGAATTTCATATAAAAAAATGTGAAAAATATTGTTATTTTTGCAAAATTTACGCTTTTGTTTATAGCGCATGATCAAAAAATCGCACAGGTGATCAAATACCACCAAATGAAAGCTCTGTTTGTGGGAAAAAAAGGACATTAATTTCCTTTAGGTACAGCGTCGCACGACCGCGCAATTGTCCGTTAAAGTCATGCAGTGCCGAATCGCAAAATAGGGCCTGGTCAGGAAGGGGGTAAAATCTTCCGGGGCTTAAGTGGTTAAGTGCCAATAGTGCATTATCCTTTTAAAAAAACTTTATTAAAAAAGAAACACACTTACATGGCAAATGGAATGAACGGGGCATAAACAATGGTTCCAAGTGTACCGAACGTGAGTGCGGAACACGTGGTATGGCGTGACGGCGTGGCTGCTCCCCCAACGCGTTTCTCCTTATCAGGCTTTAGCTGGGACCGGAGCTCCGGTGAATTGGAGGACTTTATATATATATATTTTTTTTTTTTCACGATTGTTATAAATTATATGTTTTTGCATAAAGAATTTTCACATATGGTTTTTCACACTGTATGAAGATCACCATAATATTTGGGTCATCTCAGATGTCATATGTTTAATATTTATGATTGTGTTGAGCACACTATACCTTTTTTCACTTAATTTTCCCCATTTCAGTGCTGCTGCATAATTGTATGGTTAGCGCACCTTATCTTCTTTAACAGTGCCTCATCAGTGCCCTTCTGTGTCGCCTACCAGTGCCTCCTCATCAGTGCCCTTCTGTGTCGCCTATCCGTGCCTCCTCATCAGTGCCCTTCTGTATTGCCTATCCGTGCCTCCTGATCAGTGCCCTTCTGTGTCGCCTATCCGTGCCTCCTCATCAGTGCCCTTCTGTGTCGCCTATCAGTGCCCTTCTGTGTCGCCTATCCATGCCTCCTGATCAGTGCCCTTCTGTGTTGCCTATCAGTGCCTCCTCATCAGTGCCCTTCTGTGTTGCCTATCAGTGCCTCCTCATCAGTGCCCTTCTGTGTCGTCCATCAGTGCCCTTCTGTGCCGCCTATCCGTGCCTCCTCATCAGTGCCCTTCTGTGTCGCCTATCAGTGCCCTTCTGTATCGCCTATCCGTGCCTCCTCATCAGTGCCCTTCTGTGTCACCTATCAGTGCCTCCTCATCAGTGCCCTTCTGTGTTGTCTATCAGTGCCTCCTCATCAGTGCCCTTCTGTGTCGCCCATCAGTGCCCTTCTGTGTCGCCTATCCGTGCCTCCTCATCAGTGCCCTTCTGTGTCGCCTATCCGTGCATCCTCATCAGTGCCCTTCTGTGTTGCCTATCAGTGCCTCTTCATCAGTGCCCTTCTGTGTCGCCCATCAGTGCCGCCTATCCGTGCCTCCTCATCAGTGCCCTTCTGTGTCGCCTATCACTGCCCTTCTGTGAAACCTATCCGTGCCTCCTCATCAGTGCCCTTCTGTGTCACCTATCAGTGCCTCCTCATCAGTGCCCTTCTATGTTGCCTATCCGTGCCTCCTCATCAGTGCCCTTCTGTGTTGCCTATCCGTGCCTCCTCATCAGTGCCCTTCTGTGTCGTCCATCAGTGCCCTTCTGTGCCGCCTATCCGTGCCTCCTCATCAGTGCCCTTCTGTGTCGCCTATCAGTGCCCTTCTGTGTCGCCTATCCGTGCCTCCTCATCAGTGCCCTTCTGTGTCACCTATCAGTGCCTCCTCATCAGTGCCCTTCTGTGTTGTCTATCAGTGCCTCCTCATCAGTGCCCTTCTGTGTCGCCCATCAGTGCCCTTCTGTGTCGCCTATCCGTGCCTCCTCATCAGTGCCCTTCTGTGTCGCCTATCCGTGCATCCTCATCAGTGCCCTTCTGTGTTGCCTATCAGTGCCTCTTCATCAGTGCCCTTCTGTGTCGCCCATCAGTGCCGCCTATCCGTGCCTCCTCATCAGTGCCCTTCTGTGTCGCCTATCACTGCCCTTCTGTGAAACCTATCCGTGCCTCCTCATCAGTGCCCTTCTGTGTCACCTATCAGTGCCTCCTCATCAGTGCCCTTCTATGTTGCCTATCCGTGCCTCCTCATCAGTGCCCTTCTGTGTTGCCTATCCGTGCCTCCTCATCAGTGCCCTTCTGTGTTGCCTATCAGTGCCTCTTCATCAGTGCCCTTCTGTGTCGCCCATCAGTGCCGCCTATCCGTGCCTCCTCATCAGTGCCCTTCTGTGTCGCCTATCACTGCCCTTCTGTGAAACCTATCCGTGCCTCCTCATCAGTGCCCTTCTGTGTCACCTATCAGTGCCTCCTCATCAGTGCCCTTCTATGTTGCCTATCCGTGCCTCCTCATCAGTGCCCTTCTGTGTTGCCTATCCGTGCCTCCTCATCAGTGCCCTTCTGTGTCGTCCATCAGTGCCCTTCTGTGCCGCCTATCCGTGCCTCCTCATCAGTGCCCTTCTGTGTCGCCTATCAGTGCCCTTCTGTGTCGCCTATCCGTGCCTCCTCATCAGTGCCCTTCTGTGTCACCTATCAGTGCCTCCTCATCAGTGCCCTTCTGTGTTGTCTATCAGTGCCTCCTCATCAGTGCCCTTCTGTGTCGCCCATCAGTGCCCTTCTGTGTCGCCTATCCGTGCCTCCTCATCAGTGCCCTTCTGTGTCGCCTATCCGTGCATCCTCATCAGTGCCCTTCTGTGTTGCCTATCAGTGCCTCTTCATCAGTGCCCTTCTGTGTCGCCCATCAGTGCCGCCTATCCGTGCCTCCTCATCAGTGCCCTTCTGTGTCGCCTATCACTGCCCTTCTGTGAAACCTATCCGTGCCTCCTCATCAGTGCCCTTCTGTGTCACCTATCAGTGCCTCCTCATCAGTGCCCTTCTATGTTGCCTATCCGTGCCTCCTCATCAGTGCCCTTCTGTGTTGCCTATCCGTGCCTCCTCATCAGTGCCCTTCTGTGTTGCCTATCAGTGCCTCTTCATCAGTGCCCTTCTGTGTCGCCCATCAGTGCCGCCTATCCGTGCCTCCTCATCAGTGCCCTTCTGTGTCGCCTATCACTGCCCTTCTGTGAAACCTATCCGTGCCTCCTCATCAGTGCCCTTCTGTGT
This sequence comes from Pelophylax lessonae, assembly GCF_965119305.1. Classification (NCBI taxonomy): domain Eukaryota; kingdom Metazoa; phylum Chordata; class Amphibia; order Anura; family Ranidae; genus Pelophylax; species Pelophylax lessonae. The sequence continues at coordinate 448,969,941 of NC_138772.1, forward strand.
CACCTATCAGTGCCTCCTCATCAGTGCCCTTCTATGTTGCCTATCCGTGCCTCCTCATCAGTGCCCTTCTGTGTTGCCTATCCGTGCCTCCTCATCAGTGCCCTTCTGTGTCGCCTATCAGTGCCCTTCTGTGTCGTTTATCAGCGCAGCCTCATCAGTGCCCTTCTGTGTCACCTATCAGTGCCTCCTTATCAGTGCCCTTCTGTGTCGTCTATCAGCGCAGCCTCATCAGTGCCTATTAGTGTTGCCTCCTCCTCTGCCCTGCTGTCTCAGTCCCATGTCCCGATGACCCCATCCTCTGCCCCAATGACCAGAAATGTGACACTTGGATGAATCATGTCCCAAGGCCTGATGAGGAGGCAGCAGCTGTTCAGTTTGCAGCTTCCGCATCAGACCCTGACAAGAACGACATACCACAACTTCAGTAGCACAAATTTAAATGGAAGGGGGGTGCCCAATTTTAGTTTTACCTAGGGCAGCACAAAACCAAAATACACCACTGCCCACGGGGGCTTTATTTGACCATTACTTCACCTTATGTGAAGACACAATTATTTAGGTCAGGTGTAAGTTTTGTGACAGTGGGTCGTGGTTGTACATGTAGGTTGTGTTATACTCGGTGTGCTGTAGGTGTCGCTGTGCTCGCTGACAGACATTGTGATCACTCCAAACTGATCTCCTCGAGTGGATTTGAATGTTTCTGGCGGGAAAGCGCTCGGGCTCCGCGCATGCGTACTAACATTTTCCTCAACTCTCTTATCAGCACGGAACAGCAGCTCGCCGTTCCCGCCGCTTTACACTTAGATCGGAGACATGGAGCAGAGTGGCTGCACGGAGGAGAATGTTGCGGGGGAGCCTCCTTTTCATGAGGTGGCGGAAGTAGCCACGGGCTGGATATTCGACTACATGTTCTCCTGCTTGTGTCATTACTTCATGGCGGGGGACCGGGAGGAGGAGTTCCAGAGGACATGTAAAGCGATGGAAGGTAGAGTGTAAGCGTCGCTGTATGGAGCTGGAGCCAAAGTGTTTATTTCTTCTTCCGGTCTATGGAGATGAGGGGCGGGGCGTGTTGATCAGTGTAGCGAGGACACGCCCCCTGTCAGCTGAGCTGATTATTTCCAAAAACAAACATGTTCATCCGCGCATGCCCTGTAGTGTGGGGTGTGTGATTGGCTTCTCTGCCTGCATGGAGTGTGCATGTCATGAGTGTGCTTGGATCACATTGAATCATAAGGGCTCCATTCATCTACAATACACAGATCAAGGAAAACACAACACAAGGACACATGGGGGGATTTACTGGAGAGTGCAGAATCTGGTGCCGCTCTGCATAGAAACCAATCAGCTTCCAGGTTTTATTACCACAGTTTAATTGAACAAGCTGAAGTTAGAAGCTGATTGGTTCCTATGCACAGTGCTCCAGGTTTTATAATCTCCCCCATAGACAACTGTTGTTTTTTTTGTTGACACCATAACACGGCTTAACCACTTCTGGACCGGAGGGATCTTAATGACCAGGCCATTTTTTTGCGATTCGGCACTGCGTTGCTGACAATTGCGCGGTTTTGCAAAGCTGTACCCAAATAAAATGTATGTCTTTTTTTCCCCCAAATAGAGCTTTCTTTTGGTGGCATTTGATTACTTGAGCGATTTTTTTTTTTTTTTTTTTTTTTTTTGCGCTATAAAGAAAAAAAGTCTGACAATTCTGAAAAAAATATATTTTTTACTTTCTGCTATATAACATTCCCAATAAAAAAATACATATTTTCATCATTGTAGGCCAATTTGTATTCTGCTACATATTTTTGATAAAAAAAATCCCAGTAAGTGTATTTGGATTGGTTTGTGGAAAAGTTATCGTGTCTACAAACTATAGGAAAGATTGAAGTAATCTTTATTTATTTTATTTTTTTTTACCAGTAATGGCAGCGATTTTTAGCAGGACTGCGACATTGCGGCGGACAGATCGGACCCCTAACTGACATTTTTTACACTTTTGGGGGAACCAGTGACATTACTACAGTAATCAGTGCTAAAAATATGCACTGTTACTGTAATAATGACACTGTCAGGGAAGGGGTTAACACTAGGGTGATCATAGGTTTAAATATGTGCCCCTAGGGAGTGCTTTTTAACTGTGTGGGGGATGGACTTATGGAATGAACACAGGGACTTGTGTTCCTAAATATGAGGAACTCAGAATCCCTGTGTTTATTGCTGACTTAACAGCAGTCTGCCGTATTTACAACGGCAGACCGCCGTTCTGTCTCCATTGGGGGCGACTGCTGGTGCCCAGCGGCAATCGCGGCTGCCAGGCCCGCAGATCAGCTTCCTCTGTGGCGAATGGGCACATGCGCGCCCCCAATCTCGTTCCCTCGAGGTGACGTACAGTCGCGTCATTTCGTGGGACTGAGCCGACCTGCCGCAGTATATGTACTATAAGAGGTTAAAGAGGAGTTCCAGTCTGTAAGAAGAAAAAAAATGAAAAGTCAGAAGCTACAAATACATTAGCTGAAGACCTTTAATATAAGGACACCTACCTGTCTAGGGATCCCGCAATGTCGGCACACCAACATCTGTAGTTGGGGGAACAGAAAGAGAAGCCTTATGGCTTTATAGCCTGTTTCCTACTGAGCATGCGTGAGTCGCACTGCGCTTTCTGGATGGTCCCACCGTCTTCTGGGATCTCTGTGTGTCTCCCAGAAGACAGCGAGGGGAAGGAGGAGAATGTCGGAAATGTCATAGATGTCATAGATCGCCAAACCGCAATCTTATCTGGAAGTGGGTGTCTGTGAAAACCAGGTACCCGCTCCCCTCCAAAAAGTGCCAAATGTGGCAGTGGATGGGGGGGACGGTGCAATGGAGACTTCACCTTTTGGTTGGAGTTCCGCTTTAAAGAGGAGCTCCAGTCTGGGTAAAAAAATGAGAATTCAGCAGCTACACATACTGTAGCTGCAGACCTTTAATATGAGGACACTTCCCTGTCCAGGGATCTCACTCCTAGTCAATTCATCCATTTGCTCTGGGTGCAGGCGCCGGCATCTGTAGTAGGGGAAACAGGAAGTGAAGCCTTGTGGATTTACAGCCTGTTTCCTACTGCACATGCGTGAGTCGCACCTTTCTTAATTGTCCCGCCATCTTCTGGGAACACTGTGTGCCTCCCAGAAGGCAGCAGGGGGAAGGAGGAGGGGCCAAAAATGTTGTATATGGTCGAGTGGTGATCTTACCCAGAAGTGGGAGTGGGTATCTGTCAAAACCAGGTACCCGCTCCCCCAAAAGAAGTGCCAAATGTGGCAGTAGAGGGGTGTGGGGGGGGGGCGAGGGTGCAAACAGGCAGAGCTTCCCCTTTTGGGTAATTAGTCCACTGGCAGAGGTTTGCACATCCACCTCAGAGCTCCATACAGGCAGCCCACAGAAGTTGATGCAGGTGCATCAGCTGCACAGACACGATTACACATTAGTATCTGACATGCGGACAGGTGCACAGATCTGAATGTACAGTGTGTATGTTTGGATCCATGCACCCGTTCCTGACCACGTCCGATATTGATGTGTGATTGTGTCCATCCCCTTCTGTGTCCATCCCCTGCATCCCCTTCTGTGGGCTGCCTGCAAGCAGGTCCGAGGTAGATGCACAACCATCAGCCAGGGCCTCTGCACAGAGGATGGGACTAGTCCCCCGTGTGAATGAGTCCTTATGGTGGGTTGTGAATTGTAAAAATGCACACATCCTGAATTTTAATGCAGTGCACATCATTACATGTTGCAATACGCTATGGTGCATAGAGTTGTTGTTTTGTAACATTTCAATAAAGTTAAAAAAAGTAAACAGTAAAAGGCATTGTAACAACCCACACCAGTGTGCACACGTTTTAGCATGCAGTCTGCTGTGAAGGAGCCCCTAGAGGAATTCATTGCATGTTACAGTGAAGATTTCAGTTCCCCCTTCGTATGCTGCCACCTTACCAAGGTTGTGGCATGGGGACCCTCATCATTGGCTTGCTAGGTTGGGGCACACAGTGTTACTTGTCTTTATGGTACAGGCTGCTGAGCAATGTGGTTTCATTGATTGCTACGATACAGCCAGCTGGGCCAAACAGTGTAATTTGTTGTTATGAGACAGGTGGCTGGGCTGCACAGTGTCATTGGTTGCTAGGATGCAGGCAGTTTTGCAGCTAGGATGCAAGCAGCTGGGCAGGCACAGTGTCATTTGTTGCTAGGATGCAGGCAGTTTTGCAGCAGAGTGTCATTGGTTGCTAGGATGTCATTGGTTGCTTTCTGACCTTCCCTTTACAGGGGACAGGTTGTTTGGATCCTCCCTGGATGAGTTGATCAAAGGCCTTAAGGGTGGGAAGAGTACTCTTCTACCCCAATCCACCAAGGGCAAGGCATCGCATAATAGACAGGGGGGCCTTCATTTACTGCTCATAGGCGTGCCTCAGGGTCGCAGGAGAAAGGAGCTAAGCTATTCAGGTCTTCTGGGGGTTCCAAGAAGACATGGCCAGGTAAGCAGAGAACAGGCCAATCTGGATCTGCGGACAAATCCTTGTCTGCATGAAGGGACGCCCTCACCCATTTCTGGGTGGGGGGACCTCTTCGCTTCTTTCCAAAACCATGGACTTCCTTAATTCAGGACAAATGGGTCCACAAACTGATCCGATCGGGTTACAAGATCGAATTCCAGTCTTGATCGTTGGACAGATTCTTCCCGTCCAATCTACGTCTATCTCCAGACCAGTTAAGGGATCTAAGAGAGGTGGTACAAGATCTGCTGTCGCAAGGGGTGATTGTGCCGGTTCCTTCTCGGGAACGCTTTCAGGGGTTCTATTCAAACCTGTTTACTGTGCCCAGAAAAGAAGGCAAAGTATGTCCAATCCTGGACCTCAAGGCTCTGAACCGCTTTTTGCGGGTACAGAAGTTTTAAATGGAGTCCATTCGCACGGTAGTGGCATTTCTACACCAAGGAGACTTTTTGGCCTCCATAGATAACAGGGACGCATATCTACACATCCCTATTTATGCTGGACACCAGCATTTTCTTCGCTTTGCTGTAGGAGAAGAACGATATCAATTTGTGGCGTTACCCTTTGGTCTCTCCTCCGCCCTTAGGGTCTTCACCAAAGTGTTGGCATTACTGGGACAACGGGGGATTACGGTACTGGAGTACTTGGACGATCTCCTATTAAGAGCAGATTCACATTCAGCCCTGTTGGGTGACTTGACAATTACTGTTCGGACTTTGCAAGAGTTCGGTTGGAGCATCAATTTCCCAAAATCGGCCCTGATACCAACCTCAAGACTGGATTATCCGGACCTGACTCTGGACTCCGTTTTCTGCAAGGGTTTTTCTTCCCCCGGACAAGCTGAAAAAGTTGCAGGGGCGATTTGTTTGCTGTTAGCCAGCAATCTGTTGTCTCTGAGGACTTGCCTTGGGTCTGATGGTGTCAACCTTCGAGGCGGTTCTGTTTGCTCAGTTCCACACGAGAAACTTACAATGGGAGATTTTTGTCAACTGGAACAAAAATCCAAAGACCTTGGACACTTTGATTCGGTTGAGTCACAAAACAAGGACTGCCCTATTATTATGGTGGCTTCACTCGTTAGCACTACGCCAGGGCAAGGCTTTTCTTCCACTGTATTGTATTGTCCAGTTCGGATTCAATTGGACAACGCCATGGCCGTGGCTTACATCAATCATCATCAAGGGGGCACCAAGAGTGTCTTGGCAGCCCGGGAGGTGGCTGAGATTCTGGAATTGGCAGAAAAGTTTGTTCCAGTCTTTTCTGTGGTACATAGGCCAGGTGTGGAAAACTGGCAGGCGGATTACCTGAGTCATCAGGTGCTGGATCAGGGGCATGGTCCCTGCCCCCCAAGGTGTTTCACCTCCTGTGTGTCCAGTGGGGGACACCAGATGTGGACCTGTTTGCTTCTCGACTCAACAAGAAGGTTCAGAGGTTTGTAGCCAGATCTTGAGGTCCTCTGACCAACTCCACAGAGGCACTGGTGGCTCCTTGGGGGTCAGTATCGGCTGATTTATGCAATCCCTCCGCTGAAACTCCTGCTGAGGACAGAGGTCTTTCTGATTCTGTGATACCTACACTGTTGAAGGCCAGGAAGTCTACTTCCAGGAAGATTTATCATCGTATGTGGAAATCGTACATCTCATGGTGTGAATCACTGAAGGTGCATCCTTGGTGGCTAGTATTTTGACCTTTCTTCAAAAAGGGGTTGAACAGCGGTTAGCTTTGGGTACTATCGATGGCAAGTGTCGGCCATGGCTGTGTTTTTCCAACATCCTTTAGCTACCCATGTCTTGATTCGCACTTTTATACAAGGGGTTTGCCATTTGGCTCCTCCGAGGCGATCCCCCCCCCCACCTCCGTGGGACCTTAATTTGGTTTTATCTGTTCTTCAAAATTCTCCTTTTGAGAACATTAGGGAGATTTCTCTGTTTACACTGTCACAGAAGGTAGCCTTTTTGGTGGCTATTACTTCTGCCCGCAGAGTATCTGAATTGGCGGCACCTTCCTGCCGTTCACCATCTCTGGTGGTCCACAGAGATAAAGTGGTACTTCAACCTCATGAGTCATTCCTTCCTAAGGTGGTTTCTGATTTTCATCTGAATGAAGACATTGTGCTGCCTTCAGTCTGTCCTAAGCCCAAGCATCCCAAGGAAATTGCTTTGCATTCTTTGGATGTGGTTCGGGCAATTAGAGTTTTACCTGGCGGCTACTGAATCTTTCAGGAAATCAGATTCTCTTTGTCCTCACTGAAGGACCTCAAAAAGAATTGACTGCGTCTGCTGCGACCATATCCAGATGGATCAGGCAGACGGTGGTTCAGGCTTATTCGATAAAGGGTCAGGTTCCTCCTTTCCCTGTGAAGGAGCATTCTACTAGGGTGCTGAGTGCCTCTTGGGCTTTCCGCCCTCAGGCATCAGTGATGCAAATTTGCAAGGTGGCAAGTTGGTCACCAGTGCACTCGTTTACAATATTCTACAAGGTGGATGTGTTGGCATCCTCGGGAGCCTCGTTTGGCCGCAAGGTGTTGCAGGCTGCTGTTTAAAGAGAAACCATTCTCTTTAAAGGTGTATGTTATTTTTAGGTGAGCTCCAGTTGTTCCTGGTTGAGCTCCATGTTACTTGGTTGGCTAAGTTTAGCTTTTGGGGAATTAAGTTCTTTCTTTGCATTGTTTTTCCCACCCCTCATGCAAATACTGCTTTGGGACGTCCCGATGGTCAAGAAGATAAGGAGCTGCTTCTGTCAATGAACGATAGAGCAAACTGGATTTTTGTCTTACCATAAAATCCTTTTCTCTGAAGTTCATTGACAGGCGCAGCAGCCGCCCCTCTAATTATGAGTGGCATGTTTTTTTTCTTCTAAACACTGCTTGCAACAAAACCGAGGGCTATAGCAGAGTGTGTGGGTGTATGCCTGCAGGGACTGCCCCATAAGCGTGATAAAGATTTTTTACTGCCTAGTGTCCTACTCCTGTAGGGGGCAGCATAACCCAATGGTCAAGAAGATATGGAGTCTGTCAATGAACTTTAGAGAAAAGGATTTTACGTTAAGGAAACCCACAAAAAAATGATAATCATGTAAAAATCTAGTTTTATTTTTTATTTTTATGACCGTTGTTTGATAAACAGCACTTAAGCAAACTTGATGTCATCCTGTGAGGGTTTATCTTAACATCTGCCCAGCCCATTTGATTTCAATAGATAGCAGACATGGGAGAATTTCATGCAGGTATACATGGAGACTAGTAAAATATTTGGGTTTACAATTTGCTGTATATCATCTGATATCTCTTCTTTTGCAGTACTTCTGGAAGCCATGCCTACACTGGATTCAGAGAAAATGAAAGCTGTATCAATTGCACAGTTCCTTACCCGTGTTCAGCAAGGAAAACAGCTGGGTAGTTTGTTTTTTTCAGTAAAATGTATTTAAAGCTTACGTTTAGTAAATAAATAAAAACCAATACAAGGGACATGACTTACTATCATTGCAATGTGTCACCTTTCTACCCCTCTTCATTTCATTCTATAACAGTGAGTTCACACTTGTGCGATGCGGGAAGGCTGCGAATTCACAGCGTGTTCCCGCTTCGCATCCGCACAAGAGGCAGTTCACACTGACATATGCGATACGCAGGGGGTGTCAATTAAATGTTAACGACATCCCCAGTTTGATCGCATATCGCAGTGCGATCTGACAGATCGCACAAGTGTGAACCACAGTGCGATCCCATCCTGATGCGGCTGAAAAAAAGGGTCCTGTGCGTCTTTTGTGCGGGTACAGTGCGAATTTCAGCCATACAAAGTGTATGGCTGAATTCGCATCCGCACAGGAGATCGCATGTAATGAAGGAGCAGTGCGCTCCGAATTACATGCCATCAGCGCACCCTCAGTAGTGTGAACCGGCACTAAATGAAAAAATATCTATGAATGGAGGATGGACGGGTGAATAGTTACATAGTTAGGTTGAAAAAAGACACAAGTCCATCTGGCTCAACCAGGCCTTTCTTTAAAGCAATCTAGTGAGCTAGCCAGAACCACCTCTGGAGGGAGTCTATTCCACATTTTCACAGCTCTTACAGTGAAGAAACCTTTCCATATTTGGAGACGAAACCTCTTTTTCTCTAGACGTAAAGAGTGTCTCCTTGTCCTCTGTGTTGACCTTAAAGTGAATAACTCAACACTAAGTTCACTAATGAAAGATCTGCCTCATCCATTCAGTGCTTCTTAAACAGTAGTTTTATATTTGATAAGAGCAGTGTTTCTTCTTGCTACTCTAGGACTGGGCATGTGATTATGTTAAAAGCAGAACCACTACTTATTGCAGTACATGTAGTGATCCACAGCTGGGAATCTCACATAATGGTTAGAATTTTAGCTGAGAGACTGTGGAAGCTGTGTGCAAAAAGGCAAACAGTGGCAAAGCCTATTCTCCATCATTGCCTAAGCGTTTCCTGTAGCTGATCTTTTCCCTATTACTGACTTAATGTTCCTTTTTTTTCGCAATATGAGGTTGGTTTACTAAAGAAAAATAGGCTTGATACCTTATAAGGGAAGCTGCGTTTTGTAAGGGAAATGCTTTTTTATTTAACCACATTTACTTAGATTTGGGGCAAATTTCTTTGCAAAGTGAACATTCTTTTGCCTGTGGTTAATCAACCTCTGTGTGGAGGTACCCCTTGAAGACTGGTCATGTGATGACTGGAGGGGGAATATTGAAGTAGCAGTAGAGATCACCACAGTGAGTAAAGCATTAAGATTCTTGCAATCCAGGTCCTCGTGTACAGCTTTTGGGTGAGAAAAGAGAACCAGGGCTTTTTTTATGGATAATAGGTGCAGTTACTCCCCTCTTCTAAATCTCACCCCTTGTCTATGTCCCCTACCCACCTCTGAGCACTGTACCTTGATTCCATAAGATCCCCTCCCAGCAACAATAGACCCTCCCTCAACAATAAGAACCCTCCGTAGCGACAACTGATCCCCCAGCAGCCAGGATTAATAGATCCCCCAGCATTCCTTGCCATTGCATAGGTTTAGTGCTGGAGGTACTGGAACTGTGCTCTCTCAAGTTGAAAATAGGCCCTGAGGAGAACAGTGAACAGCACAGTAATGGTGTCTCTCTTTAAATCCTCTGAGACTAACAATTCACATTTTCTAGACTGCTCATTTGATTGTTTAATTAAAGCTGGATGCATTCCTGAAAAAAGAACTGGCTTTTTACATTTATAGGTGATATCGCCAGTGATTGTAGATCCAGGCAATATCCAATTGACTTAGGGCAGTGGTTCCAAATCTCCCAGAGGGTTATGTGCCAGAACGTTCAGGTGTACTTAAAAACATGTGGCATCAGTTGTGTACGTGTGCCCATATGTCATTGGTCACTAAGAGGTTAATTTACTATAACCGGAGAGTGCAAAATCTGGTGCAGCTCTGCATAGAAACCAATAAGCTTCCAGGTTTCTTTGTCAAAGCTTAAATTGAATACGCTGAAGTTAGAAGCTGATTGGCTACCATGCACAGCTACACCAGATTTCGCACACTCTAGTATTAGTAATACAACTCCTTAGTGACACTTATCAGTTGCAGTGCAGACCCTGGCACCCTCTTACTGCATAGTTTTCAGCCACCAGTTGCAGTCAGCACAATGCCACGCACCCTGCAGGTGTCCACCTCCAACTATGTGAATTAGCAATTAATAATATATCTGACTTCGCTACACGAGTTACAAGTAGTTTAAATACAATAAAGTTTTCACCATTATAACTGCTTTTTGTACATTTGTTCTATTCTTGATAAATCCTAGCATTGTCATACATTATATGTAACACTTATCTGATATATTAAGCGCCAAACAAATGTGCAGAAATAGTTACATTGGCAAAATCTGTATACACTTATTCTAGGTTGAGAACTGCTGTTCTAACAGGTGCCCATCCACTACTTTCATGCCACAGCATCCATGCCACCTTCACCCACCCTCCCTCTTTCCCTTATTTCTCTCTCTCTCTCTTTTTCCCTTCCTATTTTCACAAAGTAGCTATTGTTGAGTCTGTACCCTATAACTCCCAAAAATGCCTGGCATCTGGGTGGCACCAGCTTGAAATGCCATGCAACTAGCCAACCCTTTCAGAGAATCTTCACCACATGTATTACTTTCTCCTGACCCCTGCACTCTGTGATTTGTACACTCATGATCCAGAGCAGAGTAGACTTAGGTTTAATTTAACCATAACCCTTTTAAGGCATAGTTCATCTTTACTAAAAATTCACCTATGCAGATAAGGGACGTCTAGAAAAAAAAAAAAAAAAAACAAGCTGTGCAGATTTGACCAAAGTTGAATAATGGCTTTGCTATAGGTTTAGGCCATTTATGTATGCCATGATGCCTGACTGTAAAACATGGAGGATATTGCTAAGAGAAGTCTACCAGTACTTCACTATCAAAGCAGTGAGCTCTTTCTCCGATTCAAACCTCCTCACATGCTCTTTCTTTCCTATGATGCAGTCGCTCTAAGCTTAGCATTTGAGAACTCACTCCTGCGATAGGAGAGGGGAACAGTAACAACTAAGCGTCTCCTAATGATGTCCTAGAAGTTTTCCAGTCAGGCTTCAAGTAAATGGCCTATACTTAAAGCAAAAGCGTTATTCAACTTTGGTCAAAGATGCACAGCTTGTTTTTATCTACCGAGGCCCAGCAAATGTTTTTGGTAAAGGTGAATAAGCACATTAATCCTCCCAGCTATGCAATATGGCCACAACCACCATCAATATGCGTCACTAGGAGTTTTACCCCTACTCTGCCCTCACTTCTACCCCCCACTGTGGGGTATCATTTATGTAAATGTGTTGTCAAAGGATCCCCAAGTGAAAAAATGTTGGCAGGGAGGGATTTTTAATTGGGCCATGCTTTGTAAGTTATGGGGGGGGGGGTCCTTCCTCTGGGTCAAATGGGGGTATAGAATTCTTTATATGGGGGTTTTCAAGATATACAGATGTTAGGCTTCAAAACAAGTCTAATGCCAGGAGGGGGGCTGCTATTTCTCAAGGCAAAATGTTGACTTTTTTAATTGTTCTACTTATGAAGAAAGTCTATAAATATTCCCTACAAAATGATTTCAAATCTTCACATTTTGAGGATAGGTCCACTTTAATGAACAATGTTGTCAGATAGCTTCTTAATGCTTGTAAAATTATACTTTCGCCTATTAAAACTACCTGTTCCATTCCAGATTGCCAGTTTGAAGCAGAGGAGAAGCTTACACCTTTGGAGACAGCTGCAACGTTGTTCTATCAGTTTGAGGAAGAAGAAGAATCTCTCAAGATTTTTCAAGAAGAAATAAAAACTTTACTGAAAGTTCAGGTGACTATTGTTGTTTTATACAGTGTGCTAAACATGGAATAGTTTCATTATTCTGCAGGTGCCTTGCCTAATTATTTAAAGAGACACTGTTACCTGATTCTTTTCTAATTTATGAACCGGATTAATAGATTCATCCTATTCTGCCTTGCTGCATTATACTTCTATCACAGCCCCCATTGATTAGCAACTACTGAGATAAAAGGACGGTGACATTAAATATGAGATTCTAATTACCATCTACTGTACAATATATTTAGCACCCTCCTAGTTGCTAGTTGTTAGATACATTTATTCTGCTTCTCTGTAGGCCTGAGGAGCAGGGTTCATTGTGTTAGGAGGCTGTGCAGTGCGTCACAGGCTGTGGCTCATTGGATGTTTCCAGAACATAGTGGGGGGGGGGGGGGGCAAAGGCTGCAGCCTGAATATTAATGGAACTTCCACTAATCCCTAGGAAGGTGGGTCCAGAAGATGGGGAAGCAACCCATAAATAGTCTAAAGCATAGCAGTCTGAAAGTCCAGGGTCCAGCCATATGGAGGGACCCCTGTGATGAGGGCTCTGCCCCTGGGGCAGAGTGGAGAACATAAAAGAGAAGAGCTAGAGGAAATCTCCAGGAAATGTCCCAGCTTAGGTCTAAGCTAAGCCTATCTGCAGACTCACAGCCAAGCCAGAAGCAGCCTGTCCAGTGAAAGCAAAAACAGCAGCTATTATGGATCCTGGGAGTTTCCTAAGGGACCGAGTGATTAACAAACCAGCCAGCAACATTAAGGGAGAGAGAGGACAGTGGAGTGCAATACTTCATGGGTCTGGGACAAAGGTAGCTCAAGTGGAGTGCAAGACAGCCAGGAGCACACTAATTCTCCAACCTTGGGACTAGAGCAGCCAATTGCTGGGCAGTACAGCCAGGGGCTGTGTCTTTAATACAACTTTTTTGGAACGGTTATTCCTTTTTGTTTTGCACTACTAATCCCACAGCTGTACAATACAGCTCGCATCCTGAATTAGAGCAGGCAGAGAATTAGCAGGTCCTCAACTGTACATAGTTCTACAGTGTTTCTTCATTTTGGGGTATCCCATGCAACCCCCATTCCCCATCCAAGTTGTAAAATAAACCCCAAAAACCAAAACCCCTTATTGAGCCATCTTGAAGCATGTGAAAATACTGTTTGCCTGGGTGTGGGTGCTGTAAAGAAAAAGGCCTAAAATCTAGCGGCTTCTTTTGAAGGTAGCGCTACATATGCATAGAAGTAGGGTTTTTAAAATATTAATGCTCAATAAATGTTATTTGTGCTCATTTGCAATCCAAATACGTTGAAAGATGGTAATTTTCAGGCTTATCTACTTCGATTGTTACAACTGAGCATTTTCTGAATTCAGAGAAGACAAGGAAGACCTTCCAAACAATACAGGGTCACTAAATCCTAGAAGCCATATTAATGTATTGTAGGCTGTGTAAATGGTGCAAAAAATAGGACAGAATTGAGTAATCTATAACAGCTGCTGTAATACTAGATTGCCTTTTATTGTTGAAGCTGCACTGCTAAAGTCTGATTGATACAAAATGCAGCTCTTTTATACATTGGTAATTCTTTGAAGCCACTGATTTGAAGAGATGATCTTGTAGTATTTATTTTACATTAACTGTTTACTAGGATAAAACAATGCAAAGCGTGCAAAAGATACACAAAGCTAATTTGCTTTAAATTTCTTTTTAAAGTGTTACAAGTTCATAGATTGTTGCTATAACAAATCTAGCTCTAGATTTAAAAATAAGTAGCTGACTGAATATTTGAAATTGCTTAAGATTTTGTCTTTTAAATGCCACATTTTAAGCTTAAATGTACACTTTCAACACCTTTTTTGCAGGCTGTGGCAGTTTGCATGGAGAAAGGAAAGTTTAGGATGGCCTCAGAAGTACTCGACCGACAATTTGACGAATCAGAGGGCAGTAAGGTAACCTTATATGGGAAACCTTTGTTTTATGAAAACTCTTCTATGGAAGGAGGACTAATGCTTGCGTCACATCAACGGATGCAGCTTTTTAATCCTCTCAATAGCACATCACATATTTATAAATTCCAGCAATGTGGATGTTTTTAGTAAAGCTAAGGAAAAAGTTTGGTTCCAAATGTAAGTAGGCCATCTAGTGGCACAGGAGCTAAATGCAGTGACTATTCATAGGTTCCCCTTAGCATCTAGTTGTCTCTGTCAAATGGATTCTAAAAAGTCATTGTATACAGTACTGTAGATTTGCATAGTTCTTACAAACAAACCCCTGTGGAAGAAAAGTGTATGATTTGTTTGTTTTTACATTTTACAAAATAAAACCATATATATTAGGCTATAACACTTTGATAGGATGATTACTTACAAATCAGTTTGTTAGAACTGCACAATAGCCGTAAATGAGGACCAAAATTTTAAGCGACTCTATTTTTACATTAGGGATAGACCGATATATATGGTTTTTCAGGGCCGATACCGATATTTTGGTCGCAACATATCGGTATCGGCCGATATGGGCCAATATTTTGTACATTTAAAGTTTTGAAAAATAAAGACAATTTTTGACACTAATCTGGTACTGAACATGTTAATTTTTGTTTAATGCTTAATGGCTGGCTTGCTGGCACCCTGTGCATTTAGCATTTAGCTCCTGTGCCACTAGATGGCCTACTTACATTTGGAACCAAACTTTTTCCTTAGCTTTACTAAAAACATCCACATTGCTGGAATTTATGGCTGGCTGGAACCCTGTGGTGGGTGGCTGGCTGGCACAGGGGCTGTGGCTAGCTGGTACAGGGCCTGTGGCTGGCTTGCTGGTACAGTGCCTGTGGGTGGCTGGCTGGCTTGCTAGTACAGTGCCTGTGGCTGGCTGGTACAGGGCCTGTGGATGTGGGTGGCTGGCTGGCACCGGGCTGCTGTGGGTGGGTGGGTGTATGGCTGTGATGCACTCCCGCGAGACTAGTCCTGACTCCAGACGAGGCTGTCCAAGGTGAGGGAGGCGGCATAAGAAGGCAGAATGACGTCACAAAAATATCGGCAATATCGGCCAGTTCCGGGGGCCGATACCGATATATCGGGGAAAGTGCCACCGATATATCGGCCTTGTCGATAATCGGCCTATCCCTATTTTACATTGTACAAAAAAATTGCTATATATATATAAGAATTTGAAAGATTAAGATAAATTATTGTCCTAACAAATATCTATATTCTATAGTTTGGAATTACAGAATTTGTATGATCTCAGAATAAAGTCTACAAAAAATGTGGTCTCGCAGCAAAACAAAGCCTTGTTTGTCACAAAATTAAAGTGGGTATAGAAAAGAATCACACCCCTTTTTAAAATGATCACATTTTGTTGCCTTGCAGCCTGATAAGAAGACAGACACAGTTTTTTTTTTATCCAGCTATATTTACTAGTGAAACTTATAACATCCAAGTGAAAGATATAACACCAACATGTCAGGAAAAAAAAAACAGAATCACTGAGTTGGAAAAAGAATCAGCCCTTTATGTCAGTATTTTGCTGGACCACATTTTGCTACAACAACAAAATTGAATTATTTGACCTTAACACCAAACGATATGTCTGGCAGAAATCCAATACAGCTCACCATACAAATATCACAATTCCTACAGTAAATCGTGGAGGTGGTAATATCCTGTTATGGGGTGTTTTTCTCCAGCAGGGACTGGAGCACTTCTCAGGATAGGAGGAAAGTGGATGGGGAAAAATACAGTCGAATTATTGAGGAGAAATCTGCTGCCCCCTGCCAGAAAGTTGTCAATGAGAAGAAGATTTACCTTCCAACATGACAATGGCCCAAAGCACACAGCAAAAAAAAAAGACAGCACAGTGGTTGAAGGAGAAAAAGGCAAATGTCTTGCACGGCTTAGTCAGAGCCCAGACTTAAACCCTATTTGAAATCTGTGGAATGACTTGAAGACTGCAGTCCACAAACGGTCACCATCAAATTTAACTGAAGTTAAGGACTTCTGCAAAGAAAATTGGGCAAATACTGAAAAATCTAGATGTATAAAGTTAGTAGAGACATATCCCAACAGACTAAAGGCTGTAACTAAAGCAAAAGGGGGTCCAAGAAAATACTGACATAAGGAGATGATCCTTTTTCTAACTCAGTGATTCTGTTTTTGAATTTTTTTAATGATATGTTGGTGTTCTAGCTTTCACTTGGATGTTATAAGTTGCACTAGTAAATACAGCTAGATAAAACAAAAACAGTGCCTGTCTTCATTTCAGGCTGCTAAGCAACAAAATGTGATTATTTTAAAGGGGGGAGGAGGGGGATGATTATTTTCTATACCCACTGTATGCATCATTTGTTTCATAAGTGATAACAAATTGTTGAATTATTAGACCCATAATTCAAATGTTAAAATGGCTCTGGAGCTTAAATGGGTGGCTTTCCACCTTACAGACCCCATACTTGATTTGAGTGTAGTGTCTCAGTAAGCCTAGTTTACACTTGCGGTTTGGGGGAGCAGTAAAACAAGTGGTTGAGCTGCATTTTTACCACCGCCACCCCAAGCTGCATAGGCAGCCATATAGGGGGTATAGACATGCCGCAGCTGTTCATACCCTGTCCCCCCCCCCCCCCCCCGTGCTGTTACAATAAGCAGACTGTACCACTCGGCGAACACAACCCATTTGAGTAAATGGGGCTGTGTTGCAACTGTCTGCAATGCTTTGCATGGGTTGCGGTGTGGGCTTTCAGGAGTTAAATCATGTAGTAAGGTGGCCTCCCCACCTGCAAACCCTACCTGAAAAGTAATCCACTGCAGGTTGCTACCACATGTGTAAACGAGTCCTAAAATAGTTCTGTTTCACTGCCCCGGAACAGGTATTTAGGGCTTGCTTCAGAGAATTACTGCTTTCCTATTACATGAGTTGTGCTTTTGTGAGTCTCTTGGAGGAAAATGATATCAGCAAATTGCTAAGTATTGTGAAGTTAGAAACATTACAACTTATTGTGTCTTTCTTCTTCCGAATGCACTGTTTCACATATTGCAAACCACTTTAATCATCTCTTTTATGCTTCAGTATCTAAGAATGAAGTTAGATATGGTCATTGGGAAGAAAGATCCATACCATGAATTCCTTGAGAACTTTACATACAGCAAAATGTTGATAAGGATCAAATCCTACATCAGCCTTTTGTTGGCCAGGAGGCCTCCAGTGTTCTTAATACAGGTATGTGTGCGGGATGTCAGTAATGCTGTATTAAAATTGATTTAAACCCAAACTGGATGATCTGTAGCTTGCTAAAGCACTGTGCAACATTGATAATGGATATGTTTTATTTCTTCTTAAAAACTGCTCCCATTTTTCTTTGTTTACATCTCAGTAATGCTGATCTTTTCCGGCCTCTCTGAGCCACTTCCTGTCTACATGCACCCCCTCCAGTGTCAGCTGCATATCAATGCTGTACACTAGTGATAAGCTTAGTTGTCTAAAATGTGTATAATCCACGCTATGGATAAACACCAATGTGTAATAAAGTGCTAAGTGTGCATAGAGCTGCTGCCCCCCTTTAGACTTCTACCAAGGTTGTGCCTGTTGTGAAACATATGTAAAAATTGGGTTTGGCGCTGCTCTGTGTGCAATGTACAACTAGTGTAGTGTACCATAAACCAAAAAACTGAAAATATATAAAAGAATATTGTGCAACATATGCAGAAATGATGTGCAAAAGATTACAATTACAGTCCATAAATTGATACCCCGGCTGCAAAGGGAGAGATGTCTGGTTATTGAAGTACCAGGAGGGGGGCACGAATGGAGACCAGCAAGGAGAGATGGAGAATTTGGACAAACTAATATGGTACTGCATAAGATTTATGGACTGTTCACTTTGAACACTGATCACCTTGTATTAGCCCACGGTGAAATTGGATATTCACATCACTTGGGCACCTTTATTTAGCAATTATTAATAATTGTAATTTTTTGCACAGGATTTCTGCAGATGTTGCCCAATATTCTTTTATATATTTTCAGTTTTTTTGGTTTATGATACACTATACTAGTTGTACATTTCACACAGAGCAGCGCCAGAACCCAATTTTTACATATGTTTCATAAGCTCAGTTGTGTTCAGACTAGAATCAGAAACCATGTATGCGAGCCAACAAGGAAGCTGTGACTTGTACGGGTCAATCATCTGTGGCCAGGCATTCCCCATTCAGCAGCTGTATACAAGGGGCGTGTATACGCCATTGATGGTGAAAATAATGGATGCATGTAGAATGCGTTTTACACAGGTGTGCTCATAATCTTCATGGGTCCCAGCACTGTGGTATAGGCCAAAATTTAATATAGCAGGTTAACATTTTCACCTAAAATTTTTAAGTAGGATGGTTTTGCACATTTTACTCCACAGGCCATTTTTTTTATAACTTAGATTTAGTTTTTTTGTTTTTTTTTTGTGCCAATTCAAGAGCTAGGTTGTTATTTAAATGCCATCCATTTTGTTTGCCAAAGTATCTCAACCCAAGGCCATACCTTTTGCAAACAAAATAAATGGCTACATTTAAATTACAGCCTAGTTGGCAGAAAATTGTACTGTTATGACCAGGGCTTGACAACTTTGCTTGGAATCTAGGAGCCAGCTAAAAAAGTTAGGCGCCAGGTTTTTTTTTCCGCGCATGCTGAACCACCTGCCATACACACGGGCCGAATGGCAGCCAGTTTTTATTAAACCGGCTGATGTTGCCTGGCATTTGGCCCGTGTGTACTTGGCTTGATGGTGTGATGGACAGTAGCTCACTAGGGAAGGACATTGCAGCAAGGTTGGGACGAGAGGAGATCAAGTGCCACCTTAGGCCCCTTTCATACGGGCACCTCCGCTAAGCGGAATCCGTTTGCTCAGCAGGGATTTCTCCGCTAATCCCAGCTGAGCAGGCAGATTACAGCTCCTGTCCGCTCCGCTTTGCAGAGCGAACACTAACACAGTCCTGCTCTCCTCTATGGGGTAGTCAGATGAAAATGGCCTGCCTGCCCATTTCCATCCGATCCCATCTGATTTGATCCGCCGGATGGATGGAAAATAGGACCATCATCCGTCTGTTTTTGGCAGACAGGATCAGATGGTGGCAGTTGTCAGCTGACATCCGCCACTCCATAGAGGAGACTGAAGGGTCCGATCAGGTCAGGTGAAAAACTGACAGGTGGACCTGATCTGACAGCCTGTGTGAAAGGGCCCTTCGGCTGTGTGGCATGACAGGGAGAGAATGAAAAATAATAAATAAATTAATTTTCATCAAAAAAATAAAAACTGTTTCCATCTTTGTGAGGTTGTAAATGGCACTAAGGCCAACCAGCTGCCCCACGCTCCCTGTCCACTCACCGGTAAGGACGGGGTGCCAGATCAACACCTTCAACCTCTTCTCTTTGGAAAGAGATGGGCGGGCAGCGAGGGCAGGCAAGCAAAACCCTCAGCGCCGCTAGTAACTACTTGTTGCATCCCCGGCCATCACAAGAGGGCACCAGTTCCCCAATGTAAGCGTCTCGCTCCAGCAGGCCTCGAAGCCACGGCCTCAATTACCGGCCAGGGCGGCATCTTAGTCCGCACACCTGCGGGCTCGGGCCACATGGCAGATATCCCAACCTCCAAAAACTAATTTCAGGGAGGTGGCAATCTGCGCCCCCCTCCCCCTCAATTTAACATTACTAGAGGATGATCAAATGAAATGCAATCAGTATAAAGAGGTTTACTTCTTCTAAGAGATTTTAAAGAACACTCTAACCACCATGACCACTTCAGTGATTTGAAGTGGTCATGGTGGTAGGAGTCAGAAACACTGCACATGCTGGGATATTTACAGTCATGTGCTGGAGGCTAGTTGCACCCCTAGCACATGTGACGTACTGCTGGCTGGTACTGCTGGCTGGTACTGCTGGCTGGTACTGCTGACTGGTACTGCTGACTGGTACTGCTGACTGGTACTGCTGACTGGTACTGCTGGCGAGTACTGCTGGTGAGTTCTGCTGGTGGGAAATGCTGGCTCCTATGAGAGACCTCAATGAAGTGTGAGGAGCGGCGCTGGAGGAAGCATGCAGAGCTAATGCTTCTGTATCTCTCCTCTCACAGGCGGAGTGCATTTTATATCTGACAGCTGACAGCCACAAGCCGGGATATCGCACAGCACTTGTGTGTGTCAGGGAACTGTAGCCCGCATGCAGGAGACTCTCGCACCTTGCTGGAGATTTGGGATGTCTGCCATGCGGAGAAGACACTTGCCGCAGTGTAGCCCAGGCGCAAGGCCGCTAATTCTAGTCGCCAATGTGACATGGCGCCTGGGATTTGTCGAGCCCTGGTTAGGACTATTCATTTGTATAAACTTTCAACACTCAAATGTTGTGGTCATCCCCATTATTAACTGCATTCTGGCTCAAAATCAAAATTAAAAAATACAGCCTTGCTTTTGGATTGGAAAAAACAAAATTACTAAAAGTTAAAGCAGTTGAAAATCTAGACCATATGTTCTACTGGTCATGTATTTTTCCTTGATTTTCCTACTTTCCATTGTTTACAAAGTAGTGTATTACATCTATTATAATCAGACAGGGAAATTTCTTATAAGACCATAATTAATAGTTATGTTTTTAAGTATTGCTCTTATCTTTTCTTTTTAAGGCAGCCACAAAAGTGGTAGAAGCCAAAGTAAAAGGCAAGTATGATACCAGGACTGATGAAATTCAGGAGCATACCACTTCTCAAAGGTATTCTTAGTTTGTTCATATATTTTATGTATACACTTACATATTATCATGTTTGCTAAAGAAGTAAGCAATCAAAGTGTGATAACTCTTGGCCAGCAGGGCTGCATTCTGTGATCTGATTTTAGATACTAAGCCTTAGTTGGTGTAAACAACTGAAACTTTCTGTGTATGTGTCGGACAGTGCTGTCTTCCCCTCTTCTCTACCTCCTACTGAGGCTTGACTTCAGATCAACACTGATGCTGCTACTGTGTTTGTGACCATTCTCACCTATTCAGGTCACCATATATCTAGTAGTAGTTACTTTCAACTGCATTTGTTCTGTAAGTTTGAAGGCATTTCATTGCTTACCCAAACTTATCCTAGCTTCTTCAGTTCTAATGAATATTGGGAACATTTGTTGTCACACAGACCATTCAGTAACTTGAATCCAACCATCTTGGAATGTGCCAGGGCAGATGTCAGTAGGTTTGAAAGTTTGTAAAATCACCCTGTTTTAATCGCATAACCTATTCAGATGGTGTCCTAAAATTTGGGACAGGTGTTAGGGCCTATGTCAACACGCTATGGGCTTGTCTCGATTTCAAAGTTTGAGATGCTTCTGACATTATTTAGAATTTTTCAAGAGGTGCATTTAACCTGTAGTTGACTTCCATTTGACCTGCATCAAGCGGATTCTCAATGTCCATAGCCCTGTATAGGAATGCAATGGCATGTATAGGAATGAATTCAACCAAAACCCATCAACACTTGCCTTTAGAGTTTGCATGGCTGAAGGTGTAAAAGATTGTTAAACTGCTGAGGTAGAGATATGTTGGTTGCCCCCCCCAAAACACACACACAAACACACACCGGGGTTGGTTGTTCCAGTTTGATATAGAAAGCCTCTAACAGCTCTCTCGCAAACCACATGTCTTCTCTGTTTAAAATGTGCACCTCATATCACCTGAAATCCTGACCTGCATCCTTTTTGTGTTCCTCCTCAATATCAAATTACTTCTCTTGAGTCTTTCGGATGTACAAGCTTTTGTCCCGGTGTATTTCTGGGTTTGAAGTGACTGAGTTACTCGTGTGGCTATAAATGCAGGGGTGTGTTTCTGAGACTTATTAGAGCTGAGGAAGCTGCAAAACATCTTCATTATAACAGAATTTTCAAGTACCATTTTATCTCTAAATACAAAAGTTACTGATATTTTTTTACTTGACTACTTATATAAAATATGTGGTGTTGTCATGTTCTTCTCAAGCTTTTGAACCACTGCATCCGTTATTGCTAAATACTTATAAAGCTATCCTTAAAATTGTTCTCACTCTTCTCCTCCTCCTTCTATCTATCCTGCCTTTAAATAAAGATCTGTGAACTTACCTATTTTCAAATCGCTCTGGTCCGGTCATGTGATAATGCAGCTGTGTGTAAGGGGACACCTGACACTAGCTGTGAAATCCAGGAAAATTGATGTCACCCATAGGCTCCCATGGCCTAGCCATTTTCAGCACTCCCTCCTCTTCCCTGCAGCAGCAGCAGCTCACTGACACAGGGGAGCTAAAGCTGTGGGATAATGTGGCCAGACCAGAGCTGACTAAAAAAAGTATGTACACACATCCTTTTTTATACAGGTTAGGCAGGATAGTTAGGAGAGGGGAGGGAACATTTTTAAGAATGTTAGCCTTTCTTGAACTTTAATATAATTCACCTTGTTAAATATTTACTGTCATTTTAATGCAGTGAAATTCACAATGACTTGAATGGTAGTCTCAATGGCAGAGAGTTATGGTCACTTCACCTTTTGTGATGTAGGCGAGCACTAACTTCATAGTTTTTAACTCTTGATAGATGCATAAGTTAATCTTGTCACACACATTACCGTTTTGATTGTACAATCTCTTACATTTGCCAGCAGCAGTTTGAGGGCTTACCTTATTTGAAAAAATTGTTTAGCTAGGCAATTTGCACTACAAGTGCTAAAGTGTATGTACTGCATAGCCAAAGTTGTCCTGAAGATGCAGGAGGAAGTGAGAAGAGTTCTCCCCAAGGTGGGGGGAGTGACAGTTGGCTGGCATTAGAAATTACAGATCCCTGTTCAGCCTACCTAACAGGTAACCCCCCCCCCCCCCATCACTCTCATCAGGGGTGGGAGATTTGTTGTTGGGGGCGTATTTGCACGCACCTGTCATTCCACCTGTGTTACACACACACACACACACACGAATTACAAAAGTAATTTTTTTTTTATTTCACACTTTTAAAATATTTTTACATATTAATTTTTACTTCTTTTCTACATGATTTTTTTACAATTTTTTTTTTTTTTTTTTACAACATTGTTGAGGTGGGGGGGGGGGGGGTTGGATGGAATATCCGAAGTCTAAACAGACCCCTGACATCTCACCCTTTGAGACAGAGAAAGTAATTGAGGACACAGATACTCAGTTCCTTTCTCTGTAGCCTCAGCTATACTGAAGATAAATGAAAGGGAGAGGCTACAGTGTAGTAAACTGTTTACTATTGTCAGTTATCAAAGGAAACCAGAGCGATTGGTACCAATCGCTCACCGTGTCCAATTCAGAAAAGGAAGGGGCCGGTAAATTACATAGGGGGAACCAAGCACACAGGGGAATCAGATGTGGGCAGCACAGGGAGAAGGATGGGTGAGGCAGAATGGGGGGACAATTGCAGAATGATGCACTATGTCTGTGTCTCTCCCTCCAGTAGCTGAAAGCTGGTGGGAGGGACAGGGGGGGAAAAGCGGCTTTCAGCTGCTGGAGGGAGAGACACAGCCACAGTGCATTGTTTTCGAATTGCGGCTGCAGGCCCCCCTGTATGCCTGGGCCCCCTACTGGAGGCTTGGTGGTATGCACCATCAGCAGCGCTGGTTTTCACCCAAATATTTGTTCCCATTGGAAGCTTTATCGTTACCTCTTGCACTCATGACAACTCTAAAATGTAAGATTTCCACTTACTTTCTGTCTATCTGTAAAAATGGGCACTAGACCATATAAAACAGTGAACCTCCCGAGCAGGGACACATACCAGAATAAAAATTTTCTCGTCCATTAAGGGACACAGGAATCAATCTACTATTGGGTTGTACTGCTGTCTACAGGAGAATTTGACACTGGCAAAAAAAAAATCTGTAGGCCAGCCCAGGGTGACTCCTCCTCTTCCCAGCCTGCCTTGATTTTTGCTAGTGTCCTAGGTTGATGAACAGCTTTTCTTCAGTTCTTCGAAATTACTAACCCATTCTTCCTACATTGCTGTTTGAGCTGGTTTCGACAAAGCAGCATTCCATATCAGCTTTTTCAAAACCTATCTTTTAGTGACATACCTGAACTCTGGTATATTGGAATAGCCTGGAAGTGACCCTCGGGCACAGTGTTCTGCATCAGACACTTTCCAGTTCTGATAACACGTTGGCTGCAGAGTTCTTTTCAGGTCCAGAGCTGCTTTGCATTGCCCTTGTGCTGTATCTTTCAGTAGGCTGATTGAGCATAGCACCGATGGCTATCTTGCTATGTGCACCACTGAGCACCTTTCAAATTACAACTTTCTTACAGTTTTACCATGGAAGCAGTCAATGCTGAGAGAATGAGCACTGACAACATCCTCTAAGTGGAATGTTGCACTTACACGCTTCAAGTTCTCTTTCCTGCAGTTTAGCACCAAGAAAGCATGGCCCTGCTGCTGCTGCTTTGCAAAAGAGCCATTCAGAACTCCATCTTCCAGTCTGTGCCTACTGCCCATCTACAGTTGCCTTCAGACCCTATTTGGCTACCAGCTGCTTGGGATTTGTGAGAACCTGATGCCTTGCCCCTTACCATGAGCTAGTTGCGTCACTGCCACATGGTCACAACATGTATGTATCTCAATTCAGAGGGGGCTGTCCCACTACAATAGCCCAGCTTACGCTCGGAACAATTCAAGGGAGGTTTTACTGATGTATGGAATCAAATGCTACCCTATGGTTATAGGGTTTACCTCCTGGAGTCCCCCTTAGCGTGTTCATGTGAGTCACCTGCCCTGGCATCAGGAGCCTCTTCTGTAGTCACACAAGATTTTGTGGCCAAATTCATCCAGTTTATAGATGTTGACTGGAGAGGGTCTAAGCACACACCTGCGCATTTCCCTGTGGAGTCCATCTTCCCAAAGCTAGGGGAGGCCAGGGGGCTTGGGCTATTAGTCACAGTGACCATCACTGACTCAGATTCTGGATCCCCAAAATCTCTCCTGCGATTACCTCAGACATACAAGAGACCGATTCAGCACTTATTGATGCTGGTGTGTACAGCTCTGTATCTGGAGGATCAACCTGCTGTCTCCAGCCTTGGGTCTTTTAGGGCTCCTGAAGTGGGCTGGGACCCAACCTGTACATTTGTTTGATATATGCCCCTTTGGAAGGAAATTCAGAGAAAAACAGAATTCCATACCCACCATAGATCTGCCAGTGACACACAATAACAGGAAAACTGCTAAGTCAGTAGAGGGTGTTCTTACTGTTGAGGATTCTTCTGACCCAACAGCTAGAATCGTGCCTTAACACCAAGTGTTCCTGTATTCTTCTTGCACTGATCCCCTTCAGGGCAAACTCCTATTGGCTAATTCTTCCCAACTGGTAGCTTGTGGACACAGAAGAGAGATTTACAACTTGTAGCTTCTGGACATAGAAGAGGTTTGTGCACCCTGGTCTCAGACCCTGTATTGCAGGGGAAAGACATTGAAGAAGTACCTGTGTCACCCTCTGCGGTCTGTGTGCAAAATAAACTAGTCAGCTACAGGTATGTGATAAAAACAGGTAATGCCTTATTGCTTTGTGGGAACTGTCCATCTGGGGTTAGGACTCTCTTCCTTGTCTGATGCTCAGACTTGTGCAGAATGCCCTTCTGGTGCTTTTCCCTGTTTTGGATCCACTCAGGCGAATATTCTTTGCTGTGCTCACAAGACTCTTGTCCCTTGTTCCATAGAAGTCCTTCCTTATTGGATCCCGGAAGTCAGGAACATTCTTAGCCCCGTGACTCTGAAGTCAAAGATAAGCAGGAATATTTTCCAGCAGGATCCATCTTGGGGCTTGCCTGAGAGGTGCCTTTTGCCTACTGGTGAGAGTATCTAGCTTGATCCTCAGCTCCCTCAGGATCCCTGCAATCTATCTCACCAGGTTATGATGAACTTTCTAACTTCCCTCTCCTGCCTTTTCTTGTTTGGGTGCTGCCAATGTACTTTATCCCTTTAAACATTCTGACTTTGTTGGATTCAATCCTCGGTTCTCTAGGCAGACTGATGCCTGTGCAGGTTGTTGTTGTTTTTAGTCAGGGTTCTTCCTTGGCAAACCTCACATGGGCAAGGCAGTTGTCTGCTTCAACAACCTCTCTAGGCACAGAGTTCCTTGTTTCTTAAAGGGGGACTTCACCTACCTTTTTAATTTTTCCACAAATGCACCTTTACAAATGTTTAGTAATGGAAATCAACAAGTAGCTGATGATAGAGAATTGCAGGCTTTTTATTCTTTGTATTCCTTATTTTTCTTTTCCTGCGCATTCTTGTGGCCATTTTTGACTAAGGGCAGATCAATCCATTGCCCTTTACTTCCTGGAATTCTCGGTCTGCCTCCTGGAACATGTGCCCGTGCACGTTATCTGAAGTGAAAGGCACTGGTGATGTAGCTCTCCAGAATGCATCTGTGGGGCCAGAGCTACATCAACAGTGCCTCACACAACCATGAAGTTTAAAAACAATAATTGTAAGGAAAAGAAAATAAAGAAGGTAAGATGTTTTCATATCAGCAAAATTAGAAATATCCACTTTTATAATGTCGTAAGGTGAGTAAAAGGCTTAGAGCCTTCCTACTGGTTGGACTTTATTTTAGAAGAAGGTGGCTCCTGGCCTGTTTGTTTATTTACCCCTTAGTTGGCCTGCTTTTGGGCGTCCTAACAGATGACTTCCTGTGCCCTCAAAGGGCAAAATAGAAATAGAGATTTCCCAAGTCATCCTCCAGGACGGTCATATGAGAGATAGGCTCCTCCTCCTACAGGAAACTCAAGCACAGATATGTCTAAAATGGCCGCCCACCGGCTGCCCCTCAGTTCTTGTGTTTCCTGTCCTGCAGGCATGAGCTGAAGATGACATTCATCCCCTGTTTGTTATTTTACTACGCTGTCCAAGGCAGGCGTCCCTGGACACCCCCTTCCTCGACCTGTATCCTGCTGGTGAAGGCACCAACGTCAGTTTTTTTGGGGGTGAGGAAGGTGGGATTCCCAGGGGTGAGACCTGTAGTTCAGGACTCCCCCTCTCTTAGCCTTGATTCCCAGTTTGCCTGGTCTTGCACCAGGTTGTGTTTTGATGGCAGCAGGGGGAGGGCTTGTACCTTCTAAAGGCATGTTTTATTTCACTTACCTCTGCTGAGACCAGTCTAGGTAAATGAAGAGCCTAGCGGGGTTTTTTTTTCTTCCAGCCAGCCGGAGGTCCTGGTGAGGCTGCCCGCCACCCCTTTCGTTAAGGCTCGCACGCCGGGCCCCCAGAGGCTGGGGGTTTCCGTATATGTAGCACGCCAACCAGCCATGCCGTGGCACGGTGAAAGTGACGCTCTGAAGATAGCTCCGCGGCTGGAAGTAGGGCGGCGGCCATCTTGAGTCAGGGAATGAGCGGGAGATAGCGGTTCGGCGACTCTCCGTCTATCCCCTCCCCCCAATACTGTAAAATCCTCTCTTTGTCCATTGAGGGACACATGTTAATGATAATGTGGTTGGTCCTGTTTGCTATAAACTGAGGCATGCAAGTAGCAAGAGGGGTTATCCTTGGTTTGGTTTGCAGATTTTTACTTTGTTTGCCGTGTCCATTTCTTCTGTAGGCAACTGTATAACCCAATAGTAGATAACTACCTATGTCCCACAATGAACTCCAAGAAAACAAGTGAATCAAAAATCCTGTTTTTGCCTTTATTTGTTAGTCCAGAAGTGTCAACACGCCATGCTTCAAAACTTGTGACTTGTGTTTTGAGAATTATCATGGGAACATGATGTGTCAAACTATGAACTTTATGCCACAGATTAAACAACTGTATATGGTTTTGTGTATTTTTATGACTGTGATTTATTTATTTTTTTATTTGTTTTGTAAATTACTGGTTGTTATTCACACATGATATTTCACAGTTAAGACTTTAAAGAGATAGCGGAACACATTTATTTGATTCATATGTTTTGCATTGTTGGTGTTCAAACAATAGTGAGTGCTGGTGTCTTACATTTACTTTTATACTAAGCACTTTTGAGATTGTAATGAGTGTTAGACGGAAACTACACTTAGAATTAGAACCTCTGTATGCCCTATTGAGCTGGACCATTATGCTCTGTGCATCATTGCCACATGTGCATTACGGAAGAGGCTCCATGCACGATGTATGACTTTTTATTCTGAAAGTGTGGTTACTCCTTATAGAAGGCAACATTTGTCACATTACTTTGTCTCCAGGAAAATAAATTGGGGAAACAAATTTTAATCTAGAAACAAACCATCTAGAATTTAATTGTATCCTACGTGTTTCATGTATTCTTCTAACATTAAGCTTTAAGTGTATAAATATAATTATAATTTTATAGTGTGGAGATGAGAGACAAAGATTCTTCCAGTGAATGTGAATACATGCATCAACAGAAGGACAGTGCTGATTTACAAGAGTAAGTTTGTTCTTTTTTCTTTTATGCCTATTTGATATGTTGAGAGAGAAACAGACGGTATCTTAGGTACCTTAGGAGTTCCTTAAAAGCAAAGCTGTCACTTTTATTAGGCCTCATGCACACCTCAGCTCAATGAAGCTCCTCCTACAGGCGTTTTAGCTGTTTTGAGCTTTTACTTTTCACTGCCTGGTAACTCCCCTCCATGTTAGCCTATGTGTCTATAATGTGCACATTATAGACATTTTCAGGAGTTTACACCAATACAGTGCCCTAAAAAGTGTTCATACCCCTTGAAACTTTCCAAATTTTGTCATGATACAAAAAAAATGTAAATGTATTTTCTTGGGATTTTATGTGATAGACCAACACAAATGGGCACATAATTGTAAAATGGAAGGAAGATGATAAATGGGTTTTAAAATGTTTTCCTAATATCTGAAAAGTGTGACGTGCATTTGTATTCAGCCCCCTTTTACTCTGATACCCCTAACTAAAATCTAGTGGAACCAATTGCCTTCAGAAGTCACCTAATTAGTAAATGTCTGTGTTAATTGAATCTCAGTATAAATACAGCTGTTCTGTGAAGCCCTTGATTTGTTAGAGATCTTTAGTGAACATACAGCATCATGAAGGCCAAGGAACACACCTGGCAGGTCAGGGATAACGTTGTGGAGAAGTTTAAAGCAGGGTTAGGTTATAAAAAAAATATCCCAAGCTTTGAACATCACATGGAGCACTGTTCAATCCGTCTGAAAATGTAAAGAATATGGCACAACTGCATACCAGTTGGAACACCGCAAACGTGTGGAAGAAGGTGCTCTGGTCAGATGAGACCAAAATTGAATCTTTTTTGGCCTAAAAGCAAAACGCTACGTGTGGCGGACAAACTGATACTACACATCACCCTTTTCTTCAGCAGGGACAGAGAAGCTGGTCAGAGTTGATGGGAAGATGGATGGAGCAAAATAAAGGGCAATTTTAGAAAAAAAAAAACTGTTAGAGTCTGCAAAAGACTTGAGTGTGGGGCGGAGGTTCACCTTCCAGCAGGATAACAACCCTTAACATTCAGCCAGGGCTACAGTGGATTAGTTTAGATCAAAGCATATTAATTTGTTAGAATGGGCCAGTCAAAGTCCAGACCTAAATCCAATTGAGAATCTGTGGCAAGACTTGAAAATCGCTGTTCACAGATGCTCTCCATCCATTCTGACAGAGCTTGAGCTATTTTGCAAATAAGAATGGGCAAAAATTTCACTCCCTAGATGTGCAAAGCTGGTAGAGACATCCCAAAAAGACTTGCAGCTGCAATTGCCGCAAAAGGTAGTTCTACAAAGTATTGATTTAGGGGAGCTCAATACAAATGCATGCCACACTTTTCAGATATTTATTTGTAGCAAAATGTTGAAAACCATTTATCATTTTCCTTCCGCTTTACAATTCTGTGCCACTTTGTGTTGGTCTATCACATAAATAATATTTACATTTTTGGCTGTAACATTACAAAATGTGGAATATTTTAAGGGGTATGAATACTTTTTCAAGGCACTGTATGAGTTTACAGACAATAAACTCAAAGGAAATATTTGGAGATCCGTTTAGGAGATATTCTGGTGAGCTGCAGCCAATGATTTCACCGGCGCACAACGACATACCCATGCCATTCCTTCAGAGCTGTGTGCCATGCCCCAGACTCCCGGGCGCATGCATGGGAGTGACGTCATTGCAGATCTGCCATTCAAGCTGCGGCAGCCCGAGAACCCAGAAGGAAGACCGGGTGAAGATGGAAGCCTCTGCAGCG
The DNA here is from genome assembly GCF_965119305.1 of Pelophylax lessonae. Classification (NCBI taxonomy): domain Eukaryota; kingdom Metazoa; phylum Chordata; class Amphibia; order Anura; family Ranidae; genus Pelophylax; species Pelophylax lessonae. The sequence continues at coordinate 449,000,029 of NC_138772.1, forward strand.
GTGTCAGTGCTGGAGGGTTTCATTTCAAGGCAAGTCTCTCAGAATGTACTAGTATGTGGTACATACTAGCAAACTATCACATTATGATATTGCCTTGCAGGAGGAAGATTTTATTTATTTTTTCTTCTGTTACTAGAGTTTATTAAATGTAAAATACAAAGTACAGCGCCAACAAACACAATTGCTGGGAATTTCAGTCTGATGGAAAGTCCAACAAATGCAGGTGATAAAAATCCAAGATGGAAGATTAAGGTCCAACACCAGAGAAGATCAATATAGCTGGAAAAATGAACTCCGCGTGCACCGGATAGAAGGGGTGTCTGCTTACCGGAACCTCATGACCCCCGGTTAGGGTGGGTCAAATGAGCGTGTAGTGAAGATATCAATGGGGTCCTCTGGGATAAAGGAACCAGTCCAGTGGAATCACTCCACAACAGGCAGGTCTCCAATACTCAGACAACACAGTGCAGCAGGTGACAACTTTGATAGACCATATCGTAGTGAGGAGACATTGGTGGAAGTGGTAGAAGAGGAGGTATATGGTCTATCAAAGTTGTCACCTGCTGCACTGTGTTGTCTGAGTATTGGAGACCTGCCTGTTTTGGAGTGATTCCACTGGACTGGTTCCTTTATTTTCAGTCCATCAGACTGAAATTTACAACAATTGTGTTTATTTATGTTGGCACTGTACTTAGTATTTTACATTTTTTTATCTGAATTTATGTACTGGCAGCCTTCGTCATTTTATAATTTATTGTATCCTGGATGTGACCAAGTGCGGCTAGTTTATTTAATAATACTAGAGTTTATTACCACTTTAAAATTTGGAATTTTCTTTTACTTTCACTTTTGTTATTAACGCTTACCAGGTCAAATAGAGAGGGTGGATCTCCCTAACTGAGACTAAAGAAAAAAAGTTTTTTATCTTTAGGTACTCTTTATGTACTAACATTTTGTAAATAGGTTTACTTTTTCCTTTTTAATTAGTTATGAAGTAGAGGCTGATAAACCAATGGAAGAAGAGTTGCAGACAGCAGATAAATCAACGGAGAGGTAAGAAACACATATACTTGTTTTTCTTTGGGGGGGGGGGGGGGGGGGTAGCGCTGCTGCCAATGTATTCCAGTACATATGTAACTTTTAGCTTTGATTTGTTACAGGCCTCAACGACAATTATTTTCCTTAGGACTACGTACACCATGGCATCCAGATAAACCAGTCCTTACCAGGCGGATTTTGCAAAAGCCCAATATAAGTAAGTAAAGGTCATCATACAAGTTTAAAGTGAACCTGTACATTTTAAACTTTTAAAGGTAAAAGAACAAACAGCAGAAGGTGCGTGTTCCATTTTTAGGGTTCATGGACACAGACATTTATAGGCATTATACAACATTGTAAATTTCCTGCACCTGGGGAGTGGCAAGTGCCGCGTACCGCGTACAGCCTACCATAAAAGTGAATGGCTTTACAAGGCTGTACACTTGTATACGCTAATGTCATTCACCAAATCATATGCTGTTTCTCCAATAAAAGAAGGAAACGGTTTCTTTTTTAATTGAGGCTGTGCAGGCCACTTTAAACTTAGATAATTCCACTGTTCTTTCATCCTCTAGTCTACAGTGTCTGGGCTTGGTTCTCATAAACCTAAGGCAGGCCATACACAGTTAGAATTTCAGCCGAGATTCGAACCGTGCATGGGCAGGCTGAATGTACTAAGTTGATAGATCAATCAATGTGGGTACAACCAGCATGCAGGGTTTTACCTGTGATTAAAAGTGATCACTGTCTTCTCTGCTACCATTCTGACTTTGAGTAATATCTTGTTCCTCTTTGAGATCGTTGATCACAAGGATAGCAAAGGGGCCTCTTCAGCTTGCCCTCCAGGGTCGGTTTTTGACTTTTCCATTAAGGGCACTGCACTGCCTAAGGAGGGTGAGTGGGGGGGATGGGTAAGAGAGAGGCTGAAGGTGAGGAGCCTTCTGCTTCCACAGAATCAGGCTTAGAGGATTCATTCTCTACTGAGATTTCCTAAATGAAATTGGTATGGTGTGTTCCTGCCTTGTCTTAGAGCAACCTGGGTCAGACCACCACTAAGATCACTAGCTTGATCTTCCTGAAACTGCCCAAACTGCTTAATACCTTCCCTGCCCACTCACTTATACAGCCTGTGTTATATAGTGACTAACCTCATCCTGAAAAGACTTTCACACACCCCCAAAAGAATCGGCTCAGCAATATCTTTTTGAAAAGGAGGCCTAAAAAATGGTTTGTCTCTTTTGTGGACACAGCCATCTCTTACCTTACCAGTCCATGTTGAACATAGTCCTGTTATAATGACCCAGAGGACAAGAGGCTAGAAGCCCTCTTTAAGGCCTTGTTTGCTCTCGCTGGTCCCGCCATGCAACCTGCTGTTGCATCCATAGCAATCTGCTAGACGCTAGTTGTCAGAATTAAATGCATGGCCCTTGACCCTGGATCCATTATACAGGATGTTTCTGTCCATCACATTCTTTAACTTGCCTGTGGCCTTATGCTTCTGCACCTCATCAGTGCTGTTTATTATGTGCATGCACCACTACCAGTCTGTTGCCCTTCCCTTTGGCCAATTCACAGCAGTCCAAGCCTTTACCAAGGTGCTCGTGCTGGTCTTCATTCCCTTTTCATCTGCTAAATATATCATTAAATGTGTTTTTGTTAAACTGGGTAAACAAATACCTGTTGATCCTGCCAGAAATTGTGTGAGCTGACAAATATCTGTGCTCTTTACCTATGCTGTACTATTATCAGTTGTTCCCAGATGTTTCTGTGGACTCCAAATCCTCACCCCAATCTATAGTGAACAGAGGAGGAGGTGTTCCACAGCCCCACTCTAGGGTGACAACACTGATTCTCTCTAGATAGAGGGGGGCTGAAAAATGGAACACGCACTGTCACCACATCTTAAGACTGGTAGGCTGCAAAATATTACATTGAGCCCCGGTTCACACTTGTGCGTGTGCGGGGTTCGCATGTAATGTCGGAGCGCACTGCTCCTTCATTACATGTGATCGGCTGTGCGGTGCGAGTTTAGCCATACACTTTGTATGGCTAAATTCGCACCCGCAGCAAACTCGCACAGGACCCTTTTTGGCAGCCGCATCAGGATCGGATCGCACAGCGGTTCACACTTGTGCGATCCGATCCTGTGCGAACTGCAAGATCGCACTGCGATATGCGATCAAACTGGGGGTGTCGTTAAGATTACATTGACACCCCCTGCGTATCGCATATGGCAGTGTGAACTGCCGGGGGTGCGTGTGCGATGCGGGAACAGGCTGCGGACTCGCAGCCTTCCCGCATCGCATAAGTGTGAACCGGACCTTATATTTTTGGGTTTGGATGCACTTTAATGTTCGAATATGTTTATGTACACAGAAAAAGAAAATATTGACAATCAAGAAAACATATTGTCCACAAGGCATGAAAAAACTTCTGCTTCTGGGACAAACAGGAAAAAACAGGTAATCTTTACAAGTGGTATTTTTTTTTTCATATATATCCGGTAAGACACTTGATTGCATGAATTACATTGTAGTAGTTTTGTTTTTTGGGGGGGTTTTCTTTGTTTCGTTTTTTTTTTCAAAATGTTAAAACCTTCTAAATTGTGGTATGAATTACCTTGGGAAATTATCTTTGCTTTCTGCATGTTCCATTGTGTGGTATCCTGGCAACTGTATCCCAAATTGAATTTGTTCATTTGTGAACTCCCCTGTTCTGAAGTTCTACAAGTGAAAGAGACTCAAGACTGTAATAGCAGTTAATGGACTAGAAGTCAGTGAAGACTGTAAGGTTGTCTCATAAGGATTATGAATGCCATTGAGCACAGCACCATAAACACCTGCCTATTCACAGCTTTTATGTGCTCAGCTTGATATAAAGTAATACTCACTCATAGCACTTCTTGGTGTGATTTGATCAAGCTGTGCATCTTGTCAGTCACATAGGCTGTACACTAGGTGGCGCCATTACATTATAACATTCTTTATCCTTATGTTTCATTGCTGTTTTGTGCTCCTATTGTTTTAAGACGTACACACCTTGTAAATATTTCTTGTTTTTTCAAACTCAACAGCTACAGAAAGCTAACACTGCACATTCCTACAATCATATGCAAACCTTCCCTCACAATTCATGACCAGGCCATTTTTTGGGATACAGCACTGTGTTACTTTAACTGACAATTGCGCGGTCGTGCAAAACTGTACCCAAATACAATTTGTCATTTTCTTTCCCCCACAAAATAGAGCTTTCTTTCCATGGTATTTGATCACCACTGCATTTTTTATTTTTTGCGCTAGAAGCTTGAAAAAAAATAAAAGATTTTTTTTTTTACTTTCTGCTATAAAACGCATCCAATCATATCCCAATAAGTGTATGTTTATTGGTTAACGTGAACGTGATAGCATCTACAAACTATGGAGTTTGTTTTTTTTTTTATATACTAGTAATGGCGGTGATCAGCAACCCTTTAGCAGGAGTACGATATTGCGGCAGACTATCAGACACTTTTAACACTTTACGGGAACCAGTGACCCTAATACAATGATCAGTGCTAAAAATGTGCACTGTCACTGTACTAATGACATTGGCTGGGAAGGGGTTAAGCATTTAGTCTGATCAAAGGGTTAACTGTGTGCATAGCCAGTGTTTTTGCACAGTGTGCTGCTTTCACTAGGGGAAGAGATGGATTCTTGTCCCTGCTTTGAAGTAAGACCGGATCGTTCCCCCCCCCCGTCAGAACTGAGAGGTGTGCCTTGTTTACATAGGCATAACTCCGTTCTCTGTATATTGCCGATGATGCGCGGGTGCTGGAAGACATCAAGTGCCTGGCACCGCAAATTAGCTTCTGCTGTGAATTATCAGAGCCTGCGCGCCCCCTGCAGGCCAAAGTGCAGAATCACGTCTATATACAGGATTCTGCACAGGAGAGCTGCCCTGTAGTAGTAAAGCTGCTATGGGGTGGACGTTAAGTGGTTAAGATCCTAGAACTCATTTTGTGGAGTTTACTGTTGGCTAAATCTTTATGGCTGTCTGTCCTTCTTTTTAGTCTTTCTTTTTTTTTGGCAGACTTAAATCTTGTCCTGTGGAAGAGCAGGCCAGAGTGTTTCATTGCTTTACTCTCCCTCCTCCTTACCCAGGGTTTTGTTTTCTCTGGTTCCAGCAGCCAAATAGAGCAGTGCAGTAGCAAGCAAAAGGTGTATACATGCTGCTAAGAAAATGAAAATTTAACAACCCTTTTGCAGTGCATGGAGAAAAAAAACTTTAAGCAAAGTTGTAATGTACCCTGAAACACATTAGCAATATGCGAATATATTTCAAATGTCACCTTGAATTTCACGTTCAACTCTTTTATACAGTATATTACCCTTCGTATTTTATTTTGTCTTTCTCTCCTTCTTCATCTCCAATTACTTTTGTTCTTAAAGGAATAGTATGGAAAAATACCCAGTATCCCAATTCCTTTATAATTGGATGACACTGAAAAAGAACCTTTCAGCAGTGGTCAAAAATGTTTCATATTCAAAACATTCCAGCTCCCATTACTACCTTTTCCTACTTGTAAAATGCCTCCATTCACAATTCTTCTCTCAGTATCTGACCAAAGCTGAGGATCTGGGGATTGCTCTGCAGATATGACAATGTCTAGCTTGACACCTCTATGGAGACCCTGGCCTATGCCAAAAATACTACATTCCATATACATAGTTCCATACATCAAGTAAATACAATAACACTTCTGTGCTAAATGTCACCAGTCCTTTTATGGAAGCTCTCTCTAGATTCCAGGCATCTCTGCATGTAACCAAGGTCATAGTCTTCTAAAATCCACTTGGCCTTGCTGCCTACCTCAGGCTGGGGGATCCTTAAGCACTGTGCATGAAAAACAAAGAAGGTGGGGGGGGGGGGGGGTGCACCCTTTATTTAGGAATAAAAAGTCAGGTACTCAAACAGCAATGTTCATTTTGACATCAGATTTCGATTTAGTTTTAGTCATAGTCTTTTGACTAAAATGTCATTTTAGTTTTAGTTGTATTTGAGTCACCTGAATTGTTTTTTAGTCATATTTTAGTAGACTAAAATCTCCAGAACATTTTAATTGTTTAAAATCAAATGTGTTTCGGTAAATTGTAATGCATTATTTTTATATATTTTTTTTTTTTAAATCATTTTTATTGTGTTTTTAAGGTTAGAAAACAGTACAAATGTCAAAATTACAATAGCAAGAATAATAATGTTCAACTGAGAACAAATAGGGGCACAGTAAGTGTAAAAAGGGAAAAATATACATCTTGTGCTTTGAGTAACATGTTTGTAATGTATTATTTAAGCATTTCTGTAGAATTTCCAAACTCTCACCTTATACTTCTGGAGTAAAATCTAATAACATGGTATTTATGGTATTACGATTTGAACATGCACTACAGACACAGATTTAGCTGTTGTCATATACAGTATGGCATCTTTATAATTGAAGCCAAGTTTCATAAGCAACCAGAAATATTGCTTATTGGCAAACGGAAGTATAACTTTAAAATATAAAAACAAAAAAAAACAAAAAAGTTCACTATTTGCTGTATTGCCATTACACATATTACCTGAATATATTACCAACAATAATTATTAAGAAAAAAAAGAAAAGCACTTTTTTTCTTTTCTTTCAGCAGCTTTGTAGATGCCCCCTACTTATTTTTATGTAATACATGTTTGACCATTTGCCCTCCAGAAGATTTACCCCCCTTCATGACCAGGCCATTTTTGCTTTTTGGCACTGCCTTACTTTAACTGACAATCGCACAGTCATGCAACACTACACAAATTATATTTATATAATTTTCCCCAAAATAAAGCTTTCTTTTGGTGGTATTTGATCAGCACTGGGTTTTTTATATGAGCGCTATAAACTAAAAATTTTGAAACAAAAAAAAATTTTTTTTTGCTTTCTGCTATAAAACATTTCCAAGAAAAATTTTCAAATCAAATTTATTCATGAATTTAGGCAATATGCATATATTGATTGACTTGAATGTTATAGAGTCTACAAACTATAGCATAAATACTTGAATTTTGGAATTTTTTTTATTTTTTAAATACTAGTAATGGTGGTGATCAGCGACTTTAGCAGGACTGTGATAGTATGGTGGGCAGGCTGACACTTTGTGGGAACCAGTGACACTAATACAGTGATCAGTGCTGAAAATATGTAATGTTACTGTTATAATGACACTGACTGGGAAAGGGTTAACAGCTAGGGCAATCAAAGGGTTAAAAATGTGCCTAAAAGTGCTTGGTGTGTTTACTGTGAAGTGTTTTTACTAAGGGAAAAACCTACACATCTCCGCTGACAGGACAGAGCGCTGTGTTATTTAATGTACATTGACAAAGCTCTGTCCTGTCTTCCTCCTCCCCGATCAACGAGTGCTGATGGTCAATCATTTGCAGGCACTCACTGATCGGCTTATGCTGTGACTAATCACAACACAGCCGGTGCAGGTCCCCTACCCGGAAGTGCTGGATCACATACTAGATATGTGATCCAGCACAGGAGAGCTGCTTTGCCGCCATGCTCCTACATGAAGCAACCAGCAAGAGGTTACATTTTAAATGTGCTATTATCATAGGCTAGCGATGGAATTGTGTTTCCGATTTAGAAAATAAAAGGTGCTTAAGTGCTGGGAAATCTGTGCAAAATCATGCTGACACTGTGTTATGAAAACCGGTGAATATCCTCTCCCCCAGGATGTTCCACTTACCAGACAAAATGGTAACCGGAAATGACGTCACAGCAAGCGTATGACCGGAAATTGCATCAACGCGTTTCGCCCTCCTCCAGGGCGTTATCACAGACGTATAATGCTTTTCTCTTATCAAATGTGAGTGACCCATTTTATGCTCTTCTGAATAAGCGTTTATCATATCAGTATTACACTATTGTGAGCCTTTCCTTCCCTATATGGTCCCTATATCCTGCTGAGTATACTTATTGGAGGTCCATTTGCAGCTCTGACCAGTCTAGATATTGCCTGGATTCCTTACTGGACTAAGCTTGTGTGACCCTTACACAGTATTGACTAGGGGTCCATTTTGTCCGGTAAGTGGAACATCCTGGGGGAGAGGATATTCACCGGTTTTCACAACACAGTGTCAGCATGATTTTGCACAGATTTCCCAGCACTTAAGCACCTTTTATGAACTATCCTTCACTGGCTACTTGCTGAAGCACTTTGGGACTTATATGCTATGTTTTGAAGGACTTTTTTTCATAACTATATTGATTCTTATTTATTGATATTAACTGCACAGGGTGTATTGAACATTTGTCTCATATTTTTATATATTTATGAATTGTTGGTGATTTATTTTACACTGCTTTTATGCCAATCACAACCATTTTGCGCTGTTTTTTTGCACTGACACTTTGAAGAATCTATATTGATTTTTGCACAGCAGCAGTTTGAGTTGTTTCACGTACCACCATAGCGCAGCATTAATTTACTTTACTTTATTTTCCGATTTAGAAAAGCCCAGCAGAGGGCACCAAAAAGATAGTGTAAATGGGTGTAAGCCTGCGTCTCTCAGCCAATACAGCTTGGCGATAGTCAGGGGGCTGGGGCTTTAACAGACAGGCAGAGCTCCAAGGAAAACGAAAGTTCAGGTGGGTATCAGCCCCCCCTCACATTTTTGTTCCGTTTTCGTTCACTGACGAAAATTGGGTTTGATTTTCCTCATAGTTTTTGTCAATTGACGTAACTCAATTTTATTTTAGTTTAGTTTTCGTCACTGACAAGCTGCAGCTGATGAAAATATTTTCATCAACAAAATAACTCTGCAATACAGAGCATCAAGCCCATCACAAATTTCCAACAGATCAACCAGAACTGGTAGTGCACCTCCAGATGGACCGAGAGGATGTCCTAGAGTTTTGCAGATGCTAACACGTTTTGAGAGTGCCCCTGCTTCATCAGTGCCCCTGCTTGATCAGAACTAAGCTGAACATGTGTAAGATGTAGAGATGGGCTGAACATCCCCCAGTTCGGTTCACACCAGAACTCCCGAACAGAGAAAAAGTTCTGACTCGAACAGCGAACCCTATTAACCACTTGCCTACTGTGCACTTAAACACCCTTCCCATCCAGGCCAATTTTCAGCTTTCAGCGCTCGCACACTTTGAATGATAATTGCGCGGTCATGCTACACTGTACCCATATGACATTTTTATCATTTTTTTCACACAAATAGAGCTTTCTTTTGGTGGTATGTAATCACCTCTGGGTTTTTTATTTTTTACAAAAAAAAAAAAGAAAAAAGACAGAAATTTTTGAAAAAAAAAAAAGTTTTTCTTATATTCTGCGAGTAAATTTTGAAAATAAATTTTTCTCCCTCACTGATGTGCGCTGATGAGGCGGCACTGATGGGCACTGATAGGCTGCACTGATGGGCACTGATGAGGTGGCACTTATGGGCACTGATGAGGTGGCACTGATATGCCGCACTGATGAGCACTGATAGGCGGCACTGATAGGCGGCACTGATGAGCACTGATAGGCGGCACTGAGAGGTGGCACTGAGAAGTGGCACTGCTGGGCACTGAGAGGCGGCACTGACGGGCAGCACTGATGGGCACTGATAGGTGGCACTGATGGGCACTGGCGGATGGCACTGATGGACACTGACGGGTGGCACTGATGAGCACTGATGGGCGGCACTGATGGGCAGCACCATCAGTGCCCACACTCAGTGCCCATAGTGCTGCCAGCCAGTGCTCATCAGTGCCTAGATGAGCAGGCACTGATGGGCACTGACTGGCAGCACTATGGGCACTGATGGCGGGCACTGTGGGCACTGATGGGGGGCAATGTGTGTGGTTTTTTTACCTTTAGTAATCAGGGCACTGATGATCAGTGCCCTGATTACATTTCTCTGTGTCCCCAGCGGCTGTCGGCTCCCCCTCCTTCCTCACACTGCAGTGTCTGTGTGAGGAAGGAGCGCCGGCGATGAGAGATGATCTCATATGTTTACATATGAGATCATCTCTCATTGGACGGCTTGATCACATGGTGAATGGCCGCTGTGATTGGCCATTCACCACGATCTGTGATCGGCCGTGTCCAAGGGACACGGCCGACACAGATTCTCCCCGATGCACGCTCGCGGGAGCGCGCGGGGAGAGTCTTTCTGGGAGGCCGTTTAAAAAATGAAAATTCTTAAGTCCGCGCTGCAGCCGTATATAGGCTGTAGCGCGGATGGGAGGGAGTTAAAGTCTATGGGAGCTGAACATGAAAAATTAAAAGTCCCCAGTTTGAAGGCTTATATGCAAGTAATTGCCCATAAAAAGGGTATGTAGGTCTAGGTACTGCCCTGGGGGACATGTATCAATGCAAAAACATTTTTAAAAAAAGATTGTTTTTACAGGAGCAGTGATTTTGATGCTTAAAGTGCAACAATAAAAAGGAAAAATTCCTTTAAATATAGTACCTGGGGCGTCCCCTTAATCTGCCTGTAAAGTGGCACATCTGTAGCATGTATAGAACATGACATTTCTAAAGAAAAAATAAATAAATAAAATTACATTATATTGTCGGCAATAAAAAAATGTTTAAAAAAAACGGCATGGGGTCCCCCGTCAGTCCATGCCAGGCCCTTTTCAGAGCACGCAGGAAAAGGGGGGGGGACAAGCAAATGCACCCCCCGAACCATACCAGGCTACATGCCCTCCACATGGGGGGATGGGTGCTTTTTGGCAAGGGTCTCATCACCACAACCCTGGGCTGTTGGCAGGGGAGGTCTGTGGGCAGGGGGCTTATTGGATTCTGGAAGTTCCCTTTAACAAGCGGGCCCCCAGATCCTGCCCCCCCCCCATGGAAGACTGCGGGGTACATAGCTCCCCTACCTATTCACCAAAAAAGTGTCAAAAAGTAATAAAAACACAGAGACAGTTTTTGACAATTCCTTTACAAAAAAATAAAAACTGTGTCCTCTGATGAAAATCCATCATCAATTATGATTGCCGTTTGACAGTCCTTATAAAGGTAAGGGGCGGGGCCACCTGGCAATGACACCTGGTGGCACCGTTCCCTTGTGATGTCACTGACCCAGCACGCACTGGTCCATGAAATCACAAGGAGGAGGCACCCCTATGTGAAGTCGCAAGGTGGCTCAGCCCCCTTACCTATAAAAGAACTGCCAAACGTCAAGCCAGGCATTCGGCGGTTTTCCTTTGTTGATAGCGGAGCAATTTTTTTCTTTTTGGGGTCCAGCAGTGGTGGCGGTGTCGTGATTGATGATAGATCTACATCGGGGGACACTGTTTCTTAAAAGGGATTGTTAAAATTATTATTTTTTTTTTTTTTTACTTTTTGACACTTTTCTTGGTGAATGGTTAGGGGTACTATGCACCCCATACTCCTTCATATTGGGGAGGGATGGGATCTGGGGGGGGGGGGGGCCATGCCGTGTTGTGTTTTTGTTTTTGTTTTTTTCACTTTTTTTTATTGCTGGCACTTTGCTTTTTTCTTTATTCAGCGGTCAGCGGGGAAGTCCATTGACAGCTCAGGACTCATCGGTTGTTAGGGATGCTGCGGTTGGCTTCCCAGCTTGCTCCCTAACAATAAGCTATTTACTGTGCCCTAATTGGGCAAAGTTTTGCCCAATCAGGGCTTAGAATTCACTGTGCAGCTTGCAGGGCGTTTGGCGGAGCGAACACTCACTGAATGCCCTGTAAATTTGGGTGTTTGCTGAAATGGCAACCAGGCGCTTTTTGGGCGCAACGCTTGCTCATCCCAAACCCTTCCCTCAACTCTAGTAAGATGATTAGACCTGCTGGTAGAAATTAAAAATAAAGGATGAAATAAGGCACGACTGGGTTTTCATTTTCAAAGTTTTGTTTAACTATGGACCCCACTCTTTTTGTTGCTGAATGATGTTTCATAGACTTTATCATCACCACATGCACTCACTCTATCCCAAAAAAAAAAAAAGCCATCAATTTATTTTAATCCAAACCAAAACTTTTTACCAGTATGCAGCAAATCTGAGCCCTTCCATATGCTTTCAGAATCTCCTGACACTTGTATGATGTATATTTGTACACAAGAAACATTGAATTCACACCCATACTGCCAGCCAAAAGATCAGATTTGTGCATGCCACCCATGAAGATACTACAAAGACACTTTGTAATTTCTAGTGGCTATGGAACTGATGTCATCCACATTCTATCAAAATGCTCACAGTGACTTCCTCCTGAAAAAGTCATTGTCAATTGTTTTACAGAACCATTTGGAAATGTTATTGTACATATCATTCTGCCTAACTGTGCTTTACACTTATGGATATGAATTGTAAATTGTCTAATGAGCCTGTTGGCTTGATACAAATATTTATATGAATTATTCTCTTTTGCTGTTGTGTATGAGCTTGACCCTTTCTCAATGCAAATGATCTAAATTTCCTCATTTCAGCATAATAAAGCTGTTCATGTATAGGAATAATGGTTCAAACATTCATGACATTCTATATAGGTCCAAGAATTTTGGATCGTGTAAGTAAAAGAGGCCACTTCCATCTGTGACTAGTTTTCTAATGGCATGATAAATGGTATATTAGAAAAGAATAGCGCGCAAATGCAAAAGAAATTACTACCAAATCTGAAGAGAGTCCATAAATAAAAATGGGGGTTTGGTCCCACCATATGGCCATATCGTGCTCAAGCCCACTACTGCGTCAAAGTACCCCATTATCAGTGGGTCCTACACTATCCATGAAAAAGAGATGAATCCAGCCCTTCTAACCCTTGGAGACAACACTCCTTGCTGGGAAGAATGTGCAAATGCACTACAGGGGACTCCTCCTATATCCATTTGATGGTGGACACTGATTGAGTACAGGTGTATGTGGGGGGTGGGGAGGGCTGCTCAACCTCGATAGTCTGGTCAGACCGAATACATAATAAACAGGCAAAAAATTTGGGGGAGCATACCCATGTATTTCCAAAGCTGCTGCAGCTATGAACCAAAAGACATGTATATTAAAAAAGAATAGCGCGCAAATGCAAAAGAAATTACTACCAAATCTGAAGAGAGTCCATAAATAAAAATGGGGGTTTGGTCCCACCATATGGCCATATCGTGCTCAAGCCCACTACTGCGTCAAAGTACCCCATTATCAGTGGGTCCTACACTATCCATGAAAAAGAGATGAATCCAGCCCTTCTAACCCTTGGAGACAACACTCCTTGCTGGGAAGAATGTGCAAATGCACTACAGGGGACTCCTCCTATATCCATTTGATGGTGGACACTGATTGAGTACAGGTGTATGTGGGGGGTGGGGAGGGCTGCTCAACCTCGATAGTCTGGTCAGACCGAATACATAATAATAAATATAAAATAAAGTTTATTATGTATTCGGTCTGACCAGACTATCGAGGTTGAGCAGCCCTCCCCACCCCCCACATACACCTGTACTCAATCAGTGTCCACCATCAAATGGATATAGGAGGAGTCCCCTGTAGTGCATTTGCACATTCTTCCCAGCAAGGAATGTTGTCTCCAAGGGTTAGAAGGGCTGGATTCATCTCTTTTTCATGGATAGTGTAGGACCCACTGATAATGGGGTACTTTGACGCAGTAGTGGGCTTGAGCACGATATGGCCATATGGTGGGACCAAACCCCCATTTTTATTTATGGACTCTCTTCAGATTTGGTAGTAATTTCTTTTGCATTTGCGCGCTATTCTTTTTTAATATACATGTCTTTTGGTTCATAGCTGCAGCAGCTTTGGAAATACATGGGTATGCTCCCCCAAATTTTTTGCCTGTTTATTATGATAAATGGTAGTTACTGTTTAATTTTCTGTTTTCTAAAACCTTAGTGTTAATATTTTCTCTTCCATCGGAGTCTGTATTTTTCCAAAGGCCAAAGGTGCCCATAGACTGAAGAATGTACAGACCCAATACAGCTGCCCTCAGGGAACTTTGTACACTGGCTCATATATTAACAGTGGTAGGAAGAGGGCAACACAGGCAGAAGAATCTGTTGTCAGGAGGGACCTATAATGTCTGGAATATTTTTCCTAACTGACACCTGTCCAGTTTCAAGACAGCGAGCACCTTTTTATTTCATACTAGACATTAAGCCCGTTAAATTAACGGGCGCTAGAACGTATGTATGTATATATATATATATATATATATATGTATATATATATATGTATGTGTGTGTATGTGTATGTATGTATATATATATATATATATATATATATATATATAAAATGGAAGTGTCTCTGCATCCGTCCCTGTGTCTGTGGAAATGTGCTACTGCGCATGTGCCGCACGAACAGCCGTTGGGACGCAGAGAGACTTCGGGCGGCCGGCGCTGGGTGGGCGTGTTAGACAGGAGCGGATCCCTGCCCACTTCACTTCCTCCTCAGAAGAGCGCGGCTCCGGAGGAAGAGGCCTGACGGATGATGTCTCTAAGGCATTATCCGACATGACAGAGGCATCATCCAACAGGCCTCTTTCTCCGGAGCCGCGGGGGGGGAGCCAGCATGCACACAGTGAAAGAAGCAACAACAACAGCAGCAGAAGGTACATCATAGCGAGCAGTCTCTCCGATCTGTCCCGGCTCCTCCGATCACTTCCCCGCCATAAGTTCCAGCAAGTCACCGGAGTCCACCAAACTTCCCACACACCTGCAGTAAATCCACACTGACAGCCCCGGGATCTCACCGATCACACACCGCACTCCCAGCGCTGCACTCTGCTACGATACATGCCGACCTCATGAATATTTATAGAGGGACCGGACAGGCCCGCCCCCCCCCCCCCCCGACCAATCCGATTATCCCCCCTGGAGGGAGGCGGCAGTTGAAAATGTGGTGTGTGTGTATATATAAATGTATGTATAAATACATAAATATATATAATATATATATATATATATATATATATATACACACATGTGTGTGTGTGTGTATATGTGTATATATATATATATATATATATATATATATATATATATATATATATGTATGTATGTGTGTGTGGGTGTGTATATATATATATGTATATATATATATATATATATATATATATATATATATATATATATGCACACACACACCACATATAAATATATATATATATATATATATATATATATACACGTATTTATACATACATTTATATATACACACCACATTTTCAACTGCCGCCTCCCTCCAGGGGGGATAATCGGATCGGTCGGGGGGCGGGCCTGTCCGGTCCCTCTATAAATATTCATGAGGCCGGCTTTATTGAAGACATCACACATTATTTAAAATTTATTAATATCACATATTCTTTACTCTTAATTGATGATATCCCATATTATTTACTCTTTATTGATGACATAACACAGTGCTGACTCTGCACTGATGACATGACACCTCCCTCCAGTGATCGGAGTGTCTGGAGGGCGCCATGCTCTCTCTCTGAGGTGATGCTGAGCCGGGAGAATTCTGTGATGGATCTCCATGACAACCAGCAAACCTCGCCGCGCAGGGGGGAGCCAATGGTGCCTTTTAAAAGCGTGACGTCACTGTTCAGGCTCCTCCTCCCCGTCACCTCCCACCTCGCAGAGACGGAAGCCGGCGGGGTCCGGGCAGGTCCGGGTGCTGCTGGCGGAGGAGAGATGCGCGACTCCAAGGTGAACGTGGCCGTCCGGATCCGGCCTGTGAACCGGAGAGATGAGCCCGGGAGCGAGGGGAGAGAAGGGTCACCCCCCCCCCCCCCATCAACTGGTAGGGGATGCCCCCGCCAATACAGAGGCGGATGTTGAAAGGTGGGCGGGGATCCGCTCGTACACACGCCCAGCGCCGGCCGGTGTTCTCTGCGTCCCAATCCCAACGGCTATCCGTGGTGAACATGCGCAGTAGCGCATTTCCACGGACACAGGAACGGACGCAGAGACACAGGGCTTTTATTAATATAGATAAATAAGACCATAACTTGACTGGACAACTGTCATCCCATGTCTCCATTTAGCTTGAGTGAAATTAAAAGGACATGTTGGTACCAAAGTGGAGGATTCCTAACAGCTGTTGAGAACAGGACTGGATAAGCATATCGATCTGAATAACAAGCCAAAACTTACTGCAATGCGTATTGTCCCTCTTCAGAGCAGGATCCATGCTTGTCCTTAAAACCAGAGGCCTTAGCTTAAGCAGGGTAAAGTGACAGTCTCCTTATAGGCAACCCTCAACCCTCTTATAATCACTTCCCCAGGCAACTCTGCTAATCTGAGTGTCAGAGTTTACACAGGGATGATGATGTTGTAGTCCTCCTCGTATGACCCTGTTTGATACTAACAATTGGAAATCTCTTTAATCTTGGAAATTGTACGAAGGTAGTTTAACCATATCTTTAAATTGCTTCTAACTAAACTGTCCAATAAAAAAAGGATTGATGATAGATTTGGTCTTTTCTAAGCTGTCCTTTACTTTCACAGAAAATATCAGTGGGGTCTAATGCTGCATATTTCCCTTTGGAACTCATCAGAACTCTAAAAAAAACAATCAAGTGTTGATAAAAATGATTGTTTAATATAGATTTCTTAAATATACAATTGACGCTTGCAGATTAAATGTAATCTAGCTGTTAACTGTGTTTGTTTTCCTTGAATTTTTTTTTCTCTCTGTAGCCCTGGACATGGAAAGAAGATGATCTCTTGAAAAAGGGAGTGAAAAAATATGGTGTGGGAAACTGGCATAAAATACTTGCTAGGTATGAATTCAACAACCGCACAGGAGTTATGCTAAAGGATCGGTGGCGAACAATGAAGAAGCTGAACATGGTCGATGAAGTATGATACTGGTCAACAACTAAACATTATTCCAGTGAAATGCAGGGAGCACACAAAATTTAGGGCAGACATATAAACTGTTGTCATACTGGCAGGAACAACAGAATCCACACTCGCTTCATATGTTTGCTTTGGCAGAGAAAAGCTTTCGCACCAGTCTGATCATTCCGAATGAGGAGGGTCTTGACTTGTGATGCATGGGCTGAGAAGAGAGGCACCAATGTATAGAGGGTAATATACCATGACATGCATATACTGTATGTTGGGGAGTCTGAATTAGAAGTGTGCTCCATAAGGGACATCATTGGAAAAATCTGTTCCTTTTTTGTTTTTCAAATGCTAAATTGTGGCCCGGGTTAACTCTGTATCCCAATATAATGACCAGTGAAAAGATGTACCTTGGCAATTTTTTAACTATTTTTAAATTAGGGTGTATGGGCAGGCAGATATGGGAAAGCTTTGAACATCTTCGCATGTAGTGATGTGTAAACATTTGGCTTCCTTCTTAGCAGTGCTGTATAGTATTTACCCAAGGCACATAATAGACATTTTTATTTCCTCCGAAATTGGTCAGCAGTGTCTGTGTTGTTTCCATAAACATCCAATAAATTTACAGGATAGTCCTTATTAGCCAACTATTATCTCATGTTTATCTCTGGCAGAATTTGTGTGTATTCACAAAGTGCATAAATGCATTTGCAACAGTGCTATAGGTAATCTAAAAATGTGCTGCTAGGTGCAGCAATCGCACTTTGGTTATTGCATCATTCAGTGTTCCACGGGTTGCAGGAAAGAAAATCATCAGTATTGATAGGTGGATTCCTCCTACGGAGCCATTGTGTTCTCCCAGCACAGGGGAGCGCAGGGAGACGGCCCTGTCGGAAGAACACACATTGATTATTGCTATTGGCTTTAGCTGCTGACAATAATCGTATGAAAAATCTAACATGCTGGTTGTACCCACGTCAATCTATGGATCGACTTTGGTACAACCAGCCTGTCCAGATTTGGTATGAATCAGTTTTGAACCCTCTAGGGCCGGCTTTAGTCTCACAATGTAAGTCTACCTTTCTACTGTGGCTGATTGAGTGCCCACCACTCTGTGTAGGACAGAGGTAATTTCAAAAGCTGTTGATCAGGTAGTGGGCGAGGAAGTTACAGATAGCCACCAGAACAAAAATCCACAAATCTGGAAATGTAATGTATTACTTGAAGCCATGGTGCTGTGAACTTGTAAGAATGTGAAATAGTAACATAATAGCATGCAATATGAACATATGTGCTCTCTGAAAATACATGATTTTTCTGTGTGAATAAACATGTTTAATATCAATTGGATGCCTGCATGGATTTGAATTACTAGTTGTCACCAAAATACATTAAAAATGATGTACTTTGTGTATATTTTTTGCTGACCTTTTCAAACATCTGGCCTTATTCAGGAGAATTAAAACAAAGGCTCTGCTTATGATTGTGAAGTGAGGTATACTGAGCCAGGCATTACATATTTCTTGACAAAAATTGATGAAGTAAATCATCATTAGTTAAACGCCTATATTGTGATAAAAATGTGAAAAAAAGTTCATATTGATGTGCATAGAAATAAAGCAGTGATATGTTCAATTTTGAATCAGCTGCTATGCAGTCATGCAATTCTTCAGTGAAAAAAGACCATCACCACCAAACGTAAATCCTTCACCAAAAACAGGTGGATTTTTTTACCAAAAAGACGTGACCATCAAGGTCATCCGCGCTTAATGTATAACCCGACCAGAGCCTCTGGAATGGGAAGTAGAACAGTATGGTTACGAAAGGTATTCAAACCCCACGTTCGCCTCCACTAGCTATGATTTGATGTGAAAGAAACAACAATCCAGAGGCTTGCAGCAAGCGATCACCCACACTACAGACACATTCAGCCCTTGGCATTGAAGATCTGACGAGTGGATGAGTGAAAAGTTTAAACAATCCAAAGGATTTGCCAGGTGCAGCTATATCCGTGTGATGTGGAGCCCCCACCGGTGATCCCGTACAATAGGGATCTGCAGCGTTCAGATGAATGGATGATCAGGACATAGCTGTCTATGCAACTGCTGCATCGCCTGCTCTCTGCACCGGACCAGTCACCATATCCAGCAAACCAAGAACTGTACAGACCCAGCACAAGAGTAGGGATAGCCTGTTATGTTTACTATTCAGTGTTCGATCATGCTGGCAGCAACCTCTGGTGTACAGTGTACACACTGGCCTTGCTGGTGGGATGCCCTACAGGTCCAGAACAGTCATTCCCCTGAAGGTCCTGAAGGGTGTTCCGGCCTTGATGTGTGAAGTTTGGGCCTAATATGGCCCTGCAGCATGGACGCATGGACTGGTGAGTGCCTCTGTGTACTGAGAAGTTGTGGCAGTACCCCTTTGCCATTTTAACTTCTGTTCCAATACATATATTCTGGCCCTGCACTGACTTCACAGAATCGTGCCTGAATCTGTGCCATCCTAATTCCAACCAATGCTGTTTTTACTGATATTTACTCATCTGGGCAGTGCAAAGTACAGGGCTATTGTCTTTTTGTGGGGTGCTGCCACACAAGTGTTCTGGCCTAGGCCGACACTCCTCTCAGCTGAGTTACTGCTTTCCTGCAGGGTATACAGGACTGGATATCTTTCAGCAAGCCATTGATTCGTGCAGACAGAGAGATGGGGAAGAAGGACAATGGCATGGGCTTCCAAATCCTATTGTCAGGTACAGAGAGCCCTCTGCTAAGTTTGCTTTGCAGTGGTTCCTCTCAGGAGGAATCTCAGGGTTCAATCTGTCTCACACGGTCGGCTTTCTGGTGGATGTGGTTCTCACTAACCTTAAATTACCACAACCAGAATCTTCTTCTCCTAAATTCACTGGGTTAAGGTCCTGGCAGGAGACCAAGTCCTTCCCAGTGCACCCTCACTTAAAAGAAGTGATGTATGCTGATTGTAAAGGTGTTTTCACCACCAAAATGGTTTGCTCACCAGTATCCTATGGAGAAAAAAAAATGGGGCTCTCTGGCTGTTGACCCAGCTATTTCCTATTTAAGAAGTTGAAGGTCCCAGTGGATGAGGTTCCAGTCTCTAAAGATGCCACAGATAGCCGGTTAAAGGCCCTCTTTTTTTACTCTTTTTGAGGCATCCTTCTCTTTAGTGGGAGCAGCTCTGCAGCCTGTGGTGAGAGTTTGACAAGCTCTGGTGCCCAGGACATAGCTCCCTGGCCCTTTGCGTGCAGCCCGCAAGCTGTTGGGCACCAGTTAAGCGCAAAGTGGCAGCGGGTGACAGTATTTTCATGTCGTGTTTGATTTGCATTTAAGGTGGTGTCTATTACGGCTGTGCATCCTCACTTACCTCACGATTCGATGCGATTACGATTATTAGGGTCGCGATTCGATACGATTCGATTCCGCGATGCATCACGATTACTGCCCTATGCCCAGCCCACTGCCCAATGGTTTTCAAAACTTTATCAAAAAAAACAAACAATCAAGCAGTCACAAATAAAAGAATCCTTTTTATTTTCATTTGCTTCAAAGGACACTTTCCTGGACCCTGTCATGGCCTGCAAGCCCTGCATACTTTAGTGCACTTGCACTGCAAACATATAGGAAGGTCTGAAAATGCAAACAGCATAGCAGAGACAGACAACAACACTAGTATTTTACTAGAAGTAACAGTAAAATTAGTAAAAAACTGTAGTAGTGCAGTTTACTGCTTCATAAAAGAAAAAATAATATAAGCCAGGCCTACCACCATTTAAAGTACAACTAAAGGCAAAACTTTTTGGATTTTGGATAAAGTTTGGCCTATAGTTGTACTTTAAGGCAAGCCAAGATAGAAGAAGCCAGCCAGCCAGCCAAGCTAATATTCTTGTGAAAATGGTCATCATAAATTCCCACAAAACATTATATATAAATCCTTTTATGTGAATATGCATTGCAATAAATTCCAAGTGTGCCATAACCTGTCCTCTACAAAACAGAGCACTTCCTGACTAGTAGCAAACATCAAGGGTGAACCTGGCAATAGTGCACTGCTGCATAACTTCCATGTTCACCGTGATGCTTGTTTCCCTCTGCAACTGCCAGTCAACTCAAGTGAGTTGATGGATTGGCTGCTAGAGGGGAGTTACAAATATAAGCTTTAAGCTTATCAATTCACTTATGTCACTTTTATGTCACTTACTTTACAGAAAACGTTACCTGTCCTGCAGACAGTCTCTGTCTCTACCACGATTAAACCCAACTGAAGCCAAGCCAAAGCCACCATTAGAGGAAGGAAAACCCTTGACAGAGTAAATCATCAACTAAAGCTTAAACCTTGAGTAAATCTTCATGGGATCACAAAAAAACACACAACACGATTGTCTGCATCAGAATCATGAGAACTGAAGAAAGGTTTGGCATTGCCACACTGGTACAACTCAAGGCATATAGGTTAGGTCAGGTTTGTGTGTATTTGTGATCCAGTAAAGATTTAATCAAGGTTTTACGCTTCAATGTATGATTGATTTAATCTTTCAAGGATGTCCTTTCCTGTACCGTGGCTGCCTGGCTTGCCTTCAGTTGTCTAGATACACTTTTACCTTTAGTATTTGTTTGGTTGAGGGAACCCCCTACACTTGCTATTGCTACAGAGTACAACAGACCACCAGACAGACATGCGTTGCAATAAATTCCAGGTGTGTTCCATAACCTGTCCTCTACAAAACAGAGCACTTCCTGACTAGTAGCAAATATCAAAGGTGAACCTGGCAATAGTGCACTGCTGCATGACTTCCATGTTCACCGTGATGTTTGTTTCCCCCTGCAACTGCCAGTCAACTCAAGTGAAGTGAGTTGATGGCTGCTAGAGGGGAGTTATACAAATATAAGCTTAAGCTTAAATAATTATCAATTCACTTATGTGAATGGACCATTTTTGAAAACAAGCCATTCTCCATCTCTCCAGTGCCAGAAAAGCTGTAAAAAATATAAAATGTTCCAGGTTCACTGCGATTGTGTTTGCCCCTGCCATTGCCAGTCAACTAAACACAGTGTGTGTGTGTGTGTGTGTGTGTGTGTGTGTGTCGTGACTCGTGACAACTCAAAAGCTTATACGCAGCCTCAGCATCAACACTCCACACACATACACACACACTGTGTGTGTGTGTGTGTGTGTTGAGTTAATGCTAGAGCTGCGTTATAAGCTCTTGAGTTGTCACGACAGTCAGTCAGTCAGTCACGTTACAGAAAGAAAACTTTACCTGCACTGCACTGAGCAGCACTCTACCATGTCGATTACATCTGTAACTGAAGCCAAGCTAGCCAACAAGCCACCATTAAAGGAAGGAAAATCCTTGAGAGAATAAATTGTAAACTGAAGCTTAACCTTGAGGAAATCCTATGGGGGTCACATTCACAAACTCACAAATATAGTATATTACACAAGACTCCACAATTGGTGTTTGTGATCCAATAAGATAAGATTTACTCGAGGTTAAGCTTCAAATGTACAAGTTATTTCTCTCAATGATTTTCCTTCCTATAATGCTGCACCGTGGCTGGCTTGGTGTCAGTCAGTTGTCTTGTCTAGAAGAAAATACACTTTAATATTATTTATTTGGTTGAGGGTTAAATGAACCCCTGCCTAGTACTTGCCTAGACACTTTTAGTGTGAAGCAACGGAACGGATTATGGATTGGAAATGGACACATTGGACAGGACAATCTTCAAAAACAAACCATCAGTGCTATAAAGCTATAAAACAAGACTGGTGATGTGACCGACTGGTGACTGGCGGCAGACTGAATTAGTAATTACTAATTCATTAAAAACATGAATTAGTAATTATTTCAGTGCTTAGCATTTGGGAACATGTAGGTTTTTCTGTAAGAACACTAGATGATCCACATGCTCAGGTTTAAGACTGCTTCTTTTCGCTGTTATAACATCTCCTGCAGTAGAGAAAACCCGCTCTGCAGATACACTTGTACCTGGGATACACAAGTAGTGCTTTGACAGCTGAGAGAGGAGGGGGAATATGACCTCATGCTCACGCCACCATTTTAAAGGGTCCTCAGTGAGAGGCAGAGGTGGGGCTTTACAATATTTTTCCATTTCGTCTTCTGCCTTGGCATAGGGGGTCTTAGGTTCTATTGCACCATCAGTGAAAGACTGCCCCAGCAAAGTCATGAGCAGCGATGTTGTGGCCTTTTTTTTGGGAGGAGAATGGCTGTCCTCAATGGGTGTTGTTTCTTCTTCCACAGTTGCTTTTTCCCTAGGCACTTCATCCACATTTGTCCTTCTATTAGATGTAATCTGTGTGTTTGAACAAAAGATAATAGTATAAGAAGAGCTGAACTGACTAAGAGTGTGATTCATTGATGAGGTGTGGGAAACTGCACGGTAATCCATACCATACAGTTCCACTTCCCACACCTCATCAGTGAATCAGGGCATGTTATTACACAACACAATGTAGCTGAGCTTCTAGCTGTCTGGCAGGAAACATGATGAAATTCTAATTACCTCCAAAGATGCAGCCTCCTCAGTCACTCCTCTGTATATCTCCGATCTCTCCTCCTCTGTGAGAATAAAAGGCAGTCCTTTAAAGCGAGGATCCAGAGCAGAGGCTGTATGAAGGATCTTCTTCTCTGCCTCACTGCTGTACCTCTTCAGGAGATCTGTTTTGATGGCATTCTTGATCTCATGGGTCATGGCTGTGTCTCCCATGGTGTCTGTCATGCTCTGGAGCAGTTGTGCATTTAGAGGGGCAATGAGAGACACTGTTGGGTTGCGCTCTTCTGACATCAGCAAGGTTGCATCCTTCACTTCGCTTTAATGCACTCACAGCATCCTCTGCATTTGACACATCTGTTTCATTGAGAGGGCAGAGATCAGACTCTCCTTTTCTGACTTCTGGAGACAGCAAGGTGGCACAAACTGCAGGTTGTTGTTCTAAGAACCTCTCGACCATGTCATATGCGCTGTTACATCTTGTTGGCACATCAGTTATTAGCTTATGATTCTTCAGGCCCAGACATTTCTGTTTCTCTTTTAGACAGTGGCTTGCTCTAGTGCTGCGATGGAAGAATGTGGATATTCGTCGCACTCTGGCGAGAAGCCTGGAGAGCGTGGCCCCTTTCAGTGCCCGCTGACATGCAAGATTGAGTGTATGGGCAAAACATTTAACATGAGGAAATTTACCAACTTGAGCTGCAACTATCATGTTCGCCGCGTTGTCGGTCACAAGCACTACAGATTTATCAGACAGCTGCCATTCTTCCACAACATGAGACAGTAGCTCTGCCAGATGAGCACCTGTGTGAGACTCATAAATGGCTCTTGTTTGCAACACATGTGACAAGACCTGCCAGTCCTTAGTAACGTAATGTGCTGTTATTGTAACATAGGACTCCGTTGTGACTGACGTCCATGAATCACACGTTATTGCGACTCGACTGGCTTGGTTCATTGACGCAAGTACCTGAGCTTTGGTGTCGTGGTAGAGTGCAGGTATAACGTTTTCTGTAAAGTGCCTGCGTGATGGGATCTTATAACGTGGCTCTAGCATGGCATGGCATCAATTCTTGGCTGATCTGGGTCTAGCAGTCTTTCCTTGGCAGTGGTGGCACTGCTGGTGGCGACAGGTGTTACTAACTCAGAGTGAAAACGGCTAACATGGTTTCTCAAGTTCGTAGTATTCCCTAGGTATTTAATTTTTGTGTGACAGGCTTTACATACGGCGTGTGTCTTGTCCAACTCACGCTTCCCTGTGTGTTCGTAAAATCCGAAATGTGCCCAGATGTTTGCTCTTAAAACGCTAGGTGCATTTTTTATCTCTCGATCTTTTTCTCCTTCTGCCATATTTACCACCATACTACCACGTATGTGACGGAGACGGATGACGTAATTTGCCAAACTCTGTCAGTGTTTAAAAAAAAAATAAAAAAAAAAAACTTGTAAACTAAGCCGCAACAAGTCAACCAAGCAACATCTTTCATAAAATATGACTGTCTGTCTGTCTGTCAGACTCCCTTGCATGCACTGAGCCAAAACCCCCGGGGCCCCCCCTTACCCCACAGCTGCCTGTGACATTGACAGAGACCCCCCTCCCCCCACAGCTGAGCTGACTGCAGCCTGACACACTGACAGAGACCTGGGTGGATGTCCCACACCTTCCCCAATCCCCCACAGCACTGACAAACACTGAGAATGAGTAAGTCCCCCCCTTGCCCAGACCCCCACACTGACAAAGACCTGGAAGTCCCACACCTTCCCTAATCCCCCACAGCACTGACAAACACTGCGAGTGAGTCCCCCCCCTTGCCCAGACCCCCACACTGACAGAGACCTGGATGTCCCCCACACCTTCCCCAATCCCCCACAGCACTGACAAACACTGAGTGAGTCCCCCCCTTGCCCAGACCCCCATAGCTGACTGACACTGACAGAGACCCCCAGGCCCCCACTGACACTGACCCCCCTGGCTGCCAGACTGCCACAGCAGAACAGTACCCCCGGGCCCCGACCGACCGTCCCCTGTCCCAGGCCCCCCCATCACAGACATCCCCCAGAGATACAGACGAGAGAGAGACCCCCATGAATGATTACACAATTATTTGTTTGGACATACCTGCTGTGTGACTGTGTGGGTTGTTGTGCACTGCATTGCAGAGGAGGACAGGTGATGTGCTGCTCTCTGGGCTCTGTGGCGGGCAGCTGGCGTCACTGGCAGTGGCGTGGCGGCTGGGCCTCCAGGGCCTGTCGGCTACGGTGAGGTGAGGTGAGGCTGGCGGCGCTGGCTGGCTGTGATGGGGACGCACTTGGGGCTCCTCGCTCCTGTGTGTGGACTCACTGGACTGGCTTCTGGCTTGGATGGCTGGCTGGCTGGCTGGGACGCCGATACACGCGGGGGATGTCTTGCTGCGCCTCGGCCCGGGTCAAAGAGACGGAAGGGGAGGGGCGGAGTCTTTTTATTAAGCTCCCGCCACTAACCCACCAATCAGCTGCCGATCTTGCGATCTTGTGATTTTTTTTTTTCCCTTGCGCGATAGGGCGTGGCCGCGGCTGATGACGTCATTTCGTATAATCGATTATGCCGGCAGCCCGCATCGATGCAGAATCGCGAAGGATCGAATCGCGATGCATCGGTCTTTCGATTATATTCCCCAGCCCTAGTGTCTATCCTTTACCCCAATGGTATACCTCTTTCTTGACTTCATGTATAGCTACAACATACGTTTGGTACAGGGGTATAACCATATTTTGTACTAATATGGTAATTATTGTGCTTGATTTTGATATGTTACCATTATTTATTTTTTAATCAATATAGACTTTCTAACAGCTTTTCTGTCTAACTGCTAGTTTATTATACTTCTACTATTTGTTAATAGTAACCTTGATGACCTTATGCATATCTGTACCATTCTACACCCCCCACACAAATAAAAGGTGCATCTGGAGACTTATTTTGGTATCTCCTAAAAATAATGAAGCACATTTAGGCCAGCACCCTACTGCTTAGGTCGGTTTCACACCGCTGCGCTGTGGTATGGCTGCAGTGCAGGTGGGCTTGCAGTTTTTGTGCGGTTAACTCAATTCCCATAGACTTTCTATTAGGTCACACATTTTTGGCACATTTTCTGAACGCCCATAAAAAGTCCAGCATGTATAGTATAGAAAATAATAGATAATCCAAAACTATGGGTTTGTAGCTTAACTGCATGAAGACTGTAGGTACACCTGCTCTGTGGCCCTAATCTTTCAGTGACAGCAGGTCTACAGTAGCTTGGGGTATCAGCAGTGCCACCATGACACACATTAGGTATAGTCTTTTATTCCTGCACATTGGGGGGGAACATGGATCCTTAGATGATGATGATGATGATGTATATTTCAAGGTTTTGGGCTTTATCAGGTTCACATACAAGGATGTAGGTACTGGAAAGTCGCTGGACATCTAGCTTCTGCAGCAGACCTTTCTTACATGCTTATATTATATATAGAGTTTTTTTTTCCCCACCATAGCTCAGTCCTTGTCAATCTGCTAAAATCTGCTTCCACCCCCTTGTAAATCCTATTCTATCTACCCTGTAAAAGGAAGATGTTGATATTTACCTATTCTGAGAACGATTCAGTCCGGTCACATGATCCACTGGAGGGACAGCAATAAAACGGATGTCCCATAGTGAGTATATGGGTGACATCAGCGCCCAGGCTCTGTAGATGTCATCAGAGATTTCTCCTCTTCACTGAAACCGGTCACTGGAGAGATCATGTGACCGAACAGAATCAATCTCAGTATAGGTAAGTATACACATACTCCCTGCAAAGGGTAGATAGAATAGGATTTAGAAGGCAGATGGGATCAGGCTTAAGCTAATGCTGGCCATACACTATACAAAAAATTGTTCGAACTCCTTTTCAAAAAATAAACAGTAGTGTATGGCCACCATATGTTAGGAATAACTATGTACTTTAAGAATAGGGTTAAGATTAGATTAAGAAATAAATGTTAAGAGGGTTAAGTGTTAGGAATTAAGTTGTAGGGATAGGTTTAAAGCCAATAAACAAAATCCTTTTTACTGACCTCGTCCTCTTTCCACTCTGTAAATGTAGCATGCGATGTTAAAGAACAAGTTTACTTTATGTTAAGTGTTTACGTTTTTTAGGAAGAGGTTGAAAGTGAAATGTTTTAATTTTAAAGGTTAGGTTAAGTTGGGTGATGGGTCTACTTTTTTCACATTTTATTTGTCGCTAAGGCTGTGCATACATTATACTATTTTCTTGTACAATTTTCTTTTAGATTTACCAAAATCGCATATGCGGTCAAACCTAAACACTTTCAATTTGTTTGCAATTAGGCAGACCCTTTCCCTACATAGTTGAAGGTAAATCGAAAGGAAATTGAATAGGAAAGCTGTATAATGTATGGCCAGTCTAAAACCCCATAATGAGAATTGTTTTTTTTTTTTACTACCACTTTAAAGGTTCGCTGAAGCGAACCCATTTCTAAAGCCTAAATGTTGCCGTTTATAATTCTTAAAGGTTTAATATCACTTTCATTGCTTCTACAGTGTTTCCACACACTTTAATTTTTAATTCCTCTTCCTGGCTCATACATTGCTGCTGCTGCTGCTACTACTACTACTACAAGCAGGCAGGAGGTAGTGTTGCCACTTGCAATGGAGGAAAGATGGAAAGGGAGTAAGGTGAGTATGAGGGGCTTGAGGGTGGGAGGGTAGCTTTGCAGAGATACAGAAACGTTGTCCTAGATGGGTATCTCCTAACCACTTCAATACCAGACATTTGTATCCCCTTCCTTCCCAGGCCAATTTACAGCTTTTAGCATTTTCACACTTTGTTGTACTTTGGCACAATTTCTTTGAAAATGAATTTTTTTTTTTTTAAAAAGTGGCGCTTTTTCACATTTTTCTTTAAATACTGTTACCAGAGCAATACAGTGTCATCATATGACTGGTGACACCATGTAAAAAAATGTAATTTTTTTTTAAATTTATTTTAACACTTTCTTTTCACAATTTTTTTACATATTGTGACCAGAGCAAGTACAGTGTTTCCATAGTGCCCAGACTGGCCATAGGGCACTCCGGGTGTTTGCCCGGTGGGCCGGAACCGCATGTCTTAAGAAGAGCTGGCTGTGACATGCAGGGCCTGCCACGGGTTCCGACATGCAGGGGCGGCTGCAGGTGTTCAGCATATGCTGGAAGGTGGTGGGAGGAGCGAAAAGTCTCTTCATTCCCCGCCCACCAAGCCGTTCCATGGCAACCTAGGCTGCCACTGAACCGAAAAAGTCCAGGTTTGGGCATGCGCTCCGCAGCCGCCAGGCACCTGGCAAACAGGACACCAGGAAAGGAGGAGGGAAGGAGAAGCCAAGGCTGAGGCTTTCTGTAGCACCACCTTCAGTATATGGCCGCAACACCTTGCGGGTCCCACAGGGAAAGCAGTGCGGCTGGTGTACTCCCACCTCCTTTCCCGCCAGTGAATAGGTCGGATCAGATGCTCCAGGCCAGAGAGCGCTCCTTTTGCTAAAGGTAATCATGCTCTTTTTTTTTTCCTCAGTAACTGCAGTCTGATTAATCAGTGTGCACCTGCTGTATCGGGGCACTCCTCTTCCTCAGCAGCCATGTGCCTGGCTCAAGTTAAAGGGGAGACCATTCTACCCAGAAAAGTTGACTGTAGATGAAATATTTCACAGGGCTTTGGAAGCATTACTTAAAGCAATACTCCTTTATAACTGGCTCTGTGAGTAATGCTTTATAACTGGCTCTGTGAGTAATGCTTTATAACTGGCTCTGTGAGTAAAGCTTTATAACTGGCTTTGCAGTACTAACAAAGCCAGTTGTAAAGCATTACTCACAGAGCCAGTTATAAAGCACTACAGAGCCAGGTATTAAAGAGTTTTGCTTAATAACTGGCTCTGTGAGTAAAGCCTAGTGCACACAGGCCGACTGTCGGCTGACATGTACGGCAGCTGGTCCAACAGAAGCCAGTCATTCGGCCTGGCTTCTGTCGAAGGCTCGTGACCAAAAAGGTCTGCCGACTGTTTGAGGGCACTGACCAGAATGTTCTGGTGGGGGGGGGGGGCATCCCCCTGTCAGAATATAAAAGCTCAGCAGGGGAGATCACTGTACTAACATCAGATTGTTAGTACAGCGGCTCTAACCTGAGCTGTCGGTTTAGTGGTGTGTGCAAGGCTTAATGCTTTACAACTGGCATTTCAGTAGTCACAAAGTCCGTTATTAAGCAGTGTTCACAAAACCAGTTACTAAGCAATACTCTCAAAGCCAGTTATAAAGGAGTTTTGCTTAAATGGCAGAGGCAGGAATCTGCTGATTCCTTCTGCTGTTTTTGACACCTGTGAGTGGCTAGCTGTGTTGCCTTTTGTGTGTTCTGAAGGTGCAGGAATTGGGATGGTCTGAGGTGTGAAGGTGCAGAAATTGGGGTGGTCTGAGGTGTAAAGGTGCAGGAATTACGATGATCAGGTGTGAAGGTGAAGGAATTTGGCTGATCTAAGGTGTGAAGAGGTGTGAATTACGATGATCTAAGGTGTGAAGGTGCAAAGCTCAGTTGATTTCTTACTATAATTCAAGTGGTTTACAACATCTACTTTATATAGAGATTCCTTCTCGTGTGAAGTTGACATTTTTTTTTTTTAAATGTATCTGGCACGCTCGATTTCTTTGAAAACATTTTTTAGCACACTATGCCCAAAAGGTTGCCCCTGCACTAGAGCAGCCCTCATCTTGTGCTGCT
This sequence comes from Pelophylax lessonae, assembly GCF_965119305.1. Taxonomy (NCBI): domain Eukaryota; kingdom Metazoa; phylum Chordata; class Amphibia; order Anura; family Ranidae; genus Pelophylax; species Pelophylax lessonae. The sequence goes on from NC_138772.1 coordinate 449,030,186, forward strand.
CCTTTTTTTTTTCAGGACTCTACCATTAAAACCGGAGTTAAAGTAAGAAGAAAAAAAAGCATCACATGGCAGCCCTGATCTAATTTGGCCCCAATTTGTCAGATTAAACTTAAAAAAGGTACCATAATCAAATCCACACATCCTGGAACCCCACATCTCGTTCCCCCCCCTCCCCCGCGCTACTCAGTTTGAAATGCCTTGGCCTATTTTTTTGTCCCACTCTGGCCTGGTGACACGCTACTACTCTAGGGAAGTAAACAGGATTTTTTTTTAACACTATGCTTATAACAGGAATGATCACTGTACTAAGCAATCATTTTTATGAATGGCATCCATTCATTCATAGCCATTTATTGTGTACTATTGTGATAGTTATGATTGGCCACAGCTATCACATGGTACAGTGATAAATAACAGAAAGCATCACAATAATATACAATTAATGGTTATGAATGAAAGCCATTCATTATGTACAGCTGTCCTTATATCACTGTAATTTATCACATAAGGCACCGGGGCCGGCCCAGTGTAATGATCGGTCTTCCACTGTGCACATGAGCATATGAATTTGTGCTTGAAATATGTTTGATTATTTACTGCCAGATGCTGAGCATAAATGCATTCTACTGGCCACAATATTCATTCATTCTGTCTATTAGAATACATTTACGCATGTAAATTATGTTCATTAACTCCTCTCAAATTACACCGTTGGTGCTTTTTTTTTTTACTTCTTGTAAATGTTTGCTTCAAATATGCCTGTAAATGCCGATATGTGTATGACCACATAGGCTAACATAAAGGTGTTTTTACAGGCATAAAAAAAAAAAAAAACCCGAATGCAGCATTTTTTAAGCCTTGTGTGCATGAGCCCTAAGACCCGGTTCACACTAATCCACTAATGGTCGCCTGACAAGTAGCTTCCAATGCTGTGCAATGGAACCATTCTAATCAGAGCGACTCAAGTCGCTCCGACTTAGAAAAAGGTTCCTGCACTATTTTTTGGCAAAGTCGGAGCGACTTGCATTGACTTCTTTTATGAGAAGTCGTTGCAAGCCACGCTGAAGTCGCGCTGCACGGGTGACTTCATTAGTCGCCCGAAGTCGGGGCGACTTTGAGTCGGATTAGTGTGAACCGACTCTAAGTCTTTAATAAATTCTGCATCTTTGTCCATTAATGTTCCCCTCCTTTTGCCATTATACATATATACATTTCAAAGTGTACACAAGATGGGACTCAGCATACAGGCTTGCTTTCTTTTATTACTGAAAAATAACACGAAATATGCAGATAGCTCACTTGAATTTATGAACTGTTAGAAAAGTGTCATTCAGTGTATTTTCATTGCTTTCATATGTTTATAAATCAAATGGTTTACAAACAAGATTTAGAGTGGAACATTTCATTCATCATGTAAATCTTTATGTTTGCAGGTGAGATAGAGGAACCACTGTGAGCTCAGGATAAAATTCTTATCAGTTTGCAATAGATGTGAGTAGGAGTCTTAAATGTAAATGTTTCACATTTTTGGTGATCAGCAACATAAAAAATTTCTCCTGCTTTTCATCAAAAACATCCTTCACACTTTTTTATACATGTCATTTCCACATAATGGAAAATATGCATCGATCTATTCACAGAATTCCAGCTTCAACTCTATGAATCTACACAAAGTGTAATATTTTACCAGTCAAAATGAATTCCAGCTTTCAATGAGTAAACCAGCATTAGAAATTATTTACTCAAGTGAGGTTTAAACGTTTGTCTTAAGCCTAATATATACGATATGAAAATTATACAAAAAAATACTACTTTCGAAGCGATTGTAGGATAATCTGATTGTTAATACACAGTTTTCGTCCAAAATTATCCGAAGGGACAAACATGAAAATGTTGCTCGTACAATACCAGATCGTACGATTTTCGTTTTAATCAGTACAGTTTTCATCTGAAAATATAATACAAATCCATTACATCACTTCCGAATTTATATTCTGTCGAGAACTTTTGTTCTTTGGTAACTTATTCGTCTGTGATATGGAGACTAGCATGCAAAAAAAAAAAAAATATGGACGATCATTGATCCGATAATCTCATTGTGTGTACTAGGCTTTACACCCGAGTAAGAGGGCCAACAACTATAGACCATCCTTAACACGATGCAAATGCTAAGTAGAATCGAGTATAGCTACATGGTAGGGTATATGGAATTATTCAGTAAGTCCATAAATCCATAGTTAGAGGACCCCATTGTTTATTTAAAAGAAAATAATAATGGTGTTTTTATTTTTAATATTTACAGGTTAATAATATTTGTAGTTATTCATATTAAATATCCATTTAACAAATATTTATTAAAGGGTACCAATATGACATATAGAGGGAGATTTATTTGAGCACTCCGAATCTAGTGCAGCTGTGCATGGTAGCCAATCCGCTTGGAACTTCAGCTTGTTCAATTAGGATTTGACAATAAAACCTTGAAGCTGATTGGTTTCTATGCAGAGCTGCATCCCTTTTTGTACTCTTAATTTTTGGTAAATCCCCATAGTTTGAATAGCATGCTGGGCTTTCATAGTTACATATTTTCTCTGGTTGAGAAAAGACACAAACAAGTCCATCTAAATCAACCAATAAAAGGGGGGAATCATACAATCCCATATACACAATACTTTACCCACAGTTGATCCAGAGGAAGGCAAAAAAAACCCCAGCAAAGTATGATTCAATTTGCTCCTGCAGGGGAAAAAATTCCTGATTCCCCCGAGAGGCAATCAGATATTTCCTGGATCAACTTTTCCTATAAATGTTAGTATCCATCCAGTTATATTATGTGTATCTAGGAAGGAATCCAGGTCTTTTTTAAAGCAATCTACTGAGCTGGCCAGATAAGGAAGCTATGCAATGTCTGAACTTTTTTTGGCACCTTGACCACTTTAAGCTCAACTCCAGTTTAAACATTTGGCAATGTTTAAAGTGGAAAAGGGTTAAAAATCTCTCAAATTCTTGTTGTTATCTGTGTCCCCATTGGCATGAATTCGCCATATGTCCCACTCTGGTTATGCCACGTGACAGACACAGGATGTGAAGTGAAACTGTTCTTTTTATAGCCTGGTCCTCCTATCCCAGCACAGGTAGCTCTGTCAGAGGGTTGAACGCAAAAATCTGTCCAGATTCTCCCATCCTCACATTCTTAGTGGACGAGGGAATCCTTTCCGCTGTATCTTTGTATTCTGACAACAAGGAGCCTTCCCTGTCATCAAAATACACTGATCAGCACTGAAGGCTACATCCTGCAGCCCTGATTGAGTGGAGTAATTCTGACAGGGCGGTTGTATAGAAGTCAATCAGAAGATTAACTTTTGTACAACCACAGTGACCATACATGGTCCCTGCTGAACCAGCCAAATTTCGATCCATGTATGACTGGCTTAATACCCTATAACGTCTGCTATTGACCCAGTAAGTGAGGTAGAATCTCTCCAATGGAGACCCAGACAGCACTAAACCGTTAACCTAGTTTCTAACCTCTGCTCTATCCAAAGCTTAAAAAAAATAGCTAAAATTCCACTGTTAATAAAGCTTAAGAGCACAGATGGTACCACACTCTGAAAGGAACATTGAAAAAGGTTGCAAAATAATTACTTTATGTATTTCTATTTGTAACTAATAAGAACAATCAAACTTATTTCCTTTATTTTCTCATTTTGAACTAGAAAAATTCCCAGCTGAATGCTCAATAATTACTATGGGCATTCATAAATGATCACTTTCATTTATGAGAGCCTTTATATATCCTGAAGATAGTGGCACAACTTCACTTAAACTTTCACACCAGAAAAAACTATATGCTGTATTTAGTAGAACTTTAATTAAAGCAGTTAGTTTCTAAAACTAACTGGCATGCCAGCCAATTAAACCCATGTTGCTTAGTACATAAAGAGAAAGTACACTTTAATTTGTACTATTCCATTGTACAATCATATTGTTCAATCAAGGCTAGCCCGCAATAAATGTTACCACAACAATGGATCTTCTGAACACTCTCTAGTCTGGCAGCTTATCATCTCATAATCACATTCCTTCAAAACTAACTAAAATCCATTCCCTCCTGATACTTGCTTCTCCAGTGATCCATCTTTTGTGATGTAGGAAGTAGTGGGGGGATAGCTGAAGAGGTAAGATCATGAAATTGTCCTCCCACCTCTCCAATAATTCAGAAGACGACTTGTATTCATTCATAAAAATACAAAGCTTTTTCTCAAAGGCTGAGCAGTGCTCAGCCCAACTTGATTTTGTTTGTTGAACTTCCTGCTGGTGGAATACAGTGCTGTATACTATATGTAGCTTATGCTACATATGTTTATACAGAACTCCCAGTGGTGTCATCTGTTAGCTTGGTCAAAATAAACTATTTAAAGTCATAGTAAATCTGGAGTTAGGTATTAGGGATACCAAATCTACCCTTACTGATACTGTATGCTCCTGCTTAGCATTGGAGCAGCCTGAGATATCCAGCATGGGTCACCTAAATTGTCTATACCAGCTAAGCCTTTCTCTTTCTTTTTCACTCACTGGTAAAACCTGATCTATATCTCATCTGGAGAAGATTTGTACTCCTCTGAAAATGCTTCACTTATCAGTATCATATTGAAAGTTGTCCTGTGGTAGATCCTGCCATTTTTTGTCATAACAAGACCCTCATGGGCCCCATGGAGGATAATCCAGTGTTCAAGGACCCAGTAGATAAGATTGTAGAGGCCCTTTTTAGGATTCACTTTTTCTTAGAGGGCACAGCCATGCAACCAGCAGTTGCTTCTTTAACAGTCTGCCAGACCATTACTGTCTGCACTAAACACATAGCCCGTGATCCTAGTTTCATCCAATGGATGCCTCTATCCACAGACAGACCTTTTACCTATGGCCTTATGCTACTGCATGAATAGCTTGGCTGACACACTTTCTCAGATCTCCAGGATGAGTCTTCTCGTCATCCATATGTGCAGGATTCTTTGGCCTAAATGCTGGTCAGCTGAATGGCTCTATAAAAACAGATCACAGATGCCTCTCTCCACAGACAAACCTTTTACCAATGGCCTTATGCTACAGCGTGAACAGCTTGGCTGACACACTTTCTCAGATTTCCAGGATGAGTCTTCTCATAATCCATATATGCAGGATCCCTTTGCTTAAATGCTGGTCAGCTTAACCCCTATGCAAGAAATGCTTTGAACGGTTTCTCTTTAACATTGATCACCTGTTTGGTACCTTTCAGGATAAATACATTAAGGAGATTACAGGGGGTAAAAGTACTCTTCTTTCACAGAAAAAGAAGGTAGGATTTCCATTCCTAAGGTTTGTCCTGCACTTCTGGTTCCAAATTTAAGCTAATCATACTTTCTTAAGAAGACATGACCCTTCAAAGTCAAGGATGATTCCAAAGCTTCTTCCCAATGATGGAATCTCCCATTTCTCAGAGTGGGAGGAAGTCTCTCAGGCCTTCATGTCCCAGAAAATCTCAGACACCTGTGTCCAAAGTGTGATTTTCAGGGGCTACAAATTCATGTCTTGCATTCTGTCTCTGTTACCGTCTTTTAAACTTGCCATTGTGGATCTGAAGACTCTTAACTTGTTGCTACAGGTACAAAGGTTCCGCATAGAAACTGCCAGGTCAGTCATTGCCTCCTTCCTTCTTGGGGATTTTCTGGCTTCAATACAGTAGACATCCATGATTTTTACTTGCGCATTCCCATATTTTTGCCTCATCAGCACTATCTGTGTTTTTATAAAAGAAGGTACTTGCGCGCTGCTATGTGAACGATTCAAGCTCCACTTGAAGTGGCAACCTGTGAAGCTCTGGGGGTCTCCATGCTAAAGAGGGTTGAGGCAGTGCTGGAAAATAATGGTTGCCACACAAAATATTGACACTTGGGGCCCGATTTGGACATTTTTACTTAAGGGTGTACTCACTTTTGTTGCCAGCAGTTTAGACATTAATGGCTGTGTGTTGAGGTATTTTGAGGGGAAAGCAAATTTACACTGTTATACAAGCTGTACACTCACTACTTTACATTGTAGCGAAGTGTAATTTCTTCAGTGTTGTCACATGAAAATATATAATAAAATATTTACAAAAATGTGAGGGGTGTACCCACTTGTGTGAGATACTGTATATGTATATATAGGTCTATATATATTGGAAAAGAATAGTGCCAGTCTAAATCACAAATAGACATGGGTACCCTCATCCTATAAAGATGGAGGAAAAAATTTATTGAGGCGTATGTGGACTTTCATGGTACCATAAAAAGGCTTGACAAATTCATTAAATAAAATTAGACTTTATTCAAAAACATGTTAAAACATATACACATCTAAAACATAGCCACAGGACACTGTGTCTTCAACATTTGGCTCTATAAAAACAAATCATAGTTGGAGTGACCTTGGGAACATAACCCCTGTTAATTATAGCAGATACCATCTGGATGCTGGGTGCTCGACATGTTTCGCAGGGAAACCCCCGCTTCTTCAGAAGCCTATAACACATTAATATAGAGCAATAATCACATCTAATGCTGTAATGTAGAATGATAACAAAAATGTGTTCAAATTATGAACAGGTTGTAAAACTATAGTCAAAATGTGGTGAAAATGCATGCATTCTCTTACCCAAGGTGAGGCCACCCGCAGGGGACCAGGGGGCATAAGTCTGTCTCAGCAAATGCAGGAATCCCACCGAAAAAGGGGAGGGGGGAACATTTCTGAACAAATTAAGATTTTCACAAAAGATTTCAGAGCCCTTAGGGATTTAAAGAAATTGTATGATGAGGGAGCTGCCTCATCATACAAGTGTCGACTCAAATCCCCCATTTGAGTCAACACTAAACACTTTTGAACCATAGTCACACAAAGTGCAAGCCTTTAAGCCTAAATTTTCATCATTTCCCTGAATTATCTCTCTGTTCTAATCTATGAATGTTTCTTTAGCAAACTATCAAAGACATAAAAGCTGCACGTTGGCATTTCTCTTCTTTCCCCTCAAACTTATATGAACAGGTATATGCTCTCAGATATCTTAAGACGCAGACTGATATTGTTATTAAGCCATCAGACAAGGGGGTAACATCGTTCTGATGACCCACCCACAATACCAACGTATGTGCCATGATGTTCTAAATAACAAACAATGTTACTGTCATGTTGACCCACAAACAGTTTCACGTTATGAGAGAGAATTTTGATAATTATGCACACAGGCATTCTTGGAAGGACTTATTGATAAAGACACCCTGGATTATTTGATTAATCCATACTCGTGTACACCTATGTTTTACACCCTACCTAAGGTTCACAAAAACCTCACTCATCCACCTGGTAGGCCCATAATTTCAGGTATTGGGTCGCTGATTGAGAATGCCAGCAGATTTGTGGACTCCTTCCTGCTTCCCTATGTTATGAGACTTCCCTCATACATCAAAGACACACCTGATCTGCTGAAAGATGTGGAGGGGACCCATGTTCCCCCGGACACCCTACTTGTTGCCATTGATGCCGTTGTCGTGGTATTCTAGTATCCTGCAGGAGTGGGGTGTCTGGGTGATCGGGTCCTTCCTGATGGAGCAGCACAGATTATCATGGCAGTTAAACCGGTTTGTTTTGAACCTTTCTATCTTCATTTTAACCAAAAACTACTTTGTGTTTATGGATCAGCTTTTTCTTCAAATCCAGGGAGTAGCCATGGGCACATGCTGTGCTCCGTCATACGCAAATCTATACCTAGGTGGCTGGGAGAGAGAAGTGTTTTTGAATGAAATTTTTGTACCCTGGCTCCCTTGCATTCTGTACTGGTTCCACTATATAGATGACCTGCTGGTCATCTGGACTGGTACCAAAAGAGAGCTGGACCAATTTTTGGAAAAACTCAATACTAACCAATATAATCTGAAATTCACTCATAACGTGAGTAAGGTTTCTTTTTTCCTTTCAAGAATGTCTTTGCTATTCAGTATAGCCCTGTCCTGGTGCGATCCATGGCATAATCCAAATTAATGTGGCACATAAAGGTCTATTCTCTCTTTAGAATTTCATACAATGACTTATGGTCTATCAACCTTCCTATATATTTTTTTAATTCTATTAATGCTATATGAATTTTGTATGTTATTCCTAACTTATGTGTAAAAAATCTCTCTCTTGGTGTGGTGTTCTCCCATGCATTCTTTTCTGGGCAATTTGCCCAATTCCAGCATGGCTGCTTTGGGCCTTGGTGAAACTCTTCTGGTTTATTTTTGAATATTCAATCATGGCTGTCCCTCTTCTAGTTGTCTTTTTTGCTCCATTTTTTTGCCCAGCTCCATCATGGCAGCCTGTGCCCTGGGTGTGGCCTCCTGCGGGGTGGCCTGGCTTTGTCTGTTCTGGCGGATGTGCGGCTTCATAGGGATGGGCGGGCAGCGGGAGACCGACGGCCCTCCCATTGCTGTTTACTGGGCACTTAGCTCTCTTCCCGATGGGCAGACACCTGCTTCGGATTTCGCGCATGCGCACTACGGGGCCAGGCCGGTGACATCACACGCCAATTATGTGGAGCAGGCGTCGCCGGAAAGGAGCCCCACATAAATGCGGGGGGTGGTCAGTGGGTCTCTCCTGCTGCTGCAGCTCGGAGCCAGTTCCTCCTTATGAAAGGTAAGATGAAATTCACCAGCATATTGACCATTCCGCTGTCCATAAGCACAGCTTGTGATTCCTTTATATCTTTTTACCTTCTGTGGAGTTCCTTGGTGTTATACACACTACCAGTTTCATCCTCTTTGGGCTTTATTATTGCAATCAGTCCCCTTTCTATGCTTACATTGACCATCCAAGGTGAGCACTGATCATCTGTGTATGTATGTATAATTACAGATCAGGGGAGAGGGGAGAGGGTGCTATGTGTACACACACTATTTAATATATAGATATATATCATATGCCTAGAACTCACTGTATTTTATAATTAGACCCATACACGCACGCACATTAAATATATATATATATTTTTGTGTGTATAAAATATATAGTGAGTATATGTATATAGTTTAACAGATCTTCGTCTGGGATCTGTGTTTTCTGTTCTGTTCTCTCTCTCCAGATCATTCTTTTACCTGCTTTCAATTTTTAATACAGGTGGCCCTGTGTAATGTATTACTGATAATTGATTTATCGGTGGTAAAAAAAAATGAAATGGGGTCACTGTCCAAGGAAGTATTTTGCTGCAAAAAGACATCGCACAGATAATTATTTTACCTGCTTTCACTTTTTAATACACATGGCCCTGTGTAATTCATTAGCATGGTTCAGTTTCAGACATCGGGCTATCGGTGGTACAAAAAAATCAAATGGTGTCACTGTCCAAGGAAATATTTTGGTGCAAAAAGACTGGAGCTGAAAGGTTTGGTTGTAGGACATAACTCAGCACTTGCTAACCGGGAGTTTATGAAGGACTTGATGTGGAACTACAAATTACAGCATAGCTTGCTACTTATCCTGTCATCTCATTGTGCTGAAGTATATACAATTTACATCACTTACCATCCCTGCTTTCCTTTTCACACCTAACAGTTCTTTGTCATCCCTCCCCCCCCCCTCTCTCCAGATCCCCCTGCTTCCTTTCTGCCCCCTCCAAAATTCTCCCTTTCTCTCTCTCTCTCTCTTTCCTTTTCTCCTTCTCTCTCTCTCTCTTTCTCTCTCTCTTTCTTTCTCTCTCTCTCTCTCTCTCTCTCTTTCTTTCTCTTTCTCTCTCGTCATGTCCATGCTAAACTATTGCTAGGGTGGATGGAGATTAATATATCATCCACTATCCTCATCTTCACACTGCACAACATAAAATCATAACACTACACTTATGCGCTGTGGCTATATTGTTCTCTCCCTCCAGCCCTCTTTCTTCATCCCTTTTTTTTCTCTCTCTCCATCCCTGTTTCTTATTCTCTATCTCCCTCCATCCCTCTCTCTTTATCCCTTTTTTTTTCTCTCTCTTCCTCTCTCCATCCCTGTTTCTTATTCTCTCTCTCTCTCTCTCTCTCTCTCTTTCTTTCTCTCCATCCCTCTCTCTGTTTCTCTCCCTCAATCTCTCTCTCTTTTTCTCTCCCTCCATCCCTCTTTCTTTTGTTCTTTCTTTCATCCCTCTTTCTTTTTCTCTCCCTCCATTCCTCTTTCTTTTGTTCTTTCTTTTATAATTTCTTTCTCCATCCCCCATCCCTCTTTCTTTCTCTCTCCCCCCCATCCCTCTTTCTTTCTCTCTCTCTCCCTCCATCCCTCTTTCTTTTTCTCTCCCCTATCCCTCTTTCTTTTTCTCTCTTTCTCATCACTCTTTCTTTTGTTCTTTATTTCATAATTTTTCCATCCCTCTTTCTCGTTTACTCTCTTTCCCTCCATCCTTCTTTCTTTCTCTCCCCCTCCATCACTCTTTCTTTCTCTCTCCCTCCATCCCTCTTTCTTTCTCTCTCCCTCCAGCCCTCTTCCTTTCTCTCTCCCTTCATTCCTCTTTTTATCTCCCTCCAGCCCTTTTCCTTCATCTCTATGTTTTTCTCGTTCTCTCTCTCCCCATCCCTCTTTCTTTTTCTCTCCCTCCATCCCTGTTTTCTTTCTCTCACTCTCTCTCCATACCTATTTCTTTCTCTGTTTCACCCTCCATCTCTTTCTTTTTCTCTCCCTCCATTCCTCTTTCTTTTTGGGTCCTTCCATTCCACTTTCTCTCTCTCTCTCTCTCTCCCTCTATCCATCCCTCTTTCTCTCTCCCTCCACCCCTCCGAAGTATCGCAAATTTAATAAATAGTTCCTAGTGCTTTCGTACTGCGCCATTTCAGTCTGTAATGTCTTGTTTTTCATGCTCGTGTTATATTGTCCAAACGTTTTGTTAATGGTTACAAACTGATTTTGTTGGAGGTAACAATAAATATCGCCTTATCGATAATTTACATTTTTATTGTCGTGGGTGATTGTGTAGGCGGGGCCCCAGTGCACTGCATTGCCCGGGGGCCTATAATGCTCTTAAGATGGCACTGGTGAAAGGGTTTACCCTTTAACCATCTGTAAATTTTGCATATCTGTACCTGCTCTGACCCTGGCTTGTTTCATTAACAATTCTTGTTTAACCCTTCAGTACTTCACAATTTGCAAGTTTTTTTCTGGCCTTTTCCTGATTTAATCTCTATCTGCTGACCTTGCATTGCTTATTGGCACTGCACTTCCCGCCTGCTATTGACTTCAACTATTGTTTTTACCTTGTCTCACTGGTGAAATACATCTCCTCATCTTGAACCCTTTGACGACCTGTGACACCAACAACACCCACCAGCACATGTGCTTCGTTATCTCTACAGTTCCTGTCTTCTTGCCCAAAGGTGTTTGGATTGGAGCACTAAGAGGGTCTGCCCAATCTCAGGTTTCCTTTCCAGGCACTTGACCAAATAGCTAGGGCTCAGAAGACCCCCAGCTTTAAACTTTCAAGAGGGGAAGCAGAGATTAATGGACAGTTTTAATAACAAGGCAATTACAGCCTTATGTCCACCAGTATCATATATAATGTATTTTATAATGAAAACCATTTTCATAGTATTCTGAAAACCCGAGGCTTCCAAATGTAGAATGTGAAAAAAATACTAATTTATTACATAAAATATTTTATTACATTCTTTCTTTAACATTAAACAGTAACGTTTGTGATACAAAACCTTATACAATATATAGTGGTGTATTCCTTAGTAAGTGTTGAACAAAAATATATATTTTTTAATTCCAAACAGGAATGTAGAAGGGTTATTAACTTTGTGGAAAGAATGTGTCAGTATATTGAGAATATCTCTGTTTCAAAAATCCTGTCCATTGTGTTTTAGTGAGAGCTTGGGATCCTTAGTTCAGTTTTTTTCAAAAAAAAAAAAAAAACATACCAACATACTGATTGGTCATGTTTGCCTAAACTTCATTGGCTCTTTCAAGTTTATGATACTGTAACTTAACTGTTTTGGTCATCACATAATTTGTAACACATTTATTGCAGCATGTTGTAGATGAGGTGCCTGCTAAAAAGAGGTTACCTCATTTAGTAGCATTATATAAAAATTGCCCATGTAAGGGCTCTTTCACACGGCAGCTCCGATTTTTTGTTTCCGCTGCGGCACTTTTTTTTTTTTTTTCACGGACACGGATGGCACTCGTGGCATCCGCTCCGTATGTCCGCATATCATCCCATCAGTTTGTGGATGATATATGGACATAATGTATGTCTATGGGGATTGCGGATGTCAGCTGATGACACCGCTGACATCCGATTTTGCACCCGTTCCATTTTTTAAACGGAAGAAAAATAGGGTTCTGTTCCGTTCCAAAAAACGGAACAGAACCGAAAGGACGAAAATCGGATGTCAGCGGATGGTCATCCGCTGACATCCGCAATCCCATTGACATGCATTATGTCCGTTTTTCATCCGCAAAAAAATGGGATGAAATACGGACATACGGAGCACCTGTGTGAAAGAGCCTTAATAAATGCTTTGTTTGCATCACATTAGATATATTGCACACTGTTAAACAGGTGATTTACAGTCATGCTAATGAGATTGATTCCCCACATTTCTGCATGTTGTGAAAAATTTAAGGCCTCATGCACACAGGGCGTAATTAATGTTGCTTTTATAGGTATTCGGCATTTTTTTTTTCTGCCTCTAAATACCCCTCTATGTTAGCTCAGGCTTATTAGAAGAGGAGCGTTTAGCTTGAGATAAAATACACCACCAGCATATTCAGGGGAGGAATGTTTGGGCAGAAAAAAATGCAGAATGCACATAAATGCTAGATGCTCTTATGTGTGTTTGCCCATTAATGCATTCTAACAGCCAGTCCAGAAGGGGCCCAGGGGCGCAAAGTTATTTGCATAATCATAGAACGATTTATTTTATAATTACTGATAATATGGCTTTTGATAACGCTCTGTGTGCGGAGCGAAACGCGTCAAGCCGTTCGTCCGAGTACGCACTACGCCAGACTACATCCACCTTCCGACATACGGGGACACGGGGAGTGAGTACAGCCGTTTGGATTGGCAACCCGTGGGATGATTTTTTAGGCGTTTTAACCTTTGCCATATTGTAAGTGTATCTTGTATTGTGTGCATCGAATAAAGTGATTACATACTTCACGATGCCAGCATCTCTTTCCATTTTTTTGAGCATTACCTGGATGATATGACCTACAGGAAAGCTGATTGAGTTGATGGTCCATTAAGGCTCGTCCTATCTAAGGATATTCTGAAAGCGGTATATTATTTGGCTTCTGGTGAGTAGGGGTCCAGGAGGGGAGCACCTACTCATGTAGAGAAAGCACTGGCACTTGTTTTACGAGCACGCAGCACTTTGGACTTATGTTTTGCACAAAGACTGTCACTATTTAAGCACGTCTTTTATTGGAAGACTTTATTGATATTTATTATTTTCACGTGATAAAATTTGTATTTATTGTATTTTTTATATTTTTATATATTGATTGGGATTTATGATATAGGAATGTGTGTTTGAAGTTGAGCACTAGCACTTTACACAGATTATTTATACACCATTTATTGAGATTTATTTATGTATTTGCTTTGTTAGCAGCGCAGGTATACTTTTGCACTATACACAATATGAGTAACATCTCACAGTTAAAAAATGTTAGTCATATTATCATTTATTTAACCACTTCCGGCCCGCGCTATAGCCGAAGTATGGCTACAGCGCGGACTCGAATTTCCGGGAGGCTGTCTTTAAACGGCCTCCCAGTAACAGACTCCCCGCGCGCTCCCGCGAGCGCGCATCGGGGAAAATCTGTATCGGCCGTGTCCCTTGGACACAGCCAATCACAGATCGTGGTAAATGGCCAATTACAGCGGCCATTTACCACGTGATCGGACCGTGCAATGAGAGATAATCTCATATGTAAACATATGAGATCATCTCTCATCGCCAGCTCTCCTTCCTCACACGGAGACTGCAGCGTGAGGAAGAGGAGAGCAGATCACCGGTAAGGGGACACAAAGGAATGTAATCAGGGCACTGATCACCAGTGCCCTGATTACAGAAGAGGGGAAAAAAATGCCACAACTGCCCACAGTGCCCCCCATCAGTGCCCATAGTGCTGCCAGTCAGTGCCCATCAGTGCCTGCTCATCTAGGCACTGATGGGCACTGACTAGCAGCACTATGGGCACTGAGTGTGGACACTGATGGTGCTGCCCATCAGTGCTACCCGTCAGTATCCATCAGTGTCCATCAGTGCCGCCTCTCAGTGCCCATCAGTGCCGCCCATCAGTGCCGCCTCTCAGTGCCCAGCAGTGCCACCTCTCAGTGCCCAGCAGTGCCACCTATCAGTGCTCATCAGTGCCGCCTATCAGTGCCACATATTAGTACCTCCTCATCAGTGCCCATAAGTGCCACCTCATCAGTGCCCATCAGTGCAGCCTATCAGTGCCCATCAGTGCCGCCTCATCAGCGCACATCAGTGAAGGAGAAAAATTTATTTATTTTCAAAATTTACTCACAGAAAATAAGAAAAACTTTTTTTTATCAAAATTTTCTGTATTTTTTCTTTTTTTTTTGTAAGAAATAAAAAAGCCAGAGGTGATTAAATACCACCAAAAGAAAGCTCTATTTGTGTGAAAAAAATTATAAAAATGTCATATGGGTACAGTGTAGCATGACCGCGCAATTGTCATTCAAAGTGTGAGAGCGCTGAAAGCTGAAAATTGGCCTGGGCAGGAAGGGGGTATAAGTGCCCAGTAGGCAAGTGGTTAAAAATCCGTCGTTCTAACACCGTGCGGGGCGCCAGACTAATAGTTTTATTTAGGTCAACCTTTTTTTGACAAGCACGTGATTAGAGCCTGAGGCTCTAATTGTTTTCAGTTGTCCTCGGGCGCAGAACACTGCAGAACCCTCCCACTTGTGATTTTAGCGAATCGATATTCGCTTTCGCATAATTTCTAGTTTCAGGCTTCTCATCCTGAAGATTTGGAACCTGGAAAGAAGACCAGGTTAACACGGAAGCTGCCGGGTATCAGGGGACCCATGACTGCTGGAGGGCTCCATTTGTAAGGTGAGTGAGGACCTGTAGGGGTGTGTTTGCACCCCCCAAAAAATGTTTAGCACCAGCCACTGCTAATGTCTAGAATAAATGTATATTCTGGCCAATGGAATACATTAACGAGCACAGACGCACACACAGGCACATAATAAGTATGCAATATGCAGATTTTTATGCATGCTTTTTTAAGCATTTTTTCTCCTGCCAGGAGAAAAGGTGTTCAGAGGAGCTGAGCAAACGCTCAATGAGCATGAGGCCTTAGTGATTAACCACTTCTGATTAACCTCTCTCAGTGCTGCCGCCTTCTTTTCTGCACAGTAAAGAACAATGGACACTGTGGTCTTGAGGCAGTCTGTTAGCTTCTAGAAGTGAGGGGGGATGAGCATGGGAGGGCCTTGCCATTCATAGGTTATGGGTCTGTGTATTTCTGTTGATGCACACAGTGTATGGATACACAGTTCTAGTCCCTGCATGCAAGGGTGGCTCCATAGAATGCTGGAAGAGAAAGGAGCCACCCTGAAACATGAAACCTGGGGCAGCAGTTATGGCACCAATTTAAACAGAGTATCATAGGCAAGGATTAAAAATAAAGAAGATGCACACTGAATCACTAGCAAGTGATTAAATCAGCTGCTAAAAATGCTCAATAAAACTGAAGGTTTAATATTACTTTAAATATAGGGGATTTGCAGAAGAGGCCCTGTTACTTATCTGACTCCCTGATGGCTCTGGTGCTCTCCTCTTCTCCCCAAAGTTCAGATTTGTGGATAAAGCCTCAGCATCATCATGTACAGTGCAGGGCTATTAACCTTTTATTGAACATTGACAGAGGCAGGAGTGTGACCACAACCAGGGGCGACATGCTGAGGAGGCTGCGGGGAGAGTGGTTGCAATGATCAAGGAGCAGGGAAAAGGGTAAGTAATACAGTCTATTCCTCAACCCCCAGATTTAACGAGCATTTAACCCTTGCAGTATGGGGGGGGGGGGGGGCAGTACTGCAAGGGTTATTTTTTTTGTTCCTGGGGTTGGGCTTTAACTGTTTGCTAAGCATATATATATATATATATATATATATATATATATATATATATATATATATATATATATATATATATACTGTAAATAGTTAAATGTCATTAGCCTGGCCACAGTTCTATTTTAAATCAGAACTAAATCCTCCTATCATTTTCAGCCAAGGAAGCTGCCATCTTAAGTCCCGTACACACGTACCGATCGTCGTCATACAAACGTTCGTCTTTTTTCCCCGGGATGTCAATGTCTGTTGAAAAGTGCAAAGACAGCACAAGAATTTTGTCCGCCGACTTCAGCTGACTACAGAAGTGATGTCATGTAATGGTTAACTTTCCCTGTGTTTTTTCTTTTCTGAGCATGCCCAGTCTTGCAAATCCGCGGTCTGTCGGCTGATTTCTGTACTGACTGGCGAACAATCGTCCGTTCTGGTGTCGGCATACAAAAATTTTTATGTTTGCAAGAAAGACTCTTGTCCGCAGAATGTGCGCAGACAGCTGTCGGAGGCACCATACTAACAAGCGTACAATCGGCAGATCTTTCGTCCGCCGACGTTTGTATGACGACGATCGGTACGTGTGTACGGGCCTTTAGTCTCTGTTTGATCTTCAGCAGCCATTATGCTGCACATGTGATCCGGTATGACACCAGCCATTTAATTGTTTGACAGTCTGGTTTAGAGCACAAGCAATGTAACTGTTTTTTGAAACCGTTAAATTGATGGGTTAAGTTTCACATTAATCTGGTTATAGATTATCAGATCTTTTGTCAGTTACAGTAAGGCTCCGTTCACATTTGGCGTTTTGGGATCTCTGGGGATAATCGCTCACAATCTCAAATGCCACTGCAATTGTAAAACACATGTTCAGGTACCATTCATTTTTAATGGCACCTAAAACGCTGTGTGGTTCTGCTATGATTATAGTGCGATAAATCTTGTGGCAATCGGGTCAAAACGCAACGTGCAAAGCTTGTCACACTTCGTGGGTTGCGTTGGCTGCGCAATTTATCACAGCAAAACCGCACCGTGTTTTAGGTGCCATTGAAAATGCATGGCATCCAAACATGCGCTTTGCAATTGCAGTGTGATTTGAGATTGTGAGCAGAATAGCAACGATTCTGCCAGAGGTCCCAATACGCCAAATGTGACTGTAGACTAAGAGTATTCTACGGTAGTAGCAGTTGTGGAAATCACAATCTAGTTCACATTTAAATGGTTACCTTTCTGAATGCTGTTAATTGTAAAATGATTGTGCATACATTTTCCATCTTCCTGCAAGATTTCTGTGACAGATCCAGCAAGCAATGAAAGTTGCCAGAATCTAAGTATCCATCACGTATAACTCAAATGTTTATTCATTATCTAAAGAAGGTCTTATATCGGTGCCATTGCTTGTGAAAACTCCATAGCTGAAAGTATGACCAGTATTAGTATTTTAAACATTGTGACTTCTGTGCAGCATACGTATGTTTTTTGACTGTTAGTACTTTTACCAGTAGCGGACTTTTTTTATTTATTTTTTTTATTTAGAATAAAAATATTCATAAAAATTGTAGGTAGGGCTACAAACTTGTATGAACAAGTCCTCTGTTACGTAAATATAAAGTTGTGCACCATGGGGCATGAGCACTTGTCAGCTTGTCTTACTTTTCTCCAGGACCCATAACACCTGGCATTACCCACAGCTTGCCAGTGAAGAATCTGATTTCTGAAAAAAAAAAAAAATAGAACAATTGGTCAGTGGAACAAACTTTATTTTTTTTAAAATGTACCATAGTTAATAACACAATTATAAAAAAAAAGCCCTAACCATCCCTTGTCTTTTTTATTAATAATACTAAAACACCCAAGAAATTGGGTAGATAAAAGTGTTTATAGGTTCCACAATCATGTTAACTTAGCAAGATATCATTATGTAAGTTAAGTCATCATGTATACATTTTGGTGGTTCACGACCATTATGATCACCTCAAACTGATTTAAAAGCTTAAAGGAAAAGTTCACTTTAAAAAAAATAAATAAATAAATGCAAAATGTTTTTCAGGTAAAACAAGCATTGCAACAGTGATCAGCAGATTGCTGGTGCCATGCAGGTCTCCTGCAGATATGTGAGTGTATCTGTTTGCCTGTACATCCCGTATGGGCAAGCAGATACACTGACAAGTAGAATCAATAAACTACCATGGCACTTCACAGTGCCGTGGTAGTTCATTGAGAACTACAAGCTGACAGCCGCAAAGAGCTGTGTAAATGAATGACGTGACTGTGTGGGCGGAACTTCTCCTCGTACTGCTGTCAAAAAGGGGGGGGGGGGGATCGGGCAGTGGCTGCAGCATTGGAAATATGTTACATGTTCCACCCTAAAAATGGATGGAACATGTAATATGTTCCAAAAGGTGAACGTATCGTTTATTATTTTTTTGGTACAGTAAGTTAATTGGTATGCAGTACACCTTTAAGATTCTGCTGCAGATTGACCACAGGAGCCCAGAGTGGCATAGGCATAAATCACCGCATTCTGAGCTGCAGCAACTTCTCTTGTTTAATAAACAACATCAGGGGTCACCTCTGACACATTGCTGATAAGTCCAATTCACCATATGGATGTTGTAAGCAAATGCACAATGTATGATGGCTGTATTGTTTGTAATACAGCGGATAAAATAAGTACTGAACATGTGAACATGTGAACATGTGAACAAGGTGCTATTGACATGAAATGGTCACCAGATGTCGGTAATTGTCCATGCAATCTATACATACAAAGAAACCAAAACAAATGCGTTCACAAATTAAGTTATGTGTAATAAAATGGAATGACACAGAAAAAAAGTATTGAACACGCTAACTAAAGTGTATTTAATCATTTATTTAATGTAATACTTCCTACAAAATCCTTTGCTGGTAATGACAGCTTCAAGACGCCTCCTGTATGTAGAAACTAGTCGCATACATTGCTCAGGTGTGATTTTGCACATTTTTTCACAAAGTTTCAAATCTTGAAGGTTCCGTGGACCTCTTCTATGAACTCTGATCTTTAGTTCTTTCCATAGATTTTCTATTGGATTCAAGTCAGATGATTGTGTATATTAAAGAACTACGCCACAAACCTGATTATAAATATATAAAGTGCAATTGTGTACAGGAAAGCTGCTATCATCATGTGATGTTCTCTTGTTTCACATAACGAAATGCGTAGAGCGGGGCTAAGAAGCTGATGTCACCATGCACGCCGACCACATTCTTGTTGCCAAGAGTATGACTCTGGGACGACTGGGCTTTATGATATTGCGATTCATACTAGTGTCGATGGAGACACCTGCAAATGTGAGTGCTTTTAAATGTTTTAAAACACAAGTTTTTTAGACGTATGTAAACTATTGGAGCTTCCTTTCTTTAATCTTTATCCTGCATACGATTGTGGAGGGTGTAAGAGGATACCAGGTCTTTATCTTAGGAGTAGAATCAGCAGCTGTTAAATTATTTTCTCTGATGACAGATAGCACACTATCTGGTTTTAACTTGACCAGCATTTAACTCTAGTGAGTTTTTTTAGTACTCATGAGGAGGATTGCACTGAGTGATATTTAAACACATTTTTTAAAGTATTGAGTCATTTTAAGGATTGCACACTATCATCACTTTGGTACTGTTTTCTATATCATGCACAAAAGATAATAATTCTGAAGTGGAGAAAAATAATTATTTCTGGACTTAAAGGGAATCTTTGGCACAATTTTTTGTATATGAGTTTGTGACACAACGGATGTTCATGTTGGCTTTCTGATGACGCCTTTGGGTGAAATGCATTGAGGTCTTTGTAGCTGTGATTTTTTCGGTTTTGTCACGTCTGACTCAGGTGGAACGCATGCCAGCTCTAGTAATGAGCCATGAGGATTGTATATTGACCAGGCGATCTATAGTGGGTGCGCCGCTGTATGGCACAAGGAAATGTGGGTTTATTCGTTTATGTTTTTATTCGAAAAACCTTTTAAATAAACATACTGCACAACTATTTGGTATTGTTTTTTAATTTTGGGGTATCCATGCTGGTGACACTGAATATATGCATGGGCGTCCGCAAGGGGGGGCGAGTGCCCCCCCCCCCCCCTGGAATATCACACACAAATATCTTTTTGCCTTAATTCAGCAGCGCAGCGCTGATCCGCCCGCCCGTCGGCTCTGACTCCCTCCTCTCTCCGTCCTCGGTCCTGTGCTGCCCTTCCGACAGCTGCAGGGGGCGGGCCTGGGATTCCCTGCTGGCTGCTGCTGATGTCAGTCAGCAAGGGGCGGAGCTGCGGCCCGCGGAGGAGAGAGGAGCCTCAGCGTGTGCCCTGGAGAGGAGGCGGGAGACTCGGAAGAGGAAGCGCTGCGGGACTTGGAGAAAGAGTGAGTGACCTGTCAGTGACCTGACAGACAGTCTGACACGACGTGAGTGAGCTGAGCGGTGAAGAGTAAGTCACTGACATTGCAATCAATTAGACATTTAAATACTGACATGTGACACATACTACATCTATAATCTATTGCTGCCAGCCTGTTATATAATATTATAGGCTGAGCAGATCTTTACAGCCTGGAGAGGACTACAGGTACCAGCTGCACCAGGGATCCTGTCTTCTCAGCCTATAGAGCCCCAGATCTCCCTTTGTACTGCACGCATAAGACATCTACTGCTGTTATATAATACCATAGTGAGCAGATCTGTACAGCCTGATGGACTACAAGTACCAACTGCACCTGGGGTCCTGTCTGCTTTGCTTATGGAGTCACTAATCTCTAATTGTAAAACAGACATAGGACATCTAATATTATTGTGAATAATCTATACAGCCTGGGGTACTACAAGTACCAGCTGCGCCTGGGATCCTGTTTGCTGAACCTATAGAGTCACAGATCTCTCATTTCTCTACATAAATACTACATCTACTGCTGTGCTGTTATATACTGTTATAATGAGTAGATCTATCTATACAGCCTGGAGGACGACAAGTAGTACCAGCTGTATTTACTTACTAATAGGATCAGATCGGATGAAAACGGACAGGCGGCCCATTTGCATCCAATCTCCCATAGAGGAGAGCAGGACTCTGACAGCTCTGTCTCTGCAAAGTAAGCGGAGATGGAGCTGTCATCCGCCTGCTCAGCGGGGATCAGCGGATCGATCCCCGCTGAGCACCCCTCATGTGAAAGGATCCTTATACACCAGGGGCGCACACCCGCCCCCACTAGACAGCGGAGAAGCCAATCAATGGGACTGGCGGCACCGAGTGTCGCCGGCCATCCACGACCGCTCTCCACTGAGAGAGGAGGACGGTCATCCATTGTAAACACAGCAGACCGTTGTTCTCCCTGAAATGAACACAGAGCGGCCTGTGATTCTTCTATATAGGATCACAGATCTTCATACACATTTCACAAGCCCATCCCCCATACAGTTAGAAAACACCCCCTAGGCTCACACTTAACCCTTTGATCACCCCTTGTGGTAACTTCTTCCCCTGCCAGTGTCATTATTACAGTAACAGTGCATGCAGCATTTAAAAAAATAGAGTGGCCCGTGAAATCCATCTTGCTTTTGCAGCATGCGACTTACCTGCAGTTACTGCACTGGCAGGCTTTCTGCGTTTTTATATACGTGGGCCCAGCACTTAAAAACACAGTTTGCTTGTGCGGTGTGCAGGAACTGCAGGTAAGTCACCTGGTGCAAAAGCAGGATGGATTTCACGGCTACTGCATTTTTTTTTAATTCTGCATGCACCTTTTTTCAGCCGAAAACACAGGCATAGCAGCCCAAGCCCATTTGAATCAATGGGCTGGTATGCCTGTGCAAATGTGGGCAGCCAACCCGCATACATGTGAACCAGACCTTAAGCAATAGTAAAGTAATTTATAAATAAAAACACTGGTCCTCCTGCAGGTTTAACCACTTCTGGACCGCAACCCCCTTAATGACCAGGCCATCGGATCGGAGCCGAGCGCCAAGACCAGTCACCAGGTAGGCCAGACACTGCTTGATGACTATATAATAATGTAATGTGGGCTGCTATGCCTATGCATATATATATCTCATATACGTATGTATATATATATATATATATATATATATATATATATATATATACACACATACACACAGTGAAATTATATAATAATAGTAGTGGGTAGGTAGGTACTTGCAGAGATTTGCTTGTAGTAGGCACTGTGTCTGTCTGTCTGAGCCCGGGAGTTAGCATGCGACTGCAGTATAAAGCAAAACTGCTGCTTCCTGTGTATGGCTTCTCCTGTCACAGGCGGAAGCATCTGATATCACTCCGCCTGTCAGCCGGATCTATACAGGAAGTAGCGGCTCCGTTCTAGTAGAGGAGAGCTGAGTTGGGAGTCCGACACAACGGGGAGACGCATTTCACATTTCAAAATAAATATATTTTATTTGTCATTTGTTAACACCAAATGCAGATTCTACATGTTTTTTTTTTATAATTCAGTTGTAGTGCCTTGATCATGTGTGTATGAATAATATGGTGCATTCAATAGTGTAAACCAAAAAAAAGATTAGAAATTGCTAATCAGACAATTGCAGATTGATCCTTCTATTAAGCTTTTGCATCAGGTTTCTTAAACCTTTGCATGCCTGTGCTTTGATAATGACTAAGCCCCTCCCCTTCATTACATTGTCGAAAAGGGGCGGAGCACGGGTGACCTTAAAATGATGCCCCCCCTGAAAAAAGTTCTGCGGATGCCCATGAATATATGCTGAGCCTATTCTGATATCAAGGAGTTCCATATAAGCTGTGAGGGTCTTGGTGGCAAAAGTCATCTGGTGAGTGGCCCCCCTTACCATTGGAGGAGTATATTTATAAAGAGGAGCGTTTTTTAAGAGCATGGAGCACTAATTAACACGTTTTTTTGTTATGGAAATTACACAAAGGACTGTCACGGTTGTAAATGATCAAAGGATATTCACTTATTGCTAAATCAACAGCACTGAATTGTTTTTTTATTTTTAAAAATTTATAATTGTATGCATTTGGTGTTAATGTTGGCATGCTATGTGGACACATATTGCATTTACAAGCTAGCACCTCAACAAAAGGTTTTTTTAATGCATTTTTTTAAGTCAGGTGTTTGGCTGGGCCATGCTAGCAGCTTTATTTTCTTTCTTTGAAACCAATTGAGAGTTTCCTTGGATTTGTGTTTGGGATCATCCTGGTAGATGGCAGCAGATTTTTATCAAGAATGTCTTGGTACATTTTTCAATTCATCCTTCCTAATTATAATAATAAATAATATGAAGTTTCACAGTACAGTATGCTGAAAAACAGCCCCACCTAAAGATGTTCCCACCTCTAAACTTCACTGTTGGTATGGTGTTTTTGGGGTAATGTGCAGTTCCATTTGACCTCCAAACATGGTGTTATGGCATCCAAAGAGTTCACTTTGGTTCTCATCTGACCAGACTAAATTCTCCCAGTATTTCACAGGCTTGCGTAAATGTTGTGCATCAAACTTTAAATGAGCTTCAACATGCTTTTTCTTCAGCAATGGAGTCTTGTCTGATGAGCATGCATACAGGCCATGGTGGTTGAGTGCATTACTTATTGTTTTCTTTTAAACAATTCTACCTGCTAGTTTCAGGTCTTTCAAGCTCTCTACAAGTGGTCCTTTGCTCTTGGACAACTCTATCGATAATTGTTTTCACTCCTCTGTCAGAAATCTTGCGAGGAGCACCTGGCTGTGGCCAGTTTATGGTGAAATTATGTTCTTTCCAACTCCAGATCATGGTCCCAACAATGCTCACTGGAACATTCAGAAATTTAGAAATCCTTCTGTAACCAATTCTATCAGGTTGCAAAGGTCTTCAGAGAGCGCTTTGCTTTCTTCCATCATGAGATGTTTCTTGTGTGACACCTTGGTGATGAGACACCTTTTTATAGGCCCTCAGTTGAGACTGAACCAGCTAAAATAATTTGCACTGACAAGGGGCAGGATTGCTTTCTAATTACTGATAGATTTCGGCTGGTGTCTTGGCTTTTCATGCCTTGTTGCACATCCCTTTTTTCATGTGTTCTATACTTTTCCCCTGTGTCATTCTTTTATTTTTATTACATATAACTTCATTTCTGAACTTATTTGTTTTGATTTATATGTATGGATTGCATAGATTATTAACGACATGTGGGGAAAATGTCATGTCAATACCACCTTTAGAAATATATTTACCTAGAAAAATAGGGGCGTGTTCAATACTTATTTTACCCGCTGTATATTATCGCGTGTGATTATCCGCATCATCTAGTGGCCATAATATGGTATTTTTTTGATTAAGGTATTTCAGAAAAATTATTAGGGCTTATTCAAACAGTAACTGGTATTTTTTCCTCACTGGATAAGCAGTAATCACTGCTAGGGCACTTTGAAAACAATTGCTTTGTTGTCAATGCAAAGCAGCCCAGTGTAGTGAGCTGTGGTAAAATGTAGACATGCTGCAATCTACTGCAGAGCACAGGTGTGTCGTCACACTGCTGTGAGGAAACATAAATGACGTGTCACTTTTGTGCACTTGAAATGAAGTTTTAAAAAGTAAACTGTCCCCTAACCGAAAGCTGCCAAATAACTGCGAAAAGTTTTTAGCATGTGGGCAATGCGAACAGGCTCTTAAAATACTGTATATCTCACATATAGCTATCTAGCCACAAATGTAATACAAACAAAAAATCTAAAATCATTGTAAACACTATCAAGAGGCTTGCAGCAATACCCAATGGTAAAAGTAAAGCCTAGTATAATGAGCAATAAGTGGCCTATACTATGTGAGCAAAGGAGTGCATACTCACCTTTAGCAGTATACATTTCTTCCAGTGAATAAGGCATGTTTGCACTTAAAAATCACCATTTCGCACTTAGGTTGCCTAATTACAATATTATTATATATATATATATATATATATATATATATATATATATATATATATATATATATATTTATATAAACACACAAACAGTATATATAAAGAATACTATACTATGAATTGGCCATTCAATGTGCATTCACTAAGCAATAACCAAATTTATTCATTTGAGTTCTTCAAAAAAGCAAAGATTTTTCAATAATTTCAAGATTTAATTTTTAAATTGACATACATTTTGACATAATGACATAATTTTTAAATTGACTTGTCTTTAGGGTTGATATGAAAGTCTTACATATTTTATGTTATACATAGACTATTGCTACTTCAAAGATAAAGGCAAAATTTACTCACTCATTGGCATCACTGCCATCACCATAGCATCGATGATTTCTAATATGCATTGCAGGGTGCTGACAAGCAACACATACTGTGTACCCTTCTCGTAGGTAGAGCATCCAACGGGCATGTGGGCGGTCCTCTGTTAGACAAGCGGGAGATAAGGATTCAATTTGGAACTCCACACAATATCTGTTGGCAATTAAAAATTTACCATTATTAGTCACATGTAAACCATGTAAGACACACATACAACAAACACACACGGAGCTAAAAATGTCCCAATCTTAGATATATAATTAAGTACATTTAGGAACCACAATGTATTGATGATCTTTAAATAGTGAAGCTTTCCCATATTCATCCTGAAAGTAATCCCACCTCTTAGCCCTCATCCATTCTAAACACTTTAATATAGGCGCCTAAGACTAAAGTGATTATGTCACTGGTAATCACTCATCAGCTACCAAATTGCTAAAAGTCCACTGACCCAATCCTATGGCGTCACTTTCTCATTGGCTAACCGAGTGAGATGCCACTATGTTGCTGCTCCCTCATTAGCAATATTTCTGCAGAAAGAAAGTGACATTCTGTACGTAATCTGGCAGCTGCACCTCAGTGGGGTGTTACCAGCGGTTATATTCAAAGTTATTTGCCAAATACTATTTGTACCTGCAGTCAAGACAGTCTGCTTGCTTGGTCTTCTATCTGCTATACCACTATCTACTGTATGTATTCTTGATTGTTAAGTTGGCAATAGACAAAAGAGGCAGATATGCAGGCATGGGCTGACCAGCGGAAGATTTTTTTTTTTTTTTACACAGTGATGCATAAATACGATATATAGAACATGGTTCCAGTAATCCATATCCTTAGTCTTCTTGTCTTCATCAAACTGTTTGCGGGCTTTTTTTGCATCATCTTTAGAATAGGCTTCCTTCTGGGACGACAGCTATGCAGACCAATTTGATGCAATGTGCGGCGTATGGTCTGAGCACTGACAGGCTGACCCCCCCCCCCCCACCCCTTCAACCTCTGCAGCAATGCTGGCAGCACTCAAACGTCTTTTTTCCCAAAGACAACTTCTGGATATGACGCTGAGCATGTGCACTCAACCTCTTTGGTCGACCATGACGAGGCCTGTTCTGAGTGGAACCTGTCGTGTTTAACCACTGTATGGTCTTGACCACCATGCTGCAGCTCAGCTTTGGGGTCTTGGCAATCTTCTTATAGACTAGGCCATCTTTATGTAGAGCCACAATTATTTTTTTCAGATCCTCAGAGAGTTCTGTGCCATGAGGTGCCATGTTGAACTTCCAGTGACCAGTATGAGAGAGTGAGAGCGATAACATCAAATTTAACACACCTGCTCCCCATGCACAACTGAGACCTTGTAACACTAACGAGTCACATGACACCGGGGAGGGAAAATGGCTAGCTGGGCCCAATTTGAACATTTCCACATAATAAAATATTTACAAAAATGTGAGGGGTGTACTCACTTTTGTGAGATACTGTTCACGTACATACATTTATTTACAGGTACATGAATCTGGGACATGCATCAAGTGTTGAGGTGCACTCAGACACTTCAGTAGAGTGGAGCTCTCCCCAGCTGTGAAGCCGACAGTGTCCTTAACAAACAGAAACAGGAAAGAAGCAGCACCTGCAAATTTTCTGCTTGCTACATTGTGCACAGGAACAGGAACTTTGCCTCTCTCTTTGTACACCAATTCAAAGTAGGCCCTAATTGCCTTCAGTTTCGTTATTTACAAACTTCAGATAATTATTTTTGAATTTGGTGCATTATAGCACCACTTTGTAAAAGGGGCGCTGTTAAGAACTACCTGAATCTGCTGCATGTGTCAGTAAAGTTACTAAAACCAGTGGTAGGAATTTTTTAATTTGATGCATGCCATTTTAAAGGGCCATAGTTCCAAAAAAATGTTGTTATTTCTTCTATAAACTCCCCATTGCGCAATATCTTGTATCAGTGTCGTGGGAATCATCACAGAGGGCTTTTGCCAACTAAATAAGTGCTAAAATGAACTTGCATTGCATGGTATCTCTAATGCATTACTCTCAATACTTAATTTTTGTTCATTTAGTCATGCACAGTGCTAGCTTCTGGTAGCTGAGTGTCAGCCTACAAAGAAAGTCAGAGTGGGCCTTTGTGTCCATTCATGATAACATCAGATGCCTAATGTCTTCTGGGATTGGTCCTCTGCACCTACATCAGCAACCCTACTGTAATATTTCACAATATTTGATTAAATGAATACCCGGGATCTTCTGTATGGGAAGCCCAGTCTGGAGACAATGCACGCTTCCTTCTGGCTTTGTTGTACTCATAAGTCGTGATAAAAGCAGGCACTGGAAATAGAGAAACATATATATGTTATGAGCCAACATAAACCTGGAAATGAATTACACATAAACTTTCTGTACACTGAGTGTCACACAAGAGCATTTTATGCCAATTATTTCTATCTAATTTGAGAATCATGGTAAAAACCGCCTGACTAAAGAAGTCAATGTGAAACAGTGTCCTCTGTTACAGATTGCTTTCTATTGGTGAAAATGATTTTGATTGACAGAACTGCAGATATGAAATCAAAGGATGTCATGAAAAATGTTTTTCTAACACTACCCTTGTGTTTTAAATATTGCAAAAGTAGCAGTAAAATGCACTTAGCAATCCAACCAATATTTGTTGCGTATTAAAGCTTTACGATCTTTTTCCTACATACTTTGTGCTAACATATTTCCCTCTTTCTCATCTCAGAAAGTTGGGAATTATGCCCTTATGTACTAAAGAAAATGTTCCAAAATAAAGACTTAATGGCCATTAATCTCATAGTCCAAATTACCATATGTCATTTTGCTGCCTTCTACTCTCAAGCATGTCACATAATACAGAGCATATCTGAATGCTGCGATTCTTTTCTTTACATTTTATATGGGTTTGGTGATGGTGATCCTTATTTTGTTTTCGAAAATCTAATTTGAAATTTTGTAGAGTTCATATAGTCTCTGATAACTGTATACCTGTATCTGATTTACAGTAGACCTATATTAGAGATGTGCAGGACATAAAAATAGTTTTGTTTAGTTTTGGATTCATTTGTTAAGTTAAACATTGTATTTCATCATATTCGTTATGTTAGAATGATTTATTTTCTAAATTCGTTTTGTATATTCAGAATCCGTTTAGTTCCAAATTGAATAATATTTTGTAAGTTATTTCGGAAGATTGGCTATATTTGCTTAAACGTGTTAATGCTTTATTTTGGGAGATTACTTATGCACTCTATTTGGTTTGGATTGAGGTGGATCTATTTGAATCTCCAAATCATAGCATAATGAATGGAAAGAAATTCATATAGTATTCATTTGTTAGGTTATGATTCGGAGATTCTGTTAGATCTACCTCCATCTAATCAAACAAATAGATAGGAATCAACATCTTATTTCACCTTTATACCTTACTGTGTTTACTGCAATATGCTTTTATTTCATATGTCGTGCATTTTTTTGTAATAATGAAAATGTTAATGCAAAATAAAGATAAAAATGGATACAAATCAATGTACATATTCGCCAGCACACCTTGGATCTTCAAATGCAGTCCAAATTGCGGAAAGATCACATCACAAAAGAACAAGTGCAACGTTCCGGAGCCACACAGGACCCCTTCATCAGGCATGTGACAGCACCCACTATGGATGCACCTTGTGATCCAGGAATGTGTGCAATGGGAATATAAACAGGAATATGGATCCAAATTTACATAGTTACATAGTTAGTGAGGTTGAAAAAAGACATCAGTCCATCCAGTTCAACCTATGATGTGTGTGTGTGTTTGCTTTTAACCGTACATTGTATACCCCTGTATGTTGTGGTCTTTAAGGTATCCATCTAATAGTTTTTTGAAACTATCAATGCTTCCTGCTGATACGACTGCTTGTGGAAGAGAATTCCACATCCTTACCGCTCTTACAGTGAAGAACCTCTTACGCATTTTAAGGTTAAACCGCCTTTCCTCAAGTTTTAGTGAGTGGCCACGTGTCTTATTGTATTCCCTTACTCTGAATAGTTTGTTCCTTATGCTAGGGTCGCCAGTACAGTATTTGTACATTGATATCATATCCCCCCTCAATCGTCTCTTCTCCAGAGAGAATAGGTTCAGTGCTTGTAGTCTTTCCTCATAGCCGATGCCCTCCATTCCCCTAATTATTTTTGTTGCCCTTCTCTGGACTCTCTCCAGTTCCAGCACATCTTTCCTGAGGACCGGTGCCCAGAACTGGACAGCATACTCTATATGTGGCCGGACCAGAGTCTTGTAGAGCGGGAGAATAATCTCTTTATTTCTGGAGTGAATCCCCTTTTTTTATACATGCCAGTATTCTGTTGGCTTTGCTTGCAGCGGCTTGGCATTGCATGCCACTGCCAAGCCTGTTGTCTACCAGTACCCCCAGGTCCCTTTCCATCCTAGACTCACCCAGAGGTTCCCCCCCTAGTGAGTAGCTTGCTTTCTGGTTTCTGGCCCCCAAGTGCATTACTTTACATTTTTCAACATTAAACCAATCAATTTGGATCATTTGTTATGTCATTACGTTTTTTTCCGATGCTTCAAACATTTGCAAAAGGCTTAAACTATCGCATCATGTCATCCAAATGAAATGAATGAATGAGAATTAATTTGTTGTTTCATTATAATTTATTTGGGATTTGTTGAAATTGGTTACTATTGTGATTGGGATATATCTGAATCTCTGAATAATGAAAATGTTGTCTGAATTTCCATTTGCAACAAAACAAATCGCACATATCTAAACCATATCTTAATTCTGAGCCTGTAGAGTAAACTCTAAATCTTTTATTATTTTGAATCATACCATGTGAATGTCCACACTCAATGCCTTGGTGTGTGAAATATTCAAGACACCCAGCCTTCTCCTCCAGATGCGGGCAGGGCTCTCCGCCATTCTCCGGCTCCTGCAGCACTTCACGCCTGCGCACTCTGTATGTTGGGGTACACTGATTTGCACAGCCACTCCAATGACTCCATTCACCAACAGTGCATGCAAGAGCTGGTAAAGTAAACACATATATTACACCAAAGCTACATATTATTATATTCTCATTCATGAATATATCAGAATGTACTATACTAGGTAAAGTTTTACTTTTTTTGTACTAGGTGTATACCTTACCATTGTATACTACCCAGGTAAGTATAGAATTGATTGAGAACCTATTTTTTATTTGTTGAGTAGATTGGTTTAATGCAACATCCTTCAACTGCATTTTTCTATGACTGGGATTTTCATCTGCATGCACCAGGGGGAATGGTGAGGGGTGCCAACATCATCAGTTTACTTATGACACCTAAATACATCAAAGAAACAAAAGATGCTGTGTGGCAACGGGCAAGATGGGCCTTGGTGGATCCTCCATAAGATGCACTATAGAACCAGAAAAACGAGTGAGCTGTCATACTGCAATACTCTAGTCCATTTGAGCATCAGGTGGTTAAATCCCTGCTTTGAAACAACCAACTGAACATAAGAACAGTTACCTGAAGCTAAGTGTTAGCATTGTGCACCATACTGTCACTCTGTGCTACATTGTTGAAGACTGTCACTAAGGATGCAACAGAGGCTTTCCAGTTACATGTGCATCACAGCAACTGTCCTGCCTTTACTAGTAGAATTGTGGCCCCACAGTCAGGGCCATGGATAAGGGGGTACTGTAGGGGGCCCGGGCCAGCAGGGGGGACCAGGTAGCAGGGTGAATCAGATGTAGGCAGCGAGAGTGATTGGCAGGCGAGCGGGGGGTGTAAATTACTGCAATTGTTCCCCTGTATCTGCTGTCTCTGCAACAGCTGAAAACTGTCTTTCTCGCCTC
The DNA here is from genome assembly GCF_965119305.1 of Pelophylax lessonae. NCBI lineage: Eukaryota > Metazoa > Chordata > Amphibia > Anura > Ranidae > Pelophylax > Pelophylax lessonae. The sequence continues at coordinate 449,061,470 of NC_138772.1, forward strand.
TCCATGCCACTGGCTTTCAGCTGCTGCAGAGAGAGCGATACAGGAGATTGGTTCCAGTAATTGCTCCCCCGCCAGCTGGATCACCCTCAGTGAGCACTGTATGTTTCCCCCTACTGCCCAGGCCCCCCTGTGCGCCCCCCTACCCCCCGCAGTACTTCCAGCTTCCCTCCTCTCCTTTATGCGGGACATTCACAATAGAGATTCCATTTACATTTACATATGGATATCAAATCCCTGTTATACTTTGCAGTACTATTGCATACAGGGCAGTTTCCATTAATGCGTACTGTGCTCTGCTCTGTGTAATTTATTTTTTTTTTTTATGTAGCAATAACGTGGCCATACTGCTTTACAAATGGACCCTAATACCGCATTCACACTAGTCCGACTTGGACCGCAACTTGTCAGCCTGACAAGTCGCGGTCCTTCACGCTCCCATTGTGCGGTACAGGAACCGTTCTAATAGGAGCGACACAAGTCACTCCGACTTAGAAAAAGGGTCCTGTACTACTTCGGGGCGACCTGGAGGCGACTTGCATAGACATTCATTCTATGAAGTCCGTGCAAGTCATGCCAAAGTCGTGCTGCACGCGACTTCACAGGTCGCCCCCTAAGTCGGAGCGACGTAGTGTGAACCGAGCCTAAATGTTCACCTATACTTCTGTGAATGGAACGTACTTGCCCTGCACATGGGGGTACCTTTCACACAGAGCGCACTCATCAATGCCTGGGACCAGGAGGAGACTGCGGTCATGTGAAAAATCTAACATTAAGGCAGTTTCCCGACTTAGAGATGAGCCTTAATGTGTACAGTGATAAAATATAGAGTTTCTCTGAAAAGTGCTGTCCCATGTCACTACACGCTGTAACTTGGTAGATTTTGCATTAGGAGGCACATCCACCAGTCAAGCGTACCTCTGTTACTTTGATCCCAGTAACATAATGTGGTCCCACCATGCATCTAGCGCAGACCTCATGAGTACACTTATTAACTACTTTCTTTGCATACCTCATGATCACGCCATAGACCCCCATAACTCGGGTTCGGATCTGATTGACATTGAATAAAGACCGCTAGGGAGGGAGCCAGAACATTGGCCCCTCACTACTGGAGGACCTAACGACTGGTTGCTTTGTGATTTGAACTTGTACCTGGTTACTCTTACCAACTACACTCCTCTTCCTTGTCCTACCGAGTTAACCCCTTGTAGTGATGTTACTTAATTCCCCTTAGTGCTCACAGACCCTGGTTCTTCAGAAACACCAGAACTAACAGGCACCCCGTTGAATAACTTCAGAACAGGCTCAAAATTATTAACCACTTAAGCCCCGGAGGATTTGGCTGCTAAAGGACCAGGGGTTTTTTTGCGATTTTTTACTGCGTGACTTTAACGGACAATTGCGCGGTCGTGCGACGCTGTACCTAAACGAATTTGACGTCCTTTTTTTCCCACAAACAGAGCTTTCTTTTGGTGGTATTTGATCACCTGTGCGATTTTTTGATCACGCGCTATAAACAAAAAAAGAGCGTAAATTTTGCAAAAATAACAATATTTTTCACATTTTTTTATATGAAATTCCCCAAAAAAAAAAGTAAAAATCAAAATTTTTTAACATTTTTCGGCCAATTTGTTTTATGCTACCTATGTTTGGTAAAAAAAATCGCAAAAAGCGTATTTTGATTGGTTTGCGCAAAAGTTATCGCGTTTACTAACAAAGAGAAAGATTTTTGTCATTTTTGGTGTTTTTTTTTTTAACGCGTAATGGCGGCGATCTGCGATTTTTTTTCGGTACTGCGACATTGCGGCGGACAGATCGGACCCTTGACTGACATTTTTGACACTTTTGGGGTTACCAGTGACATTACTGCAGTAATCAGTGCTATACATATGCACTGTTACTGCAAAAATGACACTGGCAGGGAAGGGGTTAACTTTATTGGGAAGGGAGGGGTTAAGTGTGTCCTAGGGGCGTGCTTTCTACTGTGTAGGGACATTGCTATTGGTGTAAAAGCAAAGATCAACCGTTCTACATAGTAGAACGGTCAGATCTTTACTTTTACACAGGGAGAACTGACAGGCAGCTTGTTTACACAAGCTGCTCTGTCTTTCTCCCTTCACAGGAGCGATCGTAGTGTGGCCGGCGGACATCGAGTCCGCCGGTCACACGCACTGACTTGCCTGTGAATGAGCCGCGGCGGGCGCGCGCCTCGGCGGGCGCGCGCCCGCTCGCTATAGGCTCGCAAGTCAGTGACAGGCGAGTGACGTACCGATACGTCACTCTGCCTGGCCGGGGCTGACCGCCGCAGTATATAGTCGTGCGGCGGTCGGCAACCGGTTAATGTAACTTGTGACAGGATGAGACGATGTCACGGTGAAAATGGTTGGTTAAAGGACACAGAGTGTGCACATTGGCTCAGTGCAGGACTATATGGTGTAGATATGGAATGGAGAAAACTGATTTTGCAGCTTTCTCCAGGTTTTGTTATACCTGGATGGGGCTCTGTATTTGGGAGATTCCATAGTGTCTTGGGTGGGACGTAATCTCCAACCCTGTGTCCGGCTTTTGTGGAGGACCAGCAAGGTGTGTGCTCAGGTGCACACAGCTCTTATAATGAAGGTTTAGGAATATCTCAGGGCTCCTAGTTGGAAACTGCTCCACCCAACAAACAGGAGGTCTGTGCATGAGAGTCAGGAGGAATCCAATCCTCTCCAGGATTCAGAGGCTGCAGGTTGCAGCCAGAGTATGTGTGTGTATCTGAGAGTATGTGTGTGTATCTGCAAGAGGCAGTAAACAGCCTGAGGACTAAGGCCAGAGCGGAGCTGTGGATGCTAAAGTAAAGTGGCCTGCACATAAGCACCTATGGTGGGGGTGACATCATAAAGAGCCAGGTGGGCTAGCATTTTCTGTTTGTGTATTTACCGGGAGAAGAACCCCTGCATGGGAAACCGATATGTTACAGACTTTTTATTTGCCTTTTAATAAAAAATATAGTTCCTGACTACTGTGACCACTTGAAAACGCTTCACTTGAAAACGCATCTACCACTAGAGCTTATGGTTCCCCCATGTTACAAACTTTACTGAACAAACATGGCATAACAGTTTAATATGAATAATGTCCTTCCCTTAACCCTAACTATAGTAGTAAAGCTTCCCAGGCATACCTCCATGAGGTGAGAGTCCACCTTGGTATGGATGTCTCCGAAGTCTCCATGCCTTTAGCAGACTGCAGGGCGAAGCAGTCCCAGTACTTCCAACCGTGAGCGGTAACAGAACCAACCACATTGGCTACCAAGGGCTCCCGACCTCAACCTTCCCCCTTTTTTATAGTACAGGTTGGCTGGCTAGGACCAAAAAGGCTGGGAAGTGAGCTTACAAAAGTTAACCCTTTTCTCTGGCCTGGGCCAGCCGCTAACTCACTAGAACCAACATATTTCAACCTGCCTACACTTCATCTATAACATTTTTCCATCTAAATGATTACATTTCTTCTGTTCTCAGCTGCATAAGAGCTAGGCGAGGAGAAGCAGCAGCACAATGATCTTCCCAGAGAATAGCTGTGCAGGAAGGGGAGATGTCAGTGCAAGCCTGATCATTGGATTAGCTCCTAGCACAGCCAAAACACTGATCACATTGTGCTCTCATGTCTAGCGCGGTCAGTTTTTTTTTTTTTTTTTTTTAGGAAAGCAGAGGGACTAGCAGGAACACCAGAGATGTTACACAAAGGAAGCAATACAAATAGAAAAGGATACTTTTTCATTCATGTACATGGTACAGCCAGGGCCAGGTCAAGGGGTGGCCAGGAGGGGCGGCTGCCCTGGGCACTGTGGTATCATGTGAAGAAGGGGGGGGGGCACCACAAAGTGATTGAGGGGGAGGGGATTTGTATTGGAGGGGGGCATTTGAGGGGCAGCAGGGGGTAAGTATTGTTTTAGGAGGGGGAACTGGGGGGTTGGTAATAGTGGTGATTTAGGAGGATTTGTGTTGGAAGGGGGGAAGTAGATTTGTGCTAGGAAGGAGGGGGATTTGAAGTGGGGGGGGGTGTACTACGAGGGAAAATTTTAGGGGTAGAGGATTTGTGCTAGGAGGGGGAATTTTTTTGGGGGGGGGGATATTTGGGGGACGGCGGGCAAGAGGGGGGGGGGTTCAGCAGGTGGGCAGAATGGGTAAGCATGCAGATTAGTGAAAGGATATGCAAAACCACTACACAATCCATTTAAAAGTGCCCTGATTTGTTCTTCAATTATAGGCCAACAAACAGCTTCTTCTATTTTTTTTTTTAGATAAGCACAAATTATACGTAGCACCCTCCTAGCTAGGTGCTAGGTAGGTAAAAGCCTAGTGTCTCCATCTGCTTATCAGGGGAGCCTGATTGTTAGGCCTGTTGCATGTGTCCATGTGTGATTCATCTGGCCTCACTGTCCCCACTGTATCCAATAGGGGAGCCTGTTGGACAGTGGAGAAAACCCAGCCAGTGACACACAGGCTTTTGTAACTATCCCAGTGGGTTGGCACAGACAGTGGTGCATCCTGGGATATGTGACAGGGTGTCTTTGGGCGGGAAGCCAGGTCCCGGGAGGAGGGTGACGGCTGTCTCTCCTCCTGTTTGCTGTGGATGGTGGTCACAGGTGGTCAGCCTTATGGACCAGGAGTGTGGTGCTGAATCCAGAGGTCCAGGAAAGCTGACTGGTGGAGTAGACGGCAGAGCAACTCTGGAATAACAGTGTCCGTGAGTGCGGGAAGCTTGCCAAGGGGTCTGCCCAGGAAGGGGACCACTCCAGTGTATAGAGTCAATGGACGGGTGTCAGCACACACAGGCAGTGGAAGCAAAGGGGGTGCCAAGTTAGAACCCTGAAGAGAATGATCGAAACAGGAACTTTCTAAACTATCTTCACTTCTGTGGCAAGGTGAAGCAGCAGCCTTGCCGCACTCTGCAGTTAGTTGTCCTCAAGATTGTGCATTGTTAGAGTATCCCACTCATCCCTTCTCCCATCCCAGTTCTAAATAAAAACACAAAAACCTATATCCCCTGGACTGATTATTGTTTGAGCCAAGGTCTTTAAATGCTGTTTTGCCTGCTATCGGTTGCTAATGGTAACCCAGGGGACGCGCAAGGTGTAATTGTCAGCAGCCCTCTAGGGGGCAGTGCTACATATAGTACAGGTTCGCCCTAATGTAAACTAAACTCATATTTATGTAAATCCTGTGGTCTGATCATTTATACATGTAAAGGTGGGGAGTCTTCATAGGACTCAGCCCCTGTACACAGGAAACAAAATATGGGACTGTTGGCAGGTATGCTAATGCCTTTGTTGGTGTCTAGACATGTCTTTATCTATTTACAGAAAAAGAGCACCAGTTCTTCCCTCTACAAAGCTAGACTCGTGTCAGGATTTCTGTGACTGCACAAGTTTCTCTTAGGACAACAGCTGCTCTCCCCTCACACCACTCATTCCAAAGTTGGCATGCAGGCAGGTTAAAATGCATTTAGCTAGTTTCCATCCAGCAGCCAACCCAGGCCAGGGAAAGGGTTGTAGCAATTTCAGTCTAGTTCCTGTTTTTTATTTTGCCAGGCCCACCTGTAATATACTGTATATATAGGAGGACCGCTAAGATTGGGGGCAGTAGCAGTAGTAGCAATAGTAGTCGCTGTTCTTGTAGTTTGTTGGTGATTCACCAGAAGGAGACACAGAGAACCACGGACAGCTTATAAGTCATGGAAAATTTCCTATATGTACTCTCACCTTATGGACCTGGGCCACTACTTCATGTTAGTTAGGATAAGGGAAAGGACATTATTCATGCAGTATTATCATGTTGCATTTAAACAGTAAAGTTATGCTAACTATTCTAAGCCTGGCCTGAAGGCTAGCGTGTAGGCAGGGCCGGATTAAGAGCATCATGGGCTTGGTGCTGAGGATTTTGAAGGGCCTTAAGGGCCGTGCCTTGGCATGCACCCAGAGGAGGAAGGGTGCAGCCATGCATGCCTAATTCAACATGGGATGCTGTTTCTGAAGCCCATAAACACATCCATGCATCGGCAACTGTCCCTCCTTGTCCGGCCTTCGTGCTGTGTGGGGAGGTTCTGAGGGAGCTGCCTGGGGAAGCAAGCATAGAAGCCAGACTTCTGTGTTTACAAGTGACAGAAGAGCGGTAACAGTGAATATGGCCAACCCGGGGCCTATATTAAGGTAGGGGCCTGGAGCTGCAGCTCCAATAGCCCCTATGTTAATCTGGCCCTGCGTGTAGGCTGAATCAATGGCTAGTAAAAGGGAGAGATTGAGAAACATTAGGCACCAGTCACTAGTGTCTTTTTAAAGATTTTATTGATCCAAACACACAATGAAAGATGGCTCCCTCGAGCGTTCTTCTAAATTACAAGTCATTTCACACTAACTAGAGTATAAGGGCCAGTTATGTAGTCAGGGACAAAGCACTATAAGATAGGCCATCTTACTATTATCCTTCCTCATTAAAGTAGAAGTTCCCCAAATACTAAAATCTGTAAATCTACTGGCATCCACAATCTAAGACTAACCTATCTAGCCCTGTAAAGAAGAAATCGCTATACATTCCTTTTCTAAAAGCCGCTCCAGTCTAGTCCCCCGCCGAGCTGTTAGCGGTGGCCTCTCTATGTAGGCGGGTGCAGAGGAGGCAGCCGAAAATGGAAGCCCTATAGTAAGTCTATGGGTGACGTCACTTCCCAGGCATTTCCCAGCCATTGTCGGCTGCCTCTTGCACAGAGTTTCCACCGTTGGAGACTGGATGGGAGCGGCTTCAGAAAAGGTATGTATAGCAATTTCTTCTTTACACGGCTAGATAGGTTAGTCTTAAATTGTGGATGCCAGTAGATTCACAGATTTTAGTTTTAGGGTGAACTTCCATTCTAATGTAGTGGTATTTACTTCTCCTATTGCTTTCATTAAAGTTAATAAAAATGTTCCTTTATTTAGCCTAGTGCGTTCTGGCAAGGCTCTTTACAAGCAGTATAAGGGAAGAAAAATGATGTGTTTTAAGGTGTTGCTAATTACTTTGGTATTCTAAAACATGTCAGCCTAAAGCCTCACGCAATGAGAATATCGGATGAATAATCGTCTGTTTTTTTTTTTTTTTTTTTGCATGCTAGTCTCATATATGTAGAGGATACTAAACTTACAAAAATTCTAGTACGACAAAATACAACTTTGGAAGGGATGTAATGTGTTGTATTGTTTTGTAATGCATTCTTTCATTTCTGAATGTGCATTGTCTTGTTCTTCCAATTTTTTTCAGACTAATACTATACTGATAAAAGGAAAATCGTACGATCTGGTATTGTACAAGAAAAATGTTCATGTTTTTCCCTTTGGATAATTTTGGATAAATTGTCGTGATCGGCTCTCGAAATCTGTGCACTAACAATCAGTTTATTGCACAATCATTTCGAAAGAGGCATTTTTTTTTTACTGATTTTCTGATCGTGTGTACTAGGCTTTACTGTGATAAGATCAGTGTTTCCATTGTTCTTTTTGTAGGGCTTGTCCTGGCCCTAATAAAACTCTTTGCTTTGTTACTGGTATGTTGGTGAGTTTTCGGGTCTAGTTAAGGACAGGTCACCACTGAACATGGCTGAAGAACCCAACAAATCAGCAGCTCCTCAGGGTGTCAATGCTACAGAATCCTCAACTGGATTTATTAGCATTGGTAGAAAGTCATAGCTGTCTACAGATTATTTTAATAGCACCTTTAACAGGTAACTACAACATAAAATAATAAAAGGCAATTTTCTATATTGTTTTAGATATGATAGTGGGAGAAATGCACATAGTGTAAATTTCATAAATAGTTCATTCCAAGGCTCAGCCATCAGCTAGTCTCTTGTTACATTGGGTAACATTGAGGACGTTGAAAACTTTTGGAGATACAATCTACACAGTTAAATGCCTTTGTTGCTGGCACTCTCTATTCTGCCACCACCTTATTTTCACTGCTTTGCAATTTGTGGATTTAGAACAGAGCAAATTCTTCTCATCTCGTCAGGCTGAAATTCCTGTAACAGCTTCCAATCAAACTTTATCTAATCCTATGCCAAGATTTTCTGTTTGTCATTTTCTAGCTCTGTCAAAACCAAACAGTAGCTTGTTGTGCAATGCTGTACCATACATGTGGGAGCTATACAGTCCTTCCCTAGGTTCTTGTGTACCCTTACATATCTAAGAGGCTTTGTGGTTTACACTCCCGTCAAACTGAGAAATTCAAATTACATGAAAGAGACGGTCTTTACTGTGAACCGAAGTTCACAACAGACTGCAAACACATCCCACGGTTTAGAAGCAAGTATCATATCCATCTCAATCTTAAGCATAAGAACAGGCTCACAAACTTCACAGTCCTCCCACGGCAAGGCCTCCCACTGCAAAAGCTTTCTGCTTTCCTTCTGATGGGTAGAGATCCACCTGAAGGGGAAATTGGCATGGTTCATTCCCTTAATGTCTGCACCAGTCCCAACCATAAACTGCTAGAATGATCTGCAGAAGCATTTGGATACTTCTAAGGAGCATCTTTCTATTCCGTGCTTTATTCTACAACCTTCCCACAGACCTGGCAGAGGCACATGGCAATGAAATCACACCATATGTTACATACCAGCTCTCAGATCATCCCTCAAACCTCTCACCTCCTACCAGAAAATAGGGTACATTCCTGCACTGCTGGGCAAACAATGGGGACAAGCACATCCACTGAAGTTTCACAATTAAAAGGTCCAGCTTCATAAAATTGTGTTTTTAAATACAGGCATTTACTATTCCCTAATCCCCATCTTAATCTCCATCTAAAAATAACAGTGGTGTAGAAGAGATCCAGAAATTCAGCAATCTGATTATTTTATAATAATGTCAAAATTATAGAAACTGCATTTTGTTGGAAGGTCTGGGCCTAGACACGTTTGTGAATGTGGATTTTGTTACCTTAACCATAAAGCAGGCTGCTGTAGTTCAAGTTCCCTTTACTAAGTGGCAGATTCATACAGTATGTATATATAAATGATCATGTCATAATTTAATACATAGTGCTCCATAGCTCCCCAAAATACAGTGCTGACTGCAACCCTGCACTGTCAGAAACAAAGAAGAGGGAAGGGAGCAAAGAGAGAAAAGGGGAAACTAGGGGAAAGAATCAAGGTTGGGAAAGAGGGTGTGCAGGGCTGTCTTTAATATTGATTGGACCATGGGCAAACATTTCATTGGGCCCTCCTGAATCCACTTATCAACTATTTGTGGGCATTGTGGGCTCAATGGGGAAGCTTCTTTGGGCCCCACATTAATGACTGGGTCCTGGGTAGCTGCCCCTTTTGTGTTAAAGACAGCCCTGAGGGTGTGCATGGTGTGGTGACAAGGTTCTATGTCATGACGATGCAAAGCAAGTTTTAAAAATCGGGAAAGGGCCACACACACCACAGGGCACTTTGCTCATCAGAGTCAATTAGAGGCAAGTGATTTAAATGCCTTTGTAAAGAGAATCCAGGGGCTCCATTGAGCAACGTATTTATCCTGAGTGTCATGGAGATAACATTTCAGGTTTGTCATCCTCATCAAAAAACAAACTTTGGCAACCCATTGCCTAATCTGGGGCACAATGGTAGATTACTAATGTCTAGGTATTGTGAGCATTGAAGCAGCCAAAAAATAAAGCCACGTCTTGGATATTATTAGGCCCTGTAAGGATAGTCATTAAATCCCTTTTGGGTATTAGGGATTATAGTCTCAGTGATCTGTCGTATTTTATCAAAGATCTTTTCCCAGAAAGCCTCAATGTGTGGACAGCTCTACCATGTATGTAACAGCAGGTAGAATGAGCTGGTCATTTAGACTTAAGCATTTCAATAAGGTGGGCAAAAAAGGTGTGTTCCTGCTCGTGTTTCCAGAAACATGTAACAAAAATGCACCAAAGCGGCTATCGCGCTTGCGGTGCCCTTTTTTCTTAATGGCACCCAAAATGCAAGTAGCAGTTGCCAAAACACACATCACAAAATATGTTTGGCTCGCTGGCAAAAAAAAAAAAGGTGCAAGAGCTACTTTGGAGTGTTTGTTGTGTGTACAGCATCGCCTTATGCTGTCACGTGACAAAAATGCAAGAAAAAGGGAACAGTGCAAAAGATGTGAATGCAGCTTTAGTAATTCCTGAGTTGCTTGTTGTCTTGTATGTAATAACTTCAAATTGGTAAACAGAGGGGCTGGGAGCGCTTTTATGCAGCTCTTCATCATTCACCTTTTGATATTGGAAAGTCTTTCTAAAGTCTTTATATGCAGGCAACTGAAAACATATTATAAAATTCTGAAATACTGCATGCCTTCATTATATGACTCCATTGGTGCTTATCTGCCTGTTTTTTTAATTCTCTCTTATCTACGGTGTTAAATATAGCAAAGCACTGAGAACATCTAAAAAACAGAATGCCCAGGGCTCATACGCCCAAACATCTCATAAACCCCCTCCCAAACATCTTCTCTAATATGTTAATGGAGAGATTTAATTAGAAAATAAGTGAATAACACCCACAACCTTTTCTCTTTCCCTAGAGCCTGAGGTTAAGAATTTAAGTTCATTGAGTGCCGGTTCACACTTATGCGCTTGCGCTTGCAATGCGAATTTGCAGTGCGAGTTTCCCTTGTGTTTTTCAATAGTACCAGCGCGATTGTAATGAAAATTTTATTGCGTTGATTATGTTAATTAAGCTCAGGAGGGGTGGAGCTGAGGGGAAAATCAAACAAAAAATAAAAATTCGCACATAAGAATTCGCACATATCTGAACTGATAATGCGAGTCCAGACCGATTTACATTGATGTCTATGGAGACTAAATTCGCAACGCAACTCTGTAAACTCGCACAAGACCCTTTTTATCATCGCATCACATTCGCATCTGGATCGCAACGCATAGATGTGAACGAGCGTCACGAATTCAATGAATTTTGTAAATGCATGCGATTGGAGACTATTTAGAACGCATCGCATTCGCAGTACAAGCGCATAAGTGTGAACCGGCACTGAAACTCCAAATTGTTCTGTAGTTCATTAGAGCTTTGAAGTCAAGTACTCCAAGAAAATTGTTCCCTGAATTTCATTGTGGTTGCAATTTTTAGAATTCAAAATTCATATAAATAAAAAATGTAGTTTACAGTTTATGATGGGTGTTGTTTATGTCAAAAATGATGTATGAAATTTGTGCGGACATATCTGTTTTGCCTTTTAATTAAAAGCTGAACTCCAGTTACACATCTACATATACAGTTGAACTATAGATATGGGAGCCATTTTAACTTTATTTTTGTCAAACATCCAGCTTGTGTATCATAGCTGATGATCAGGAACCATTCTGGATCATTGATGGAGATTGGGCCTGTCAGTGACAGCCTGATCTGACAGCTTAAAGTCACCCATAGTGGAAACCTCTAGCGGTCTTAAGGGGGCGTAGATTTACTTTCCACTGGCATGGGACACTTTGACAGTGTAGACAGAGAGTAGAAGTTACTGGTGGTGACAACTCTGCATAGGTATCCTTCAGTGTAAAACTGTGAAGGTTCAGATTAGCTGCTCCTGGTACAGGAAGAGGTAAGTACATAGAACAAAGGGTTAGTTCTAAACCACCTAGATGAATAAGGGAGAATAAAGGTTTATAGGGGACAAATTAAGTGTCTTGGTGGCCATACACACTTTGAAAACAAGTGACTGACCTCTTCAGATAGGAATTATTGATCTATCTTTGACAACCCATTCAATCGATATGATACGCGATCAAAGTTTAACACTGTAAATTATGATTGATCAATTACTTCTCTATTTCCACCATGTAATCTCATAATCTGATCTCAGGGTGTTGAAAAAGAGTAGAGCCAGCACCCCTGTACTTGGCCCCATCAGTTTTGTATGGGGCCCAGAGACAGAAAGGGAATTCTTTAAATACCTTTGGACACAGTAATCTTACGAGCTGTGGCTCACAGCAAATAAATATTCAGCAGCAGGGGCCAGGGACATAGAGGTAATTACCTACCATTTTTGGGAGCAGGCGGAATAATCCTTTCATTGTCAGGAGCCCAGTCACGGAGGATTACTCTGCCTGGTCTCAACGTTTTAGCTAATTCATGGGCAGTAGTGCATGCTGCGGGAGGGTATAAATGTCTGGGGAGTGGTCTTGTGAGCCCTCTTCCCTCTGGGCTGTGGCCTGGGGTGGGGTGTGTGCACAATCTGTTTGCGTTCCTCAAGCTGCCTTGGTTGTTCACAGAGGGTACAGCACCCAAGGTGGAGAACCAGATGAAGTCATGCTGGAGGCAGATGGAGTCTGCCCTCAGAGAATTCTGGTATTCCTTTGGAAAGAGGATGCCTAAAAAATACCCACTTCAGGCAGCCTGAGCTTTAAAAACAGTGCTGTTGGTGATTGTCTAAAGGTCCTTATTTTTCAATATATATATTTTCAATATATGCACTCATTATGCACTGTAACATCAGGAGTGTGACAGGGTCTGTACCCTAACCAGCTCTACTGGTCCCTATATTTTGCTGTCTCCCCCCATCATCAACATGGTGATAAAAATGTAAAATACCAGTAAAATAAATGTTCTTGCGCTGCTAAATCCTGATATCAAAATGTAACAAATAGAATCAACAGTCAATGTGACTTAATATAGGTAAAAAAGAAAGAAATAGAAAAAGAACTGCAGCTGTGTAGTATATTCAAATTAAAAGAAAAAAAATGAGAATCCAGTTAAAATCCTACTCACATTGGTTCAAAATCATGAATGCATAGAAATATTGCCTCAGCAGCGAAACACGTATGTCCCGGCTGCTCTCTGCATCAATACCTTCGGTCCATGTCTGACTTCATTTGGCTACATCTTCAAGCGTTACGCCACCAACCACAGCACTTTGTCAGGAAGAAAACATTTTTTTTTTCTTTAAAGCAATGTAAGCAGAATTTTAACTGGATTCTAAGCTTTTTACTAAATTGAATATACTACACTATCTGTGGCTAATTATTTTTCTATATGCCATGGAGAGATGTCGCTAGTTATAGTCATCTGTAATCAGAGATTGAACCAGGGTGGATGGCTAACTCGGGAGGAGTATCGGACCATTGTTATTTTTCAAGCGTTTTTGACCAATATTAAGTTATGGGTCTATTATTGTATTATTGTGGTGAGCTGGCTCTACTCTTTTTCAACACCCTGGGATCAGATTATGAGATTACATGGTGGAAATAGAGAAGTAATTGATCAATCATAACTTACAGTCTTAAACTTTGATCGCGTATCATATCGATTGAATGGGTTGTCAAAGATAGATCAATAATTCCTATCTGAAGAGGTCAGTCACTTGTTTTCAAAGTGTGTATGGCCACCAAGACACTTAATTTGTCCCCTATAAACCTTAGATAGATTGGTGGAGGATCACCTTTATATATATAAAGGCTCCCTCTGCCTCCTTACAGTGTCTTACCCGCCGCTGCCACACTGGAGTCTGCATGCGGCACAGGTGGTCGGTCGGGAGAGTCGGGACAAGAAGAATTCTGCTACATCTAGGGAGTGCAGTGACCAACCACTGTATTCTATCTGTTCTGTGATAAATGATAACAGTGACCAACAAACACTCTGACACATGTTCTGTATCTCTCTGTTCTGTAACACAGCCGCCGCGGCCAACCACCCACCCACAGCTGCCCGGTGCCAGCCAGCAACCCAGTCCCACACAGTCCAACCAGCCAGCCACAGACCCTGCCTGAGTCTTCCTCCTGAGTCTTACTGTACCAGCTCTCCAGCCACAGGCCCTGGGCCTGTATGTGGCAGGCCAGCCACCACACAGGGTGCCAGCCAGACAGCCACTACAGGGTGCCAGCCAGACAGCCACCCACCACAGGGTGCAAGCCAGCCACCCACCCACCACACAGGGTGCCAGCCAGTCAGCCACCCACCACAGGGTGCCAGCCAGACAGCCACTACAGAGTGCCAGCCAGACAGCCACCCACCACAGGGTGCCAGCCAGCCACCCACCCACCACACGGTGCCTTCCAGCCAGACAGGCACCCACAACAGTGTGCTAGCCACCACAGGGTGCCAGCCAGCCATTTTGTGTAAGCCTAAATTAGTGTCTGACTCTGACTCTTTCTTTCTTGTTTCAATGGAGATGGATGGAGATAGAAAAATAAAAAGTGTGGTCTGGGAGTATTTCTCTTCTCCATCGCCAGGAAAATCAGTAGCACTGTGCAACACATGCAAAAACAATGTGAGCATGGGATCAATAACTGCAAAAAACAAAAATACGTCTAATCTTTGGGCCCATCTAAGAGTTCATCATCTTGAATTTTATCATGCAGGACAGAAAAAACAAAATGAATCACAAGGTGAATCATCCCTATCCCAGGCAACAATAACAGATATGTTTCAGAAAAAAAACAGTTGGCTAAAATCTGATGGAAGATCACAACTGCTGGACAGAGTAATCACTGAGATGATGGTCACTGATAACCAGCCATTTACAATGTGTCTGACTCTAGATTTAAGCAGTTGATGTCCATAGTTGAGCTAAGGTACACACTAAAGAGTGACAAGTTTTATCGAACTGAAATGCTGCAAAAGATTCACCAAAAGGTCGTTGACAAAGTTAAGACTATGCTGCAACCAGGGAATGCTGGCAACTCACTCTCATTCACAACAGACTGCTGGTCAGGACAAACAGAATCACAAATGAGTCTTACATGCCACTACATTGACAGCGAATGGACAAGAAAGCATTTAGGTGTTGAATACAAAAGTGATGCAAGGATCCCACACTGGGGAGTACATTAAAGAAGTATTTCTAGGCATGCTAGAAGAATGAGGAATCAGCAAAGACCTGCTGGACATTATTACCATGCTGAAGAAGTTTGCAGGCCATTTCCACCATTCTCTTCTTCCCAAGCAGCGACTGGGGTGCATTCAGGAAGACCTTGGCCTACCCAAAAACAACCTGACACAGGCTGTTCCAACGCGATGGAACTCAACGCTACACATGTTACAGAGGATGCTGGAGCAGAAGCGAGCTCTCACTATATATTCTGGTGAATATGGACTTGGAGGACATTCTTGCCCTACTGCAGATCAGTGGGAGCTAGTAGGCAACATTACCCATTGAGGAAGTGACACTGGAGGTGAGTCATTACGACTCATCTGTTTCCTCTGTGATCCCATGTGTGAGAGTCCTGAAGATGCTTCTTCAACAGAATGAAGGACCCAACACATGTGGCATCAAAGCATGTAGGCAGGCCATGAGGGACAGCCTCACCAAAAGGTTTGAGAAGCATGAGGAAAATACAGTAAATCCCGCTACATCGCGGTTCAGTTTTTGCGGTCCCGGTAATTCGCGGGTTTTTTTGTAATGTTATTTTACTATATAAATCATTAAAAATGAAAGATTTTTGTGTTTTTCATAGCTCTTGCTCTGTCTCTAAGTATCTTTTATGTGTTTAAATGAGTTTCTATTGTTTTAAAAGTGTGTTTAAAGACCTTAAAATGCTTCTACACGTACAGTGACAGCAAAAAAATCATGCCTACAATGCATTTTAATAGGGTTTTTCTATTTCGCGGAATTTCACTTTTCGCGGCTGGGTCCGGAACGTAACCCGCGCAATGGAGGGGGGTTTACTGTAAAACTGTTGTGCTTGCATGTCTTTTGGATCCTCGATACAAGAACCATCCTTTCTCTTCTGATGATGTATTGGCCAAGACAAAGCAATGGCTGACAGAAGATATTCAACAGAAGGTGCAGGAGGTTTCTACTGATGAAAAGAAAAGTCAAAGACAAGAAGAGAAGGTTTCTGATGTGGAAGAGCAGGATGCAGGAGAAAAATGTCCCAAAAGACAACGGACAGAAGAGAAAATTCATTGTGGTCAAATAGATGCAATGTTCAGCGTTTTATTGGGGCCTCATGCAGAGGATTCATCAGAATCTGCAATAATGAGCCTGGATGATGAACTTCATCTCTATTTGAAGGAACCAGTAATTGACAGAAGAAGTGATCCTCTTCAGTGGTGGAAAGAAAAAGACGCACGCTACAAAAGACTTGCTTCTCATGCTAGAAGTTACCTTTCTGCTCCTCCTTCCTCAGTACCAAGTGAGCGTGTTTTTAGTGAAGTGGCAGCAATTTATGAAAAGAAAAGAAGCCGTTTAACTGTTGAACATGCTGAAATGTTATGCTTTATGCACTATAATATTGTTCTACTTAACTGGGAGTATTGATTTGAAAGTGTAGCTAGTCTATAGTAGTGTCTGTCCTCCAGTCCACTGAGTCTGTCCAATCCACTGTCTAGCTTGCGTCTATCTATTTTTTCTAACAATTTTGCACTGACTGCGCTGCACTGCAGTCAGTGCAAAAGTGATAGAAAAAAAAATAGAGATAGACAGTGGATTGGAGTCAGTGCCAGTGGACTACTGCTGCAGTAGAACGCCACTCACTGCAGAAATAATTTTAAATCACTACTGCAGTAGTGATTTAAAATTATTCCAGTGAGTGAGTGCCCTACTTCAGCGGTAGTACTCAGCCCAATCCACTGTGTAGCTGTTGCCTTGCTTTTCTTTTAGCAGTATTGCACTGACTGCAGTAGTTGCAAGTAGTTGCAGTGAGTGCCATACTGCCATACTGCAGTGCAGATAGTCCTCCACTGACTCCAATCCAATCCACTGTGACATGTGTAGCTGTTGCCTACTTGCCTTGCTTTTCTTCTAGCAGTATTGCACTGACTGCAGTAGTTGCAGTCAGTGCCATACTGCACACAGAGGTAGTCCTTCATTGACTCAGAGTCCAGTCCAGTCCAATCCACTGTGACATGTGTAGCTGTTGCCTTGCTCTTTTTATAGCAGTTGTGCAGTGTGTATGTGTATTTTATTGTGTAGCTGTTGTTGTTGCCTAGTTTTTTTCCTAGCAGTTTTGCGCTGAATGCACTGCAGTAGTGAATTAAAATTTTTATTTTGCAGTGAGTGAGTCCACTACTGCAGCACTTTATTATACATAATGCACAATCAGATGATGTGAAATGCTAAATGTCCAACTCCTTGCAATTTAAGTTTTCCTATCAGTTTTTATGCAGTTAAGGTGTGAAGAACGAGCACTTAATATTAAAAATTTTAATAAATACAGATTAACATGTTTGTTAAGAGATTTGTGTAGAAATTTGTGTTTTTTTGGGAAACTGTTACATCTGTGAAAATATCGGCCAATATCGGCCGATAGAATAATCCTCCTGTTGGGTCACCTCCTTGCGGCTATTGCCTCTATCTTGCCTCCCTTCACATGTGGTGTTTGGCTTCTCTGTTCTCCTATGATAGGGGATAGGGGATTATTCTATGTAAAGAGGAGTTATCGGTTTCAAAGGAGATATACCCGTTTTTGAGACCGCTTGCAGTGGGAGTGGTACTGCAGAAGGATAGCCATATCCGCCAGGAGGGACGTACCTGGACCTGGAGAGGGTCTCCTAAAGCACGCTTGCTCTTAGTGTCGTAAGGCATATAGGACCCACATCTTCTGGTGAGTTTGCAATTTACCCGTTTTTCCACGGTGAAGGGAAGAAGGAAAGGAGCACCTGCACTTTATTATTTACCTACAAATATTCTTTGGACTTTTTTTCACCTAAAAGTCACATTTTGTGGTGGATGTTACCGTATTATGGACTATCTGTCATCTATTTAGTATTACGGTTGTGCACATGAAAATTAATCATTTATTATTTATCGATTGTTTATATATATTGTTATAGCTTTCACCACATGTAGCACAGTATTCACACCAATTATTTTATTAGCACTATTTATAGAGTGATTTTACAGAGTTATTATACCCTTATTTGACACATTTTCAGCAAGCGCTATAGGTAATCACCTACTTTGATTACTACTTTTCACTTCTAGCACTAGCACTTTACTATAGCAGCTGCAATTTATTTATTCACTTCATTAATTTATATTTATTCTAATAATATCACTAGGTCCAATAACACCTTTATAGGTTCGTTTTTTTGGCGCGGGTATATATTTTTTTTCCATCTCCTGTACATGCCCGCAGCCCCTGCATCAATTTGTAACAATGAAAATACATCCTGCACATCAAATATTTACATTATGATTCATAACATTAGCAAAATTACAGTTATGATTAGCAACAAACATCATTTTATGGTCAGGGGTCACCACAACATGAGATACTCTATTAAAGGGTCGCAGCATCAGGAAGGTTGAGAACCACTGCCTTATAAATCCTAAAGGATTTATTTCAACATTTCATTCTATTTTATTTTGGATACATTTTTATTCATTTTGTTTCACGTTGACTGTTTGTGACACTTTGTTAGCAGGATTTACCAGCACAAGCACATGTATTTTAGTGGTGGTTATATTGGTGTGGGAGCGCATTCAGTGGTTGCAGCAGCTAGTAGGCATCCTTTTCATTTGTTAGAGGGGTAGCGCACATTAATTATTTGTTAGTGTATCCAAAAATTTAAAATAAATCCTCCTGTTTTCATAACATACCTTATTTTGGACCCAGTGACATCATCACAGGATCTTTGTTCTTCTCTATGAAATGCAGGGAGATTATGGCAGGTGGGAGGGGCCGGCGGAATCCTGTACATAGCTTCCTAAAGACATCATAGTACCCTGCCTCTTAATAGCACGCTGGCTCTTGGGAGGAGTTATAAAAATATCAAAATGCCTTGAGTGCATGTAATTCTGGAGGAATGGGCAGGCTGCACCTTACAAATTGCCCTAGGTAACATCAACATGCGATGCCGAGCCTCCACGATTGAATGAAGTGAAATCCAACGAATAAAAGGGGCAGGCCAGGGACAGATGGACTGGGGAATGAAGGGCTAAATGATGCTGAATATCCTCCAGTCACAAAATGAGGCAGGCTCTATATAACTTGCTGCATCTTCTAATGCACACTGTCTAAAGCACACAGTGTGCAGTGAAATCAGAGTAGGAAATTTCAGAAGAGGAGAGGAGTCTGTACAATAATGCAAGACTGGTGAGGCTGGAATTCCACTTTAAGGGAGCTGGTTAGTGGTGAAATTACCAAAAGAACTGGCATAGCAGCCCCTTGGGAGGCTGGGTGTGAAAATAATAGCCTCACCCACCTCACCCAATCCCCAAGTGGGGTGACTATTTAAGATCCTTGATCACAGTGTGAAGCTTCTGTCTGCTCTTACGAATGTTACTTAAGTTTCTAATTAGTACATGACAAAGTTTCCTCCAGCAATCCCTTTACATATTACACAGAAATAGTATGAAATATAGTTGTACTGTGTCTTTAACCACTTAAGCCCCGGAAGATTTTACCCCCTTCCTGACCAGGCCCTATTTTGCGATTCTGCACTGCGTGAATTTAACGGACAATTGCGCGGTTGTGCGACGCTGTATCTAAACGAATTTGGCGTCCTTTTTTTCCCACAAACAGAGCTTTCTTTTGCTGGTATTTGATCACCTGTGCGATTTTTGGATCATGCGCTTTAAACAAAAAAAGGGCGTAAATTTTGCAAAAATAGCAATATTTTTCACATTTTTTTATATGAAATTCCCCCCCAAAAAAATGTAAAAATCAAAATTTTTTAACTTTTTCGGCCAATTTGTTTTATGCTACATATGTTTGGTAAAAAAAAAAATCGCAAAAAGCGTATTTTGATTAGTTTGCGCAAAAGTTATTGCGTTTACTAACAAAGGGAAAGATTTTTGTCATTTTTGTTGTTGTTTTTTTAAACGCGTAATGGCGGCGATCTGCGATTTTCTTTGCGGTACTGCGACATTGCGGCGGACAGATCGGACCCTTGACTGACATTTTTGACACTTTTGGGGTTACCAGTGACATTTCTACAGTAATCAGTGCTATACATATGCACTGTTACTGTAAATACACTGGCAGTGAAGGGGTTAACTTTTTTTGAAAGGGAGGGGCTGTGTGTGTCCCTAGGGGCGTGCTTTCTACTGTGATTGGCTGTGGCTTCAGATGTATGAACAGTGATCAACGGTTCTACATAGTAGAACCGTATGATCATCCTTCATACACAGGGGAGAATGACAGGCAGCTTGTTTACACAAGCCGCCTGACTTTCTCCCTCTCCCCCGACGGTCACACGCGCGGGGGGGTGCGTGACCGCGCGGGAGCGCGCCTCCGGCGGCGTGCGCTCGCTCCCTATAGCCTCACAGGCTAGCGACGTAGACCTACGTCGCTTTGCCTGTGAGGGGCTGACTGCTGACTGTTCGGCGTTAGGCAGTCGGCAAGTGGTTAAACGAGAATTTCGTCTTTGGGAACACGTTAAATGTTCCATCTGTTTTCAGGGTGGAATATGTAAGATGTTCCCAGTGCTGCAGCCGCTCCTCGCTGCCCCCCCTCCCTGTGGCAGCTGTAGGGGGAGAAGTTCCCTGTACTAGCTGCCACTGTTTGGGGTGCCACTTCATCCCTTTCAAACCAAACACATTTTAATTACACAGGTTCGGGGGCTAATTTAATGCAGGTAAAGCACTAAGTGGATTTAACCACTTCTGGACCGGTAGATTTTCCCCCTAATGACCAGGCCATTTTTTTGCGATACGGCACTATATTATTTTAACTGACAAGTGCGCAGTAATGCGACGCTGTACCCAAATAAAACTAATCTCCTTTTTTTCCCCACAAATAGAGCTTTCTTATGGTGTTATTTAATCACCTCTGCTATTTTTATTTTTGCGCTATAAACAAAAAAAGAGTGACATTTCTAAACAAAAAATAATATTGTTTACTTTCTGCTTTATAACATTCCAAATAAAAAAAAAGGTAAAAACCAAATGTTTTCATTATTGATTGGTTTGCGCAAAAGTTATCGCAGATTGGACACCTGATTGACATTTTTGACACTTTTGGTAGGACCAGTGACATTACTACAGTAATCAGTGCTAAAAATACGCACTGTTACTGTACCAATGACACTGGCAGGGAACGGGTTAATACCAAGGGCGTGCAAAGGGTCCCTAGGGGGTGCTTTCTAACTGTGGGGGGGGGGCTTGCTGCAGGAACACAGAGACCTATGTTCCTAAATAAGAGGAACACAGGGTCCTTGTGTTCATAACTGACAGAACAGCGGTCTGCCATGTTTACAACAGCAGACCGCTGTTCTGTCTCCATGGGGAGCGATCGCAGGTGCCCGGTCCCCCTGTAGCCAATCCGTGCCTGCACACGCCCCCACTAGCGGACCCGCGAAATGACATATGGTTACGTCGTTTCGCAAGTCAGAGCCGACTTGCTGCAGTATATGTACTGCTGGAGGTCAGAAAGTGATTTATTACCACCTTAGTCAGCCACACAACCTGTGTAAATAATATGTGTTCGGTTTTAAAGGTATGAGGTGGCAACCCTAGGCTTCACCTACACGGGCGCGTCATTCATGCACAGAGCTCTGGGTCTGAATAAACTACAAGCCCCAACATCCTTAGCAGCTTTCGGCTTGTAGTTCTCAATGAACTACCATGGCGTTGTGGTAGTTCATTGAGTCTTCCTGTCAGGGAGTATTGGCTTACCTGTATGGGATGTACGGGTAAACCAATACACTGACAGTGTACAGGAGTCCTGCATGGCATCAGTGACCTCTAGTGCATTACTGTCCAGGCTTCTGCAACACAAAATAATAAATGCTGATTTTTTTCCATGCAAAAAAATATGCATTTATTATTATTATTTTATTTTTTTTTAAGTGAATATATCCTTTCAGGCTCGGTTCACACTACGTCGCTCCGACTTAGGGGGTGACCTGTGAAGTCGCGTACAGCACGACTTCGGCACGACTTGCACGGACTTCATAAAATGAATGTCTATGCAAGTCGCCTCCAGGTCGCCCCAAAGTAGTACAGGACCCTTTTTCTAAGTCGGAGCGACTTGTGTTGCTCCTATTAGAACGGGTCCTGTGCTAATCAATGGGAGCGTGACGGACCAGGCTGACAAGTCGCGGTCCAAGTCGGACTAGTGTGAATGCGGTCTAAAGCTGTGTAAATCAAAAAATATATCAATACATTAAAATGTAGCCACTTAAAGTGATAGTAAAGTCTCATTTAAAAAATAAAATAAAATAACAAACATGTTATACTTACCTGCTCTGTGCAGTTTATTTTGCACAAACTGGCCCGGATCCTCCTCTTCTCGGGTCCCTCTTCTGTGCTCCAGGACCCTCACCCCTGTTTAGTACCCCCATAGCAGGCAGCTTGCTGTGGGGGCACCCGAGCCGAGTCACAGCTCCGTGTATCCATTCAGACATGGAGCCGCAACACGGCCCCGCCCCCTCTCTCACTTGATTGCCAGTTCCGGGCAGCAGATAAACTCCTGCAACATCGCTGGCTAAAGATGGGCTCAGGTAAGTATTAGGGGGGTTGCTGCACACAGAAGTTTTTTTTATTTTAATGCAAAGAATGCATGAAGATGGAAAAAAAACCTTCTGTCTATACAATCTCTTTAGAGCCGGTTCACACTACTCCGACTTGGGACACGACTTTTGTGCCCTCAAGTCGCCCCAAGTCTCTTGTCATCACAAATTCAAAGTAAATGAATGAGACCCCATTCACACTAGCGCGACTTGTCAGGCGACTTGGTCGCCTGACAAGTCGCGGTAGGTCGCCTGCAATAGATTAGCACAGGACCCGTTCTAATAGGAGCGACACAAGTCGCTCTGACTTAGAAAAAGGGTCCTGTACTACTTTGGGGCGACCTGGAGGCGACTTGCATTTACTTCAATTATATGAAGTCCGTGCACGTCGCGCCGAGGTCGCGGTGCATGCTGTGCACCGCAACTTCACAGGTCGCCCCAGCAAGTCGTGTCGCCCCTGTGTGAATGGGCGCCTAATATGCACTACTGAAGTCGCTCCGACTTCAGAAAAGGTTCCTGTACTACCTCTATCCGACTTGTGCACATAGACTTCAATGGGAGTCGCCTCTAAGTCGGATCCTTATCTATTTTCAAGCGACTTGTTATCAGAATTTCCAGGAAGAAGAAAAAGATTACCCAGGCATTCCCCACAGACAAAGTCGCCTATCATTTAAGTCTCTTCAAAGTAGTGCACAAGTCTCTTACAAGTCTCTTCCAAGTCTCTAAACAAGTCTCTTCAAAGTCACGCTCCTTCATGGAGCCACTTTCTGGTCATGGTAGTGTGAACCGGCTCTTAAGGTCCATTCACACTATTTTAATGCAAAGAATGCATGAAGATGAAAAAAAACCTTCTGTCTATACAATCCCTTTAGAGCCGGTTCACACTACTCCGACTTGGGACACGACTTTTGTGCCCTCAAGTCGCCCCAAGTCTCTTGTCATCACAAATTCAAAGTAAATGAATGAGACCCCATTCACACTAGCGCGACTTGTCAGGCGACTTGGTCGCCTGACAAGTCGTGGGCGGTCGCTCGCTCGCCATTGAATAGTACAGGACCCGTTCTAATAGGAGCGACACAAGTCGCTCCGACTTAGAAAAAGGGTCCTGTACTACTTTGGGGCGACCTGGAGGCGACTTGCATTGACTTCAATTATATGAAGTCCGTGCAAGTCGCGCCGAGTCACGCTGTGCACCGCGACTTCACAGGTCGCCCCACAAAATCCTGTCGCGCCAGTCTGAATGGGCTGTCAAAGTGACTAAACAAATTATACTATTACAAAACAATTCTAAACATAACTACGGTGGGTTTCACCACCGTTGCAAGGTTGGAATCGCATAAATAAAATTTTGTATTACCTTAAGTAAATTCCACCACCACTCGATGTAATGAAAAAATCAAATAAAGTTCAAACAAGTAATACTAACATATTCAGGGGAGTTCCGACACCACTCCAGTACTTGGCACTAATCCATCCACATGAAGATTATGTGAGTTCCACCACTACCGAACCATGCAGGCTCTTACTGGTTCAGACCCGAAATTATAGGTGGTCTGAGTAGTGCTCTGGATCAGGGGTCTCACTCCAATCATGGCTGACCCCAGGGCACACCAGCAAGGATTACAGCAAGATGTTTCAGAAGCATTTGGAAACCACAGGGCACTTTAGCAGGGATTGAATATATACTCCTCTCCTCCGTCACGCATGTTAATCCAGCAAAAGAAAAAAAACGCAATATAGTGCAACCTGTTGGTTTTTATTAGATCAATATACTGTGTCTACCCACATAAGATAGCTTCACAATAGCATGAAATGATTCCAGCAACGCTGCCACCTCCTTAGCTAACTTTGCCTCTTGTGTATTATTTGCAGCAAATATTTTTTTTCTTATTGCATTTATGAAAGAAAGTAACAAGCCAGTGTGCAATCAAGAATAGAGGACAATTAGTCATTTCCTAAAATACAAAGGCCAAGCCTGATCCGCCCTGATGAAACTATTAGAAGGAATTCATGATTGTTTCCTATCTTCCTGTATTACTTCTCATGTCGTAATGCAGCCCACACAAGTTCAATAAACATCAAGAGACACTTGTATTAACTTCAGGCAGCCTGAGTCTCTTGAGGAATAGAACAGTCAAGGGCAGGCAATGCTGGGACTTGTAGTCCTACAGCAGCTATAAATCTATAGGCTTTATGCGGTACACTGTTCGCCCAGGACATGCCCCCATTCTTATACAGTAATGCCTAGTATACGCAATGAGAAAATCAGACAAAAAATACTGCTTTTAGAGCGATCGTCCGATAATCTGATCGTTAGTACACAGCTTTCGAGAGCCGATCACGACAGTTAATGCGAAATTATCTGAAGGGACAAGCACAACATTTTTTCTTGCACAATAAAAGAATGAATGATTTTTGTTTAATCAGTGCAGCATTTGTTTGTAAAAAAATTGAGTAACCAAGACCATGCATGCTTGGAAACAAAAGAATATATTGCAATGCAATACATACATACAATACATTATATCATCATGGGAAGTTGTATTCTGTCTTACTGTCTCATTATCGTAACTCTAGCAACCTATTTGTTTTCTATATGAGACGAGTGATAATTATTCTGAGTAATCATTCTGGTTAAGGCCCTTTCAACATGGGGTAGACTTCGCCAGCTCAGCGGGGAACCTGTCCGCTGATCCCCACTGAGCAGGCAGATGTCTGTGTGCACCCTGCTTATGCAGAGCGGACACAGGCACAGCCTGCTCACCTCTATGGGCGGTTAGACGTACATGGACCACATGTCTGTTTATACCCAACTGCCAACTGATCCCCTAGATGGAAGGGGAAGGGATCCCCATCCATTTTTTTCTAGCGGATCGGATTGGGTTGGAATGTCAGCGGGTGTAAACGGACACATGTCCTTTTACATCTGCTGCTCCATAGAGAATATTAGAGCGTCCGATTGGGTCCACTTAAAATAACAAAAGCTGCAGGCAAACCTGCTTAGTCCACCCCTGTGAAAGAGGCCCTATTCTCCATTCACACCTAAGCATACTGCAGCAATATCTGTTGCACCGCAATTTTTTTAGCTTTCTTGTGGCACGTTTTTGAAGTGGCACCATTCATTTCAATGGGCCTCCCTCTGCTCCAAAAATGCGCCAAAGAAGCTCGACATTCGTGGCAAAATCGCACAGTGTTTTGGGTGCCATTAAGAAATAATGGCATCGCAAACGCATCCTGTGTTTTGCCGCAATTCTGGAATCGTGGACAGAATTGCGCGATTCTGCCCATGATTACAGTACGCTCAGGTGTGAATGGAGCCTAAGACATATATATTCAATTGGTCACACCCAATCTTAGTCAAGGTACTCTCTTCTGATTCCTTTTAACATTTTTTTTACATAGTGCCATACATTTTTATTTATACAGTATATATATATATATATATATATATATATATAAATATATATATATATATATATATATTTTTTTTTTTTTTTTTCCTTTTTGGTAATGTGTTGAAATTGCATATACGGTATAGTGTTCAATAGATTTCCCTTGCTGTTGGAGAACTACAATTTTCACGCTTTGCCAGTCTTTAGCCAGCATGTCTTCATTGAAATTGTAGAACCCCAGCATCTGGAGATGCATGGAATTTCTAATATTAATAATTATAAGTAAATACACAATTATGGCTCTTTCATTAATTCTCCTTACCTGGGCATGCCTGTGGGTAGTCATAACAGCAATCCATGGCAGACTGGCACAGCTGGTCACAGTAACATGTTCCATGGGTCCTGTCCATCCTCCAGCCCTGGCTAATACATGTTGAATCTCTACCTTTACAGCACTTCCCAGCCTCCAAACACCCAGCCTCAGCCAGACCAAGGAGTGCCATCAGACCCAGCACAATCATCCAGACACATCTGCTTCTGTTGGTGCCCAGATCCATCACTGCACAACCACTCACAGTCCAGGCTGATAGAAATCTTCTCCTACTGAGCTGCCTGCATTGACATTGCTGCTGCTGGGCTCACTTCTCTCCAATGGGTTCCTGCTGACTTTATCCACTAATAGCTGTCATATTAATTAAAACCTAAAAGTATTGCCTGAGGTTCTCAGAGGGGAGCTTTGGCTTGTCCCTCCCTGGTCATCCAAGCATCAGGAGTAAATAGCTGCAGAAAGAAGGAGTTGCAGTAAATGAATAGAAATGGATGTAGAGAGTGCTTAACGCAGGTGATGCAGCTTCCCTATACAGTGACAGCAAGCAGAGAGCGAGCAGAGTCCACAACTGTCCCCTCCCAGACTTCACACAGCCTGCAGGAATGTCAGTGTTTGGCTGTTCCCCAGTACAGAGGGGATGTTGCTGTGTGCGCAGCAATGGGATGAGCACAAGCACACATACCATCTCCCCTCCATCTAAATCATTCACCAGCCAGCCCTAAATACTGTATATTTACATTTCTTTATATGTTCTATCATGTCTGTTATATTTACTATATGATGATTTTTTTTTCTGATAGTAGCTCTTGGCTAAGCAACACTCCCTGGAATCCATAAAGAGTGTCAAAGATACTCTTTAGAAACCCATCTCGTGATAGAGAAGTTGGGAAAATAATGAAAACATATCAAATATCCTTAAGGTAAAAAAAAACTTCTGTGTCACAACAGAATACCCCCCTGCCCCCCCCCCTTATACTTACCTGAGCCCATTCCTGATCCAGCACTGTGCATGAGAGCCATTGGCTCCTGCTGCTATCAATCAAATCCTGTGATGACCCAGACAGGGTGGCTCAGGAGCGAGCCTGTATGAGTGCAGCTTTCTAAGATAGCTGGCAAGGGACCCCAGAAGAGGAGGATTGGTGCTGCTCTGTACAAAACCATGGCACAGAGCAGGTAGGTATAACATGTTTGTTAATTTATTAAAGAAAAAAAACTTTCCTTATCACTGATATAGGAGTATTTCTACACTGCTCAAAAAATTTAAGGAACACTTTGAAAACACATCAGATCTCATTTGGTAAAAATATAATGCTGGATATCTATACTGATATGGACTGGGTATTGTGTTAGGAACGGAAGGATGCCACATCATTTGATGGAAATTAAAATGATCAACCTACAGAGGGCTGAATTTAAAGACCCCCCGAAAATCAAAGTGGAAAAATGATGCAGCAGGCTAGTCCATTTTGCTGAAATTTCATTGCAGCAACTCAAAATGGTACTCAGTAGTTTGTATGGCCCCCATGTGCTTGTATGCATGCCTGACCACGTTGGGGCATGCTCCCAATGGGATGATGGATGGTGTCCTGGGGTATTTCCTCCCAGATCTGGACCAGGGCATCACTGAGCTCCTGAACAGACTGAGGTGCAACCTGGCATCGTCGGATGGACCGAAACATAATGTCCCAGAGGTGTTCTATTAGATTTAGGTCAGGCAAGCACAGGGGCCATTTAATGTCATCAGTTCCTTCATCCCCCAAAAACTGGCTGCATTCTCTCGCCACATGAGGCCAGGCATTGTTGTGCACCAGGAGGAACCCAGGATCTATTGCACCAGCGTAGGGTCTGACAGTGGGTCCAAGGATTTCATCCCAATACCTAATGACAGTCAGGGTTCCATTGTCTAGCCTGTAAAGATCTGTGCATTCCTCCATACATATGCCTCCCCAGACCATCACTGTCCCACCACCAAACCAGTCATGCTGAATGATGTTACAGGCAGCATAATGTTCTCCACGGCTTCTCCAGGCCCTTTCATGTCTGTCACCTGCTCAGGGTAAACATCTGTGAAATGCACAGTGGGCCAGTGGCGGACCTGCCAAATCTGGTGTTCAATGACAAATGCCAAATGCTAATCATTGTTTGGATAACCGAGGAAACTATCTTCCCAGGAGGCTGAAGGGGGAGCGGAGCATCATGGGAGAAGATATAAACTATCTGCTCTACAGCCTGAAAACTCTCTTGTTCCCGAGACCCATTGAGTGCACATCAGCCTGCTGAGTGTGTGACTGATGGCAGCTGCGGCCTAGTGCACTCAGCCGGAACCCGCTCACGGCACTCAGCCTCAGCGAAGCAGAAGCTGGTCCCTGTACTGTGGATGCTTTCACAGTGTTGCTGAAGGAGACAGAGTGGAAGTTGGTCCTGCATCCTGGGGTGACAGAGCGCGGCCTGTTCCCAGACGCCGGAGCATGGGAGATTGCATCGCCTATCCTGCAGGGGCACTCACGGACAAACATCTCAGAGTGAGAGAAAGTATCTTCACCTGGTTCAGACCGCAAGTATACCATCTCATCATTACACTGACTGAAGACATTACAACAAGCATAAATTCTCTTAGGAATACAATCTATCCTCTTTGCTATACTAAATCACAGTGGAAACTGTTTAAGAGCTCCAACTGCCGGTGAAGAACGTAGCAGGGCCTTGCTAAAGGAGGGACATTGATACACATAGTTCTTAAAGGGGACACATTCTAGTTTATGGTTATACTGCTGAGTAGTATACTGATAGCATAAATTAGCCTAGAGATCTTCTTTAAGCTTAAAGTTTTCCATTAATCTGATATTGCTGCATCATTCTAGGAGATAACTATACATGCTTAGAAGATAGAACATTGTTTCAATACTGTTCTTTGATATTATAACTTACTGTTTTCTGTTGTTTTCTGTGTCAGTCTGGTTGAACCCTGATGGATTAAGCAGGGATTCAGCTGACTGACATAATTTCACTTGCTTACTCACTGAGTAAAAGTCAAAACTCATTTGTACTGCGTCAGTGTAATTCTTAAAGATGTAAACACAATGTCCGAACCTAGAGTGTCAGGTGGGTTGGACGGTTTACAGGGTCACAGTAGTGCTGAAAAACACCCATTAACCAGCAACCCCCAAGGGAGCTGTGCTACACATATTGAAACTCTACCGGTTCAGCAGCTACTGGCCAAATGTCAATCCATCTAAATAAAGGAAAAAAGATTGGGACTTTAAATGAGGTGCGTGAAAACAACCGGCCCTAAGTAAACCATACTCACCGATCAGTTTGCTAACAAACCAAATCAACCTGTCCAACAATGTAGGTTAAAAACAGGGGTTTAGTTAACACACATTTGCAAACGCATGTGTAAGCTGCAAGACCCCTTCATGGCACCCTGTATTACTTGCAGTTCTAACACTACTAATTTATAAGTGTCTCCACAGTGGGAGCACATGCTAGCTAATGGATAGATGAGGGACAGGTGGGCATGGAGATAGCCCAAGCCTCCCACACCACAACCTGCCCCCATCTATGACTGGTCTTCAATGTATATTACAAAATCACAAGTAAATACAATCCAATGGCTATGTGATAGCCACAGGGTTGAAACTAACAATGACCGGCTGAGGAGCATGCACCTCCATCCCTGATTGTAAATTGTTAATTTCAATCCATCTACGGCTGTTCTCAAGTAATCGATTATTGTTCCATTTCTCTTGAATGGGCTTGGTGGAAAATGTTTGTTTCATCAGCATAGCTGCAGCACTGATCACTCTCGTTTGTCAGAATATAATACCACCGAGGGGAGGATTCCTTACTTGCTTGTGTGGATGGGGGAATCTGTTCAGTTTTATTTTCTTTTTCTTTTCTGCATTCTGGATGTGGATGAAGTTGTAAAGCAGATATCTTTGGACAGCAGCATTGTCAGTCTTGGGAGAGGGTAGTGTTGGATGTACTAGCAGATTTAGGCCCCTTTTACACTTGTGCGACCTAAAAGTCACGCAATATTGACACAATTTTGACTGGTCTTGAAGCAATGCTTGTGTAATCTTGAGGTCTATGGACCATGAAAGTTGGACCAAAGTAGTGCAGATACTACTTTAAAGACCTTGCGACTTGAAGTTGCATAGATATAAATGATAATCATTGGAAATCATGGAGTACGACTTTGGAGTCCCAAGTCGCATGACAAGTCGCACAAGTGTGAACGGGGCATTAGATGGACTTGACTAATAAATTGAAGGTGAACGCCAGATAAAACTTTATAAACCATTGGGACGGTGGTGGGTATCAGATCCCTGCCCTTCTCACTAACTCGTGACCAAGGACCAGGCAAGGACTCACACCCTGCCGTCACTTGCATAACAATGCCACTCTCAGCTGCACCCGGCACATAGATTTTCCAGCTTGTGGGACCACAATCTAGATGCCAGCAGGCTGAGAGCGATTGTCACCGGGCTAATTAAGCAATTAACCCTTTCACTGCCACCACCGCTACGTTAGGATGAGCCCAGCGGACGCTCGTAATTTTAGAAATACCAATTGTGACTTTAGAATAATCATCTGTAAAACGCGCTGTCACCACAGACAGGAATGTTCAGAGGATTTATTCTATACAGTAGCACTCTTCAAGAGACAGGTTCGTTGTTAGTTTGCGCTAAGAGCTTAGGGACAAGATTAACACTTTTCAAAATAAAGTTTAATAATAAAAAGGTTAAAATTTGGTGCAAATAAAATATTTACAGAAAAAAGTGTTTCAAAGAAATAGAGACACAATTCAGCAAAGAGACACAATTCAGAAAAAATAGGTGAATTTAGAAAGAAGAATACTTGCATTCAAGGTCCTTGGGTTATCAATGTTCAGAAGCTGAGCCAGTGTGATCGGTTCTCAAACTTGATAGATGTTACTTCTTGATGTTACCATGAGAACTCCCTAACCCCATCTGCCTCTCTCTTTTTCTCTGAGACCACAGGGGGTGTTAACAGAGGTCCCTGACCAATAAACACAGTGGCCATGGGCGGCCCTAAAGTTTACGACAATACCAAGGAACCTCCCGTATAGACAGATTTATAACATAATTCATATCTCAAAATATGTAATGGTTACATTCTTTAAACTGCTAGTTTATCATTCAGCATGTGATTTGGCTTCAAAAGATACTAAATATGAATATATTATCACACAGGGAATATCTTATTGCTATCTTCTATTCTATATGTGATAGGGTGATCATGCATGGTCTCAATTCGATCAGTATTTTATTTTGCATTTAACTATACACTTTCTAGAGAGATATCTTGTTTGTGTTTCAAGTTATGAATTTGTGTGTAAATGTGTTCAATTAACAGAGCTATATAAAAGAAGAGGGGAGGGGAATAAAATGGATATTGAGGTATTGTGGGATCGGCGTATTGGGTAAGATGTATAAAAATATATAAAAAGTAACAAGTATGTTGATAACATAGTATTAGTATTAATCTTGAAAAAAGCCGATACCCAATACTATAGTAAGGTAGGACGGGAAAGGGGGAAAAAATTAACAGAGCTCTTGAATGGCTCTGTTTTACAACCCATTAGCCATTATCCTCCTTTGCTTGGTTAAAGCTTTATGACCTGGCCTGAGTATCAGAACAGATATCCGTCCAGACATCTGTTCAGATAACGCCTTGTTTGAAGTCGAAACTCCCTGCATTCCAGGAATTAACCGAGGTAGGGGAGGGGGGCCGTGTGAGTGAGGATCTTTTGTAAGCTGTCATGGCAGAGCTCTGAACAAAATGGTTGCCGTGACAAAATGGTTGCTTGCGACAGCTTTTAGGATATCCAGTGCAGGATATCATTACAACCATTGGAGCAGACAGTTTTTTGATTTTTTTTTCGGTGTCAAATGGTTTGTCTTGACCTTCTAACTGCTACTTTTTGTGGACAGCTTGAAGTTGAAAAATAATGAACTTACTGGCTGGATCAGCTGGTGGAAATAGAGGAAAAATCCTAAAAAAAAAAACTGAGGAGGAAAAGGATTCAATATCAACAAACTAAAATAAATTGGCTACTATGTGCCCTTAAGGAAGAGAGTGCATGCTTTTTACTGCTGACTACTCTGATTGAAGTGCTGCTCCTACCAAACTCTTTGTTGTATAGTCATGTGTTTTTCTCATGGTTGTGATTCCCAAATGACTTGTACTTTTACCACGGTAGATACGCTGCAGGCAGAGGCTGTTAAGCACTTCTGGACCGGAATATTTTCCCCTTTAATGACCAGGCCATTTTTTGCGATTCGGCACTGCATTATTTTAATTGACCATTGCATGGTTGTGCGACGCTGTACCCAAATAAAATTGATGTCCTTTTTTTCCCACAAATAGGGATTTATTTTGGTGGTATTTGATAACCACTGCGATTTTTATTTTTAGCGCTATAAACAAAAAAAATCGACAATTCTGAAAACAAATCTATATTTTTTTACTTTCTGTTATAAAACATTCCCAATAAAAAAAAATGTAAAAATTAAATTTTTTCCATAATTTTGGGCCAATTTGTATTCTGCTAAATATTTTTGGTAAAAACAAATCCCAATAAGCGTATTTTGATTGGTTTGCACAAAAGTTATCTCGTATACAAACTAGGGGAAAGATTTATGTAATTTTTATATATTTTTTTATACTAGTAATGGCGGCGATCTGCAATTTTTAGTGGGACTGCAACATTGCAGCAGTCAGATCGTTCACCTAACTGACTTTTTTGACACTTTTGTTGGGACCAGTGACATTACTACAGTAATCAGTGCTAAAAATATGCACTGTTACTGTAGTAATGACACTGGCAGGGAAAGGGTTAACACCAGGGGCGGCTTCACAGCCGGGCCCCTACTGCGCATGCGCAAAGCGCGCTGCGCTCGGTAATTGGCCAGGAAACAGAGGGAGGAGTAGGGGGCCGAAACTCTGACGTACCTTGGCGCAGCGAGGTCCGACGGAAATGGGGAGAGGGTACCTGTCAAAAACAGGTACCCGCTCCCCCCTGAAAGGTGCTAAATGTGGCACTGGAGGGGGGGAGGAGACAGATAAGCGAAAGTTCCACTTTTAAGTGGAACTCCGCTTTAAGGTGTTGCTGTTATATTTAAGTCAAACAACTATGTAACAGTAAAAAATCCATAACACCTGCAAAATATGTGATACTGTAATACGGTGTCATTGACACTGTCTGTGAGAATCGTACTGGTTTGTATTGTCACATACAGCTCAAAGGCTACTTTCAAACATGTGATTTAAGGGATTGGTGTTTTTCTCATGTCGTCCTGAAAATCAAAATAAAAGATGGACCCTCTCCCCGCTTTGAGGTATTTTTTAAATATTTATTTGCATTTGGTACATGTCCCCTATGCCAGTGCTCATCTCCCCATGCCATTCGTTTGACAATCTCTTGCCTTTTAGCCTTGAGAAGGGCCAGAATTGATTTTCATGATTTGCAGCCATAATCTTTAGTCGGGTTCCGATTTAAGTTTACAGACTTTTCACAGTGGGTTTGATGAACGCCCCACAAAACAAACCCAGTAACATTTATCATCCCCCACTTACCATTAACGAAGAGGTGGGGATAAAGGGAGGGGTTAACAGCAGTGCTGCTGACCAACAATTAATGGGGATTAGAATAGCAATGCTACTGACCACCAATGTTGGGGTTAATATTGTGGTCACTGACACCAATACTGGTAGTTATTGTTGCAGTAGCTGCAAATTAAGGGGGGAGTTACCATTAATGCTGGGAGTTACTATTAATGCCACTGACATCAACAATGGGGCTTATTTTACTCCCTCTTCTTCTTCAGTGTGTGTGTAAAAGATATAGCAAACTTTAAGGTGCTTTACAGTCCATTCAAAATGAATGGGCTGCCTAGTCACTACTCGGTGCACTTCAATGCATGAAAATTAGCTGGTATTGTGTGGCCATCTAGGTGTCGGGGACTTCTATCATTTTCAAGTTGATCATCACTGGTCATTGAAGGCATGTGAAAAGAGTCTTAGAGCCACTTGCTAAATGCACGTGAGAATACAAAATACTTCTATACTATGCTTGATGTTTACCTGTCAAAAACATATAAAACTTCTCAGGGATGGGTTTACTAAGAAAGGATTTTTTTTTAGGATGGCATACTTTTTCTTTAGTAGGGGAAGGAAGTCCTAAAAGTCGCACATCACAATAAAACCCTGTAAAGAGGTGTATGACAGCCTCAGTTCCGGCCCCAACCAGGCCATGCTCCCAATGCGTTTTACTCTGCCTCCAGAGCTTATTACAGTTGGAGACCAGGCTGAGGCTGTCATACACCTCCTTACAGAGTTTTTCTGTGTTGTGCAACTTTTAGGACTTCCTTTCTCTACTAGATGTTTTGAGCTGGGCAGAGCTCTGTCCTTGTCGGCACTCCTAGCACTTTGTCATGCAATAGGACCTGGAGGAGCCCTGAGCGGCACCTGTCACTTTTTGTTGTGGGTCACAGTGAATACCTTTTTTTTACTCGTCTACCTTCTGACAGTTTTTCAGTACAATTTCACATTACAACTTTATGTTCTGAACTTTTATAAATGGGAGGAAGTGCTGAAATAGGATGATGTAGGGTGAAGTGCATTAGAATAAAAAGTAATTCTTTTAAAAAAGGCCACTTAATGCTGTCATAGGCATCTTAACTGAAATCCCAAGTCTGCTCGTAGAGTCCACAGAATGTTTTTTCCTCTGCTCCATTGTATATTGGAACAAAGAGTCTCAGAAAAATAACTGTACAGGGCTTGGAAAGAGGCCGTAAGCACTTGGCAAACTCCAGTATAAATAAAGATCTATTTATGGCAATTGGCGCGTTTCAACATTGAAATTTGATTTTGGTTTTTAGGTTGAATTGTTTTCTTTAGTAACTCAAAACAACATGCTCCTGTGCTAATCAATGATCTGAAATCAAGGCATCCAATTAATCCGAATGCTAGTTGGCATTACAAAAAGGGATTAAGAGCCGGTTCACACTTGTGTGGATGCGGTGATCGCATGTAATTCAGAGCGCACTGCTCCTAAATTACATGCGATCTCATGTGTGGTGCAAATTTCAGCCATACACTTTATATGGCCGAATTTGCACTGCATCCGCACCAAACACGCACATGAGGCATTTTTTGAGCCGCATCAGAATCGGATCGCACAGTGGTTCACACTTGTGCGATCCGATTCTGTGCGAACTTGCAGATTGCACTGCGATATGCGATCAAACTGGGGGTGTCGTTAGCATTTAATTGACACCCCCTGCGTATCGCATATGGCAGTGTGAACTGCCAGATATGCGGATGCGATGCGGGATCACGCTGCATATTCGCAGCCTTCCCGCATCGCACAAATGTTAACCGAGCATAAAGGAAAATCTGGAGATTTCAGCAAACATGGTTCCAAATTTGTTATAATATATTGGAGTCAATTGGGAAGGTATAGTTAAAGTTGTTTTCAGGAAAGCATTGGGCTATTAATATATCTTGAACTTGATCTATGGAAGCTCCTGAACTATCATGGACTTGTTCTGGTACCATAAAACAGCCCCACTTTAGCCTTGTTATATTATGTTTTTTTACACAGAAAGAAAAAAAAAAACAGACACCAAAAAGAAAATGTAAAGCAATAGTACACAAATAACAATAAAATACACAAAAAAGGAAAAAAAAAGCAAATACAGTGAACTCTAAAATAAATGAAACTACCCTAAATACACTCAAAAAACAACCTGTAAGTTAAGAAAGAGTAGATCATTTATTTCTTCACGCAAACCCATGGAAAGAAACAGAGTTTATACTTTAGCAAAATAAGCAAAAGCTCAACCAAACAACAGGAGCTCCCCCAGATAAAAGACCCTGAAGAATAGTACAAACAAACATTCTCTTATGAAACAGCAGCCTGCAAAACCTTGCAGCCAAAAGAGGCATCCGAAGATGCCAACAAATCCACCTTGTAAAATTCTGTGAAGGTGTGCACAGACGACCAAGTCGCTGCCTTACAAACTTGTACAACAGAGGCCTGATGGCGAAAAGCCCAAGAGGCACTCAGTGCTCTAGTAGAATGCGCCTTCACAGGGAAAATATTCTCAAAAGAAAAAAAAACTGAGACTGGGGTCCCAGCAGGAAACCTAGGTCCTACTCCTTCTCTAGGCAGAAACAAACTGATGTTCTGGGCTGTGGCAGTGGGGGTTATGCCTAGAGGGACAACCCCCTGGGCGTGTTCATTCAAATTTTCCTGCCTAGACTACTCCTGATGGGAGGAGCATAACCCACTCAGCTCATGGAGGTGAGGCTGCGTCTGTCGATGGACGATAGAGAAATTAATTTTGACAAAATCACTTCTCATCCCTCCTGGTCTTATTTCCCTGTGTCACTGTCCTGGGACAAGTTTGTAGATTTGGAACTAGTGAAAAAAAAAAAAAGGCAGTGCTATCTAAATAAGTGAGAAAAATATGTGCTACATGCAATAGGTCCAGATATACAACCAACTAAAAGAATTAAAAATAATAATAATTGCAGCACCTAAATTATAAAAACATGAAAATAATCCTAATGTATGCAAAAAAAACGTTTTTTAAGAGTATCTTTATTGCACACAAGGATTATTTTATCATTTTTAGAATTTGAGTGCTGCAATTAATATTATTTTTTCATGTAGATTTAGAGTTCTGACTTCACTCTGAATTTCTAATCTGCAATCTTGTACTAGGTGAATGATTCATAAAATACTGATAAGACAGCCAGGCAGCTGATATTTTTAGAAGGAGCAATGGCAGCCTTCATATTTCTCTCAATATAGTTTTCCCTTGGGGGCCCATTCACACCTGTGTGCTTTGAATTTACACATGCAGGTTACACATGTGTTGCATAAGGCAGCCCATTCGTTTTTAATGGGCTGCCGATGCACTGGAACCAACAGGATAACGCTCTCTTATAGGGGGCTCACTGTGTACAACCAATTGAGCAGGAGGTTCCTCTTTATATAGAGTGACTTTTAATAGCTAGTTTACAAACTCAACTCTTTGCACATTTCAACATGAACGAAACATAGCCAGACTGGTAGGCAAGTGGTTAAAGCAGCTGCAACCAGTGGGTGGGATTTGACAATTACCAACATGTTGCTGTCTTTCCAGTAGGCTGTGTAAGTCATGTCCTGTTGGAGGTCTATTTACTACCCTAAATACACTCAAAAAAACCCCTTTAAGTTAAGAAAGAGTAGATCATTTATTTCTTCACGCAAACCCATGGAAAGAAACAGTTTCTACTTTAGCAAAATAAGCAAAAATAAGATTTTTGTAAGATCTTACCGTAAAATCTTTTTCTCTGATGTCCATCGACAGACGCAGCCTCATCTCCAAAAGGCTAAACGTAGCCAACCAGGCAACATGGAGCTCAACCAAACAACAGGAGCTCACCCAGATAAAAGACCCCGAAGAGAACTACAAACAAACATTCTCTTATGAAACCGCAACCTGCAAAACCTTGCGGCCAAAAGAGGCATCCGATGATGCCAACAAATCCACCTTGTAAAATTCTGTAAAGGTGTGCACAGATGCCTTACAAACTTGTACAATAGAGGCCTGATGGCAAAAAGCCCAAGAGGCACTCAGCGCTCACTGTGGGGCTCACTGTGTACAACCAATTGAGCAGGATGTTCCTCTTTATATAGAGTGACTTCTAATAGCTAGTTTATGAACTCAACTATTTGCACAGTTCAACTTGAACGAAACATAACCAGACTAGTAGGCAAGTGGTTAAAGCAGCTGCAACTAGTGGGTGGGATTTGACAATTACCAACATGTTGCTGTCTTTCCAGTAGGCTGTGTAAGGGTCCATGTACACGGGACGTTGTCAAAAGTCCCTTTGAATGCTGGAATTTTTAGGACGTTTGAAACGTCCGTTCGGTCGCGTTTGTACCCGCGTTTAGCGGGCGTTTAGCGGGCATTTGTGTTTAGAACCGTTCCTAGAGGTCAAAAAAATTATTCCCCTTTAAAATGGAAAAACGCGAACGCCAAATGCGGGTCATCACGTTCGATCGCGTTCGGACGCGTTCGGTCGCGTTTTTGCTTTGAAACGCCGGGAAACACACGTTCGAACGCAAATAATTGCGTTCTAAAAAAAGTCCCTGAACGCAACTGCCCACAAACGACCGCAAACGACCTGGTGTACATGGACAGATAAGATAAAATGTAGATGGGTTCAGGGGCTTCTAAAAAAAACGCCCAACTGCACCTAAACGGCCATTTCCAGCGTCCCGTGTACATGGAGCCTTAGTCATGTCCTGTTGGAGGTCTATTTTACTCAACTGCCTTATTAAGCAGTTTAATGAGGTTCAGAAACCAGGTTACTTAACACAGTGTTCACTTTATGCATGGCCTCAGTGCTGTCAGGGAAACATTTACTTTGAGAGGCCTCTCGATACACTGGTAGCTCCAGGCATCTGGCTTCAGGGTCCCACTACAACTCAGAAGCCCTTGAGACAGTAGGGCACAAGGTTTACAGAATGGCGCCAAGGTATTGGAAGGCCAATTGCCCCATTCTAAACCGGAGCCCACAATGGTGCCAATCACCTTTTCCTAGTCTCTGCTCGCTCTCACTCTTCATCCCAGGCAGGCATTCAATGTCCAGCCAGGGCTGTATTGCCTTTCAATAGTTTTAGTTTAACATGATTTCTTATCATAGTTTTTGTTAGCTTTTAAGTCTCTCTCCTGCTGTAGTTAGGAGTTTTCCCAGACCCTTTTCAAGATGACGCCTGAAGCCCACTGCAGGGGACACATTGGTCCTATGCTGGGCTCCCCAATTAAATTTCCTACACAGACAAATTGGGGACATGTGGAGACATCTAGTGCAACCCAGGAGTATTGCAGCAGAATTTTCCCATGGCATTACAACGGAGTCCTAACACCTTGCTACAAATGTACTTGTGGTATGCAGTAGTGCAATACTGTGCATTGCGGTGCTCTGCAACCCAGGTGAGCAGTTGAGGTGCATTGGGCGTTTATTATTTTGTTTAATTTTATTGTATAACAGTGTTTGCAAAAAAGTGGGAGATTTGAATCATATCATGGCTTCTATGCATTGCTGCATTTCTTTTAGTCAGTATGTCACACTTAATAGAAACAGGTGGAATGTGAGAAAAATATGCCATATCATGTACTTTTTTTTATGTTTTTCATGTCACTGCTCACTGCAGTGGAAGCAGGATTTGTGTTGTCTTCACTGTCATCTTTGGTGGAGAACAATGGGGAATCAGAAGAAAACATTTTAAGCTTCCTTTCTGTTTTTTTTTTGTGATGCTAATTTCCTGTTATTGTTTTCAGTTGTTTAGATATTATATGGCACAGAAAGAACATATTCACTTATGTGGTAAAATAATATGTCATTAAAGAAGTACAGGGGAGGCCACTGCTGGACTTCTTTTGAAAATGTTAGATGGTTGTTGCCATCTGTATCGCTACTTTTTGGTCAAATCAGCATGACAGCCAGGCAACCAGTATCCTCAAAAAGAGTGGTCTGCCTTCGTTATTCTCTCATGACAGATTTCCTTTAAAAACAGGAACATAAAGATAATCACCCTAGCAAACCCCAGTTTGTTAGACACAGACTGCACTACAACTTTGAGCCCTGTAATGTGCAATGCAACATTATATTACATAGTTACATAGTAGGTGAGGTTGAATAAAGACAATAGTCCACCCAGTTCAACCTGTGTAGGTGTGTGTGGCTTTAATCATCTCACATAGCCCTTAATGTCCTGATCCTTGAGATGTACGTCTAAGAGTCTTTTGAAAGCCACCATACTTCCCACAGAAACCACCTCTTGTGGTAGAGAATTCCACAATCTTGTAGCCCTAACAGTAAAGAACCCCCCATGTTGTATTGTATATTGTATTGTAAGTGTATGACAGAGTTCAATGGAGAAGTAAGGTAAATAAAGATCCCACAGCATACTGCAAACCAATCAGAGGCCTATATACTGCAAACCAATCAGAGGCCTATATATAAAGTCACATCTCTTTATATAGATCTCTTGGTCTTCATGCAGGAGCCTATTGTCAATGTTTATATGATTGTGTTTGAAGTGTTTGACGTTTAGAAGAACCCCCCTCTCTTTCTTGGTATGATTAAGCATCGGATATAGGGTTTTACATTATTTTTATGTTATTATGAAGTTTATTAGCAATAACTTTTGCTTTGTTATTGCTGTAGTTAAGGCACCAGCTCTAGCTACACTTAGGGTTGCCACCTCACCCCTTTAAACCAGGACACACATTAATTACACAGGTTATGTGGCTGAGGTGGTAATTAAACCCACTTAGTGCCTAATGTGCATTATATTAGCCTCAGAACCTGTGTAATCATTATGTGTCCTGGTATAAAGGGATGAGGTGGCAACCCTAGCTTCAGTACTTTATGCTTACCTTATGTAGACAGATCTGATGTGTCTACCATGGGAAGACTGATATTCATTTGTTCTGTACTGTGGTGAATTATTTTAAGCTCAAGACCGACTCTTGCCCTTGCTACAAACTTTCAGTTTTGAGTAGTTAATTACCTGTAAACCACATAATTAATGCCTGAAATGCACACTGCTTCGTCATGCACCCAGGAGCCAGCAGTGTCAGCATTGTCCAACGTCACTGGCTTTCCTTTCCTGAATCAGAAACCTCTGCATGTTGTTACTGTGCATTAGGAACCACACACTATATAGCAAGTGTAGCATCCTCCTAGGTAGGTGCTAGAGAGTATAGTTTTAAATCCTGTCTGCTTACCGGAGGGATTGCAGGTAAATCTATATGGTTCTCTATCTACCAAAGAGCAGGATCTGTTAGTGAGGTCTGCTCAATGTGCTCAGGTGCAACTCCTTCTGACTGCAGAGTGTTTCACACTGGTCCAATAGGGAGGCAAATTGGAAAGTGGGAGGAAACCTGACAAATGAGTGCACAGGCGTTTAATACACCCTGGTGATTTGGCAGAGGAAAGTGCCTTGGTGCATGCTGGGATAATGTATAAAAGCCAGGAGCATATGTGCTTGGGGTCTTTCATCTGCAGAGATGCCATGCAGCCTCAGGTAGTCGACCTTAGGGCCTAGAGAGCTAGAGAGGAACTGAACCCAGAGGTCCTTGGGAGCTGACCTGAGAGTGGAGACACTGGAAGCATCTGATCCTACAGTACAATGAGTACAGATCTATGTCAAGGGGTATGACCTGAGGGGGCCAACCCCTGCAGCTAGAAGAGTCCGTGGACAGATCTCAGTAAAGGGGATGATAGAGAATATCCTGAAGATAATGTAGATCATCAAGTCTATTACTGGAGAGAAAAAGCAAGGAGACTTAACCCTTTCCATACATGTGACAGTATGGTTTAAGCTTCCACAAGCAACCTTCTGAGTACAAGAGTTGTGCTTATCCAATATGGATAGTTCCAGTTGGAGTATCCCACTATTTCCCTTCTCCCATCCAAGTTCCACAAT
This sequence comes from Pelophylax lessonae, assembly GCF_965119305.1. Taxonomy (NCBI): domain Eukaryota; kingdom Metazoa; phylum Chordata; class Amphibia; order Anura; family Ranidae; genus Pelophylax; species Pelophylax lessonae. The sequence goes on from NC_138772.1 coordinate 449,103,096, forward strand.
AAATACTAAAAACCAATACCCCTGGAGTGTATATTGAGCAACGAGCCATTGGGAGTAAGGATGAATGTGTAAACTGTACCCTAAGTGACTGTATGCTGGTAATCAGAGGAGGCCCAACAAGTCATCATACAGCAAGCCCTACAGGGACAGTACATAAGTAATGTTTCACTAGTATTGCAAAGTAAATACAAGAGAAATCTCATTGCAACTGTAATAAACACATAATTTCATAAATACATCAATAGAGAACCACACAGTAACAAAAATTATAGCGGTAAACCATAAAAGAGGTGCCCAACAGCCATGGCACAAATGGGTATGGTCTCAAAAATATAACATTTCAGGGTTAAGCCCTTTCCTCAGATGAGACCTCTGGTAGGATGATTGGGGTTGAATCCCCATTTGAAATTTTAACACCTGTTTTTGATGTTTATTCAACCATTCGATCATCCATTACACGCGTGTTATGTGATTTATTGTTACTGTAGCTTTGGATGACATGTTAATTTTGCAGTAACTGCTCCCCATGCACAGAAACATACAATAGAAAAGATTATTTTCCTACAAGTGAAGAGGGCACTGCGGCATAATTCCTATGCAGTCTCACAGACAAACTGAACATTGTTTAAAGTGGTTACAAAGGCAAAAGGTTTTTATCTTAATGCATTCTTTGCATTAAGATAAAAAAAAAAAAACCTGTGTGCAGCAGCCTCCCCAGCACCCCCTAATACTTACCTGAGTCCTATCTCGATCCAGTGATGTTGTACGAGAGACTCGGCTGTTCGGGACTCTCCCTCCTGATTGGCTGACATACAGCAGCGGGCACCATTGGCTCTCGCTGCTGTCAAAGTCAGTAAGCCAATGAGGAGAGAAAAGGGATAGGGCCAAGTCGCAGCTCTGTGTCCGAATGAACATACAGAGCTGTTGCTCGACTCGGGTGCCCCCCATAGCAAGCTGCCATAGCCAGGAATGCCAAACAGGGACCCAAGAAGAGAAGGATCTGAGCGGCTCTGTGCAAAACCACTGCACAGAGCAGGTAAGTAAAACATGTTTGTTATTTTAATACAAAAAAAAACAAGACTTTAGTATCACTTTAGGTTTATCTAACGTTAAAACTTTTTTTTTTTTTTTTTAATTTTGCTTAGAATAAGACATGATTAAAACCCTGGTCTGCTTCTGTTGTCATCTGTGTGCCATGGGGAAATTCCCCTTCACTTCCTGACGTGTAGGCATAACAAGTAGGAGGACATTTTTCCAAAGTGACAGTTGTTACTGTATTTAGCATCCCATTAGAAGATTTCCACTCACCTCTTGTTCTGGTTTCTCCAGCAGGGACACAGACAGCAATGAAAAACTGACAGAGACCGAATACCCACATAACTCCATAGACAATTGCGAGAATCCACAGATATCTGCTGGAGATTTACCAGAGACAAGGACTCAGCCTAAAGCTGGATACACACTATACAACTTTTGTTGGTAGATTTCCTTTGGATTTACCATCAACTATGTAGTGCAAGGGCCTGCCTGATTGCATACAAATGAAAAGTGTTTAGGTCTGACCTCATATTATATGGTTTTGGTAAGTCTAAAGAAAATTGTATAGTGTGTATCCAGCTTTACACGTATTCTGGTCTTTCCCATTTTTGAGACCCTTTAAAACCACTGTTGCCAACCTACCAGATTAAAATTTACTGACACAACACCCAAAATTTACTGCCATAGCCAAGTTTTTACTGGCATTTCCAAAAGTTAAAAAATGTAAGTTTTACGTGCAAATGTCAGCATTTAACCACTTAAGCCCCGGAAGATTTTACCCCCTTCCTGACCAGGGGGTATTTTGCGATTCGGCACTGCGTTAATTTAACAGACAATTGCGCGGTCGTGCGACGCTGTACCTAAACAAATTTGACGTCCTTTTTGTCCCACAAACAGAGCTTTCTTTTGGTGGTATTTGATCACCTGTGCGATTTTTCGATCATGCACTATAAACAAAAAAAGAGCGTCAATTTTGCAAAAATAACAATATGAAATTCCCCAAAAAAAATGTAAAAATCAAAAATTTTTAACATTTTAGGCCAATTTGTTTTATGCTACATATTTTTGGTAAAAAAAATCGCAAAAAGCGTATTTTGATTGGTTTGCGCAAAAGTTATTGCGTTTACTAACTAAGGGAAAGATTTTTGTCATTTTTGTTGTTTTTTTTTAAACACGTAATGGCATCGATCTGCGATTTTTTTTTTTGCGGGACTGTGACATTGCGGCGGACAGATCAGACCCTTGACTGACATTTTTGACACTTTTGGGGTTACCAGTGACATTACTACAGTAATCAGTGCTATACATATGCACTGTTACTGTAAAATGACACTGGCAGTGAAGGGGTTAACTTTATTTGAGAGGGAGGGGTTAAGTGTGTCCCTAGGGGCGTGATTCTAACTATGATTGGCTGTGGCTTCAGGGGTACGAACAGTGATCAACGGTCCTACATAGTAGAACCGTATGATCACTGTTCTTATACAGGGGAGAATGACAGGCGGCTTGTTTACATCAGCCGCCTGCCTTTCTCCCACTCGACGATCGCGAGTGCCCAGCGGACATCGGGTCCGCCAGGCACACGCGCGGGGGGTCCGTGACCGGCGGTGCGCGCTCGCTCCCCAGAGCCTCGCAGGCTAGTGACGTACCCATACGTCATTTTGCCTGTGAGGGGCTGACTGCCGCAGTATATGTACTTGCGGCGGTCGGCAAGTGGTTAAGTTACAAAAAAGTACAATATGCAATTAGCAATGTGATTGATGGTAGATATTAAGGCAAAAAACATATTTCTTTTCTTTTTTCTCAATATAGTAAGTAAGTAGCTCCGGGACAGGAGGGCAAGAAATTAGAATGAGCAGGTACACACACATGAAATTGACTCTCACAGTGACACTGAGAGCACAGTGCAGCAGCACAGATCATGATGACACCTCACCAACATGTACCCTCCTGAGTCACAGTGAGAGTCCCTCTCCACACCAGGTGGTCCTTTCAGTCCACTCCAGTCCAAATAGCAGTGACAGTCCTGCTCTCAGCTTGCCTGGCTCCCATCCTTCAGACCCATACACATGAGGCTCCAGCCTCTCTGCTTGGCTCCCTTGCACCATGACATCACACGTCACACTCAAGCACTGCCTCTGCCGCCTAAAAACACTATAACAGGCACTCAGATGGTCTCGGCTCGCTCTGGACTGGAACTAGGCATGCCAAGTGTCACGGTTATATTTTTAACTGGTAACTTTTTTGTGTTACTGGCATTTACTGGCAGAAGAAAAGTGCCCATTTTTTACTGGCTGCTAGTAAAAAATACTGACAGTTGGCAACACTGTTTTGGACTAAGGACAGGATAATATCTCACTAATTCATGGACTTTAATATAGCTGATTGCCTGGCATTTTTTTTTTTACTGCACCATTCCTCAATTTCTAATAATACCTTCAATAAATCCATACTTCACCACCTCCTGAATACAGCAAAATCCCACATCCCTTTGAAATGGAAAGACCCTAATCCCGATTTCTAAATGGCTACGCAACATGAAGGATATCAAATGCATGGAGGACCTAGAACAAACAGAAAATCTATTTTAAAAAAATCCCACAGAGGCTCCAGTCCCTCACCACTTACTCAAAATCTTTAACCACTTCCTTACCGAGTCATGTAAAATGACGTCGGCAAGGTGGTTGTCTAGATCCGGGCCGCCGTCATATGACGTCGGCCCGTTCTAGCTGCTACTGCGCGCCCCCGGCGGCGCGCAGCGGCGCGATCAGGGATGAGGCTCGTCCCTCGGACATAGCCCATCACTGATCAAGGTAAACAGCCAATAGAAATTGGCTGTTTACCACGTGATCGGCTGTGTCAATCACAGCCGATCACATGAGCGGCTCCAGCACGAGCCGCTCGTTCTCTCTGCAATGCGCGCCCCCGGGGGCGCGCAGAGCAGCGATCGGGGACGAGGCTCGTCCCTCGGACAGAGTCGATCCCCGATCTAGGTAAAGAGCCAATGAAATTGGCTCTTTACCACGTGACCGGCTGTGTCCAATCACAGCCGGTCACAAATGTCAACAGAGAACACGGTAACTAGCTGTCACCGTGTTCTCCTCCTCACACACTGATCCTGTGTGAGGAGGAGATTGTGGTAACAGCTAGTTACCAACTACAGTGCACCCCAACCACACTGATTGCCCCCCCCCCCCCAATAAAGAGCACCTGTCACTAGCCCATCAAAGTACCCGAGTACCTGTCATCAGGTACTCAGATGACAGGTACTCGGGTACTCTGATGGGCTGGTGACAGGTATTCGGGTACTCTGATGACAGGTACTCGGGTACTCTGATGACGGATACTCTGATGACAGGTACTCGGGTACTCTGATGACGGGTACTCGGGTACTCTGATGACGGGTACTCGGGTACTCTGATGACAGGTACTCGGGTACTCTGATGACAGGTACTCGGGTACTCTGATGACAGGTACTCGGGTACTCTGATGACAGGTACTCGAGTACTCTGATGACGGGTACTCGGGTACTCTGATGACAGGTACTCGGGTACTCTGATGACAGGTACTCGGGTACTCTGATGACGGGTACTCCGGTACTCTGATGACGGGTACTCGGGTACTCTGATGACAGGTACTCGGGTACTCTGATGACAGGTACTCGGGTACTCTGATGACAGGTACTCGGGTACTCTGATGACAGGTACTCGGGTACTTTGATGACGGGTACTCCGTTGACAGGTACTCAAAGTACCCGAGTACCTGTCACCTACCCATCAGAGTACCCGAGTACCTTCCACCTGCTCATCAGAGTACCTGACGCCTGAAGTACCCAAGTACTTGCCGCCTGCTCATCAGTACCCATCACTACTCATCAGTACTCATCAGTACCTATCACGTATCAGTACTGATCATCAGTACCCATCAGTACAGTATCACCTATCACCTATCAGTATCAGTACTACTCATCAGTACCTATCACCTGCCTGTCACCTGCCCATCAGAGTACCCGAGTACCTGTCACCTGCCTATCGGAGTACCCGAGTACCTGCCACCTGCTCATCAGTACCAGAGTACCTGTCACCTGCCCAACAAAGTACCCGAGTACCTGTCACCCTTCATACAGCCACCATGTCCAAGTCCAAAAAGGTTTATATACGTCGTCCGTTTAAACCTAAATACCGGTGTTATGGTAGCAGATAGCTGCCATAACCCTGGTATTTTTTTAAACGGTGGACGGTTGGCTTTCCGATAAGGGTGGTCCCAGCGGCGGATTCGCCGTGGGATCACCCTTCCGGGATGGCGGAAGAGGCGCCCCCCCCCCTCCCGACGCGTTCCGGTCCTTTTCCCCGCTTACCGGACCCGCCGGCAGCGGGGAAAACGATCCGGTCCCGAATCCTCACAGACAGGATGTCGAGTGAGGGCAAGCTTGCCCTCACTTGACTCTATGGTCTTGGAGGACCGGAGCTACGGAAAATGTTGTTGCCTAGCAACCAGTTTATAGGTCCTTTTTTTTTTTTTTTTTCATTTTATATTATAATTATTATTTATTTTTTTTTTTTTCTATCTTTTAGTGTACTTGTGAGATCTGAGGACTTTTTGACCCCAGATCTCACAAAAAAGAGGTCCTGTCGTGCCTATTTCTATTACGAGGAATATTTACATTTCTTTTAATAGAAATAAAAATGATCAATTTTTTTTTTTTTTTAAACGGTGTAAAAATAAAAAATAATAAATAAAATAAATAGTAAAAAAAAAAAAAAAAAAAAATTAAAGCGCCCTGTCCCCGTTAGCTCGCGCGCAGAAGCGAATGCATACAGAAACCCCGCCCACATATGTAAACGGTGTTCAAACCACACATGTGAGGTATCGCCGCGATCGTTAGAGCAAGGGGAATAATTTGAGCCCTAGACCTCCTCTGTAACTCAAAGATGGCAACCTGTAGAAATTTTTAAATTGTCGCCTATGGGGATTTTTAAGTACCAAAGTTTGTCACCATTCCGTGAGCGTGCGCAATTTTGAAACATGACATGTTGGGTATCTATTTACTCGGCGTAACATTATCTTTCACATTATGGAAAAAAATTGGGCTAACTTTACTGGTTTCTTATTTTTTAATTAAAAAAAGTGAATTTTTTCCAAAAAAACTGCGTTTGGAAGACCGCTACGCAAATACGGTGTGATAAAAAATAGTGCAATAATCTCCATTTTATTCTCTAGGGTCTCTGCTAAAAAAAAATATATAATGTTTGGGGGTTCTAAGCAGTTTTCTAGCAAAACAACTGATTTTAGCTTGTAAACACCAAATGTCAAAAATAGGCCTAGGCAAGTGGCTAGGATGCATGATGATGCTCCTTGGATGTTCGGCCCCTCTATATGGCTAGGCTGTGAAAAAGTCTCACACATGTGGTATTGCCATACTCAGGAGGAGTGGCAGAATGTATTTTGGGGTGTCATTTTTGCTGTGTACATGCTATGTGTTAGGAATATCCTATAAATTGACAACTTTGTGTAAAAAAAAAAAGTTTTCATTTTTTTCCCACATTTTCCAAAAACCTGTGGAAAAAAATTATATGTTCAAACGACCCATAATGCCTCATAGAATATACGTTGGAGTGTTTGCTTTCCAAAATGGGGTCATTTTGTGGACTTTTCCATTGTATTGGTGCTCTAGGGCCTTGAAAAGTGTGATAGGTAGTAAGAAAGTTTTATGTGTATTTATGCTCCTAGAACGCCTGAATGTGCTTCTTGGACGTGGAGTCTCTTTTTGTGGCCAGGCTGTGTAAAAGTCTCACACATGTGGTATCGCCATACTCGGAAGGAGTAGCAGAATGTATTTTTGGGTGTAATTTTTGCTGTGTACATGCTATGTGTTAGAAATAGCTTATAAATTGACAACTTTGTGGGAAAAAAAAGAAAAAAAAAAATTTTTCTTCATTTTCCCAAGAATTGTGGGAAAAAATTACAACTTCAAAAAACTCACCATGCCTCTTACTAAATACCTTGGACTGTCTACTTTACAAAAAGGGGTCATTTGGTCGGTATTTGTACTGTCCTGACATTTCAGGGCCTCAAGAAAGGAGATAGGCAGTCAGTACATCTGGTGTGATCAATTTTCAGTAATTGGTACCATAGCTTCTAGACTCAATAACTTTCACACAGACTAAATAATATACACTAATTTGGGTTAATTTTACCAGAGACATGTAGCAGTATACATTTTGGCCCAAATGTATGAAGAAAAATTTATTTTTTGCAAAATTTCATAATTGAAACTAAAAAAAAGTGTTTTTTTTTCAAAATTTTTGCTCTTTTTTTGCATATATCACGAAAAAAAAAAAAACCCCAGTTGTGATCAAATACCACCAAAAGAAAGCTCTATTTGTGTGAAAAAAATGATAAAAATTTTGTTTGGTTATAGTGTAGCATGACTGAGCAATTGTCATTCAAAGTGTGAGAGTGCTGAAAGCTGAAAATTGGTCTGGGCAGGAAGGGTGTCTAACTGCTCTGTATGGAAGCGGTTAAGTCATACATCCATTAGTATACTGAAATATTAAAGCATTATGGAATAATTTCTACATTTTAGGTATACTAATCCCAAAATGCACTGTGTTTGGTTCAAGGAGTTAAAGAAAAATTCCACATTGGCAATGGTCGTGTACTCACTTACACATATACATTTTTCACCATAATAAATATTGCACTATCAGGCTGTATGCCAAAGGGGTACCATTGTCTGCCTGTGGTGTATATGAGTAGGTACACTCTGCTGTTCAATCCAGGTTTGCAGGCCTAAGGGCCCTTTCACACGGGCGCTCCGTATGTCCGCAAATCATCCTATTTTTTGCGGATGATTTACGGACATAATGTAAGTCAATGGCATTGCGGATGTCAGCGGAATACCACCCGCTGACATCCGATTTTCTTCCTTTCAGTTCTGTTCCGTTTTTTGGAACGGAACAGAACCCTATTTTTCCTCCGCTCAAAAAATGGAAAGGAAGCAAAATCGGATGTCAGCGGTGTCATCCGCTGACATCTGCAATGCCCATAGACTTATATTATGTCCGTATATCATCCGCAAACGGATGGGATGATATGCGGACATACGGAGCGGATGACACAAGTGTCATCCGCTCCGTGAAAAAAAAGAAAGTGCCGGAGCGGATCGCAATGCGGTCCGCTCCATGTGAAAGAGCCCTAAGGGTGGCTACAATCAGTATACATCTGGTAATTCTACCACTAATTACTGCAAAATGGAGGTTCCAGTAGAAAATACAACAGAGGGTGCTTCAAAAGTGATGGAATATAAAAAAATCTGTCCAACCAGTATGTTATGTCTGAGTAAAGCTATGTAAGAAAGCGGGTACAGAGACAGAGCATTCCAGGACTTGTTGTGTCACAGGGCGATGTATGAATGTGCCAAGTAGCAATTCTCAACTCCTACACTGCTTAATGTTTGGCTGAAACAGCTGCCATCTGCATGTGGTCGGGATAACTGAGCTGCTTAAGATCCATTAATAATAAGTGATGGGTTCCCTGGAATGTGTTTAAACAGTTAATGAATTGTAAGTGCTAAAGCTGGTTTATTTAAACTGAATCTGACAAGAGAACCCAATTCTGCCTGCAGCTCCTCACTTTTCATGTCTGCTGCTGTGATAGATTTATTTTCCGCAGCATCATAATTCATCGTCTGCATATAATAAAAAAATAAGAAGTCTAATAAGAAAAACAAATTGTGTAGCTAAGATGATAGAAAAAATGGATGGTGATTCAGATTAACATGGTTTCCATTTATTGCACACGTTCTGGGCTGTTTAGCTTTTATCACCCGACTGCCCTAGATGTCTTATTAAAATAGGAGCCTTTTAAAGTAGAACTTTTTTCATTTTGGATAGACAAAGGGAGGGTTAAAGCACCTGTTTTTTTTTTTTTTATTTTCCAACATTTTATTAAAAATATATAGCATACCGTGAAATAGTACAGAGAACAATACTATAACAATATAAACTCTTGTAACAAGTCGACAAGCCATAATAAGTGTATAAAAGTTGGCAAAATTGCAATATAGCATCAAAAAGTAAACCTGTTTTTTTTTTTTTGCCATCTGCATTCCACATGAGATTTTTTCCTTTACTTCTTGTTCCATAGCCAAAACAGGAAATCTCTTCAAAGTGAGGGAATCTTAGGGTGTCACCAGGGTCAGTAGAACTAGTGTCCCCATTGGAAGATTTCTGCCCTATTAGTTTTCTGATGTCAACCCAAAATTTATGATTTTCTTTACTTTCACCATTGATAATAATGGTAAACGGGGCAAATATAGAAGGTGAATCTCCCCAACTGGGGCACAGACAGCAATAAAAACCTGACAGGTGTTCTAATCTCTCTCCACTCCTGCCCTGAATTATCCTTTAACACATAATTGGAAGCATCCTAAAATAAGATCATTTTTCTCTGATGTAACAGAATTTACATCCAATTTATTATATTTACCTAACATATGCAGCACTATCAGAAGCCTTTTGGGCTGTATATAAACAATACTGATATGCGTAAATGCTCCAAACATCTTCTCCAATTGTTATTCTTGTATGCAAATAAAAATATTGCTTTATGGTGTGTCGTGGAAAATAAATAGGCTTGTACTGAAAAGTACAAATGGCCCGCTCTTTTGCATAACGATTTACCAAGCATTCGGCGATAAAGAAAGGAACAAACGCGCTGGGTCATTTCGATGCCATCTGCCAGGTATCTCTCCATTGGATATGTATGTGTGTGCATGTGTATTAAGAGCAAGTGTTTGTGTGTGAGAGGTTATGTGTTTCAGGTTATGTGTGAGAGGTTATGTGTCTCTTAAATGGCTATGTGAGCTTGTGTCTGTGTGTATGTGTGTCTGTGTGTCAGTGTGTGTGTGTGTCTGTGTGTATGTGTGTGTGTCTCCTTCTGTGTTCTGATCTGTTCTGAGCAGGGCTTGTTTATTTACAGCAAGTAAGTGAGTTACAGGGAGTGGCTTCATGGCCACCAATCACAGATACGTATACATTCAAAAAGCACAATAGAAGCTGTGGAGTACACGCCCATAGATGGACAAGAGTGAACAAAAGACTAAACTGCCAGAAAGCCCATGGCTTTTCATTGTTCATTCATGTCAACCCATAAACATGCATTCCATTACCTGTTGGTGGGTTTCCATCAAACATGATTCATATATATAAACCAATTTTGATAGTGACCATTCTATTTGTTCCAGTTGATGAGGTTTTATCTGCATAAGATAATAGCAGCAGCCCCCCCCAGTCACACCGATCGAATGCGACCATAAGGAAACGTCTATTAATCTTGGTAAAATAAGAGTTTTCCACATCACAGACCCATCTCAGCAGCGCAGGGCCCTGACCTGCAGACATAGATCTGTGCGATGGACTCTCTTTGCTACAAGTATTGTGCCATCTCATCCAATGGAAGATTTTCACCAGCAAGTCTTCCCTGCAATGACAGTTAAAGCGATAATCACTGTGAATAGCGATTATCGGTAAAACTTGACACTGGGAGACATTATGACTATTTAAGCTAATCAAAATTTCCACAACAGGTGAAAATCCCCAGACCCTTCCACCATATCTGGTTGGCAGACACTTGTTAACCAAGAAATAGCATTGTATAAAAACACCACCAATTTTCACACTGCCTTAAAGTGTTACTAAACCCAGGACCCTGCATTCACTATATCTGGTCTCCCACAGTATACAGAACATAGAGATGCAATTATTTTAGTAAATATTAACTGATAAATACTTTTTTTTCCATTAGCTTGTAACTTGTATCAGTGTTTGTTGAAAGCTTGTAGGAGGAGTTTTCATTTCTCCCACGATTGTCCTATCAGGCTTCAAGACCCCTAACCCTGTGTCTGGACATGTCTGGACAGTGCTGATTGGCCCTGTGCTGATCACATACACCCTCCCAAGATTAAAAAAAAAAAAAAAACTTTCTAGCAATACATACCAAACTGTGCAGCCTGACTCCATAGACTGTAAATATTAGATTATTTTTTGGAGTCTGTGGAAGAAGGAGATGATCAGAGAAGACATGATCGAACAGCCTTTTAACACAATGCAGATGATTATACCTTAGGTTCCACACTAAGGGGTATAACAAGCATGATTTACTGCATATACAGACTGATTTTACCATTGTGGGTTTAGTAACATGTAATCATTCACCTGGGGTGGCATTTTTATTGTTAACATAATGTTGCATATTTCAATATGCCCCTGTCCACAGACCACATTACCTGCCACAGCACATTTGAGGGGGAAGAGACCCTTGTCCTCTCAACATTGGAATAAGCTGCTTTGTCAATGCAGGTGTTTGGAAGCTGGCAGTGGGTTATGGGGGGGGGATGAAAGTGGGTAGTGTAATATGAAGGTTGCTGTGGGGTGTCAGGTGTGATGAAGATGAGGACAACAGGGGGTAGGTTGTTAGCAAGGTTGCAGTGGGGTGCCAGGTGTGATGAAGATGACAGGGGTAGTGTTTTAGCAAGACAGCAGTGGGGTGCTAGGTGTGATGAGGATGACAGGGGGTAATATGTTAGGAAGGTTTCAGTGGGGTGCCAGGTGGGAGGAGGAGGATGACAGAGGGTAGTGTGTTAGCAAGGTTGCAGTGGGGTGCCAGGTGGGTTGAACATGAGGATGACAGGGGGTAGAGTATTAGGAAGGTTGCAGTGGGGTTCCAGGTGTGATGAAGATGAGGATGACAGGGGGTAGGTTGTTAACAAGGTTGCACTTGGGTGCCAGGTGTGAAACACATGAGGATGAGGAAGACAGGGGCTAGGGTGTTGGCAAGGTTACAGTGGGTTTCCAGGTGTGATGAGGATGAGGATGACAGGGGGTAGGGTGTTAGCAAGGTTGCAGTGGGGTGCCAGGTGTGATGAACACAAGGATGAGGCTGACAGGGGGTAAGTTGTTAGCAAGGTTGCAGTGGGATGCCGGGTGTGATGAAGATGAGGATGACAGGGGTGGGGTGTTAGCAAGGTTGCAGTGGGGTGCCAGGTGTGATGAGGATGAGGATGACAGAGGGTGGTATGTTAGAAAGGCGGCAGTGGGGTGCCAGGTGGGATACGGATGAAAGGGGAGAGAGAGAGAAAAAGAGGAAAGGCGTAAGAGAAAGAAGGATCACAAATATGGAAAAAAGAAAACAACACATTTTTGGCATGATATGAATTATTTATGAATTTGGAAATTGGGAAAAATGTTTTTTTTTAAAGTTTAAAAATATCTATTACCTCAATATACAGGTCTGCAGGCTGTAACTGATGCTGTTGAGAGGTAAAAAAAGAACACTGAAAAACATGTACAGTGGTGTTATCTTGTTTATGGAATCACTGCCTCTTGAAATCCACTAATAGCCTGTATCCTCATGCTTTTATGGGAGGGGGATAATCCATCAATCAAGATGTGACATCCCACCCACTATGTTCTTTTTTAGTTACTGGTCATGGAGGAGGAGGGAGGGATTGTACTGTCATTTAGGATCTGTAAACATGCCCACATGTGTGATGTCAATACCATGTGACCTGACCAACTCAACTCAAACAGGAAATGTTCTCTCCAGCAATAGAGACTGAAGCATTTGCAGCTGGACTACACTGACTGTATCTTATCTGGACTTGTCCAGAGTGACTGTGCAGGAGAGGGAGGATCTGTGCATACAGGATCACACAGCCTTTTTACATAATCCAGAGGATTAATCACTTAAAGCGGAGTTCCACCCAAAAGTGGAACTTCCGCTTTAGGGAGTCCTGACCCCCTGACATGCCACATTTGGCATGTCATTTTTTGGGGGGGGGAGCGGGTACCTAGTTTTGACAGGTACCCGCTCCCACTTCCGCTCGGAGCGCCGCGGCGCCCTGAGCGGAAGTTCTCCTCTCCCCCTCCCTCCCTGCAATCTTCTGGGACACGTCAGAGGTCCCAGAAGATTGCCGGCCAATCACGGCGCGCAGCGCGACTCGCGCATGCGCAGTGGGTACCCGGCTGTGAAGCCGCAAACTGTAACAGCCGGGTGCCCACAGCAGTGATGCCGGCGCCGAGGGAGAGGATCGAGGCTTCCGGCGGCCGCATCGCTGGACCGTTGGACAGGTGAGTAAATGGCTGGAACTCCGCTTTAAGTTCCACAGTGAGTATAACAAGCATGCTATTCTGCATAGACAGACTGATTTTACTGTTGTGGGTTTAGTAACACTTTAAATTAACATTCACCTGGAAGCATCAAGCACAATATCCAATGTGATATTACTGTATATTTTATCTTTACCCTTGAATTGAAAAGAAAACAAATCAACGTGTGAATAAAAATATATCATATATCCAAGTGATGATATAAAGTACATTCAAAACGTCCAATAAATAAAGCTCCATAAACCCAAGAAAGTAAAGTGCAATCCAAGATACTTCAGAACCAGTGCCTTGCTGAAATTTCTAACCACTACCAAAGATATTATAAACTCTTACTCTAAATTCAGACCTCAGTACTGTAAGAGGTCCAGTAGTGCTTGTAGATGAACAACTATAAGAAGATGTTATACATTCAGCAGCGCTTATACACACAGCCTCAGTGTGTGCAAGTAAGGGAATTCAACCTCTGAAAAGTTCAAATCTTGCTGAGATTAAACAGTCCATGCATATACAGGAAAAAATATATAAGAAAAAGATATTATCCACAGTCCGCAAGTATCCTCCTTGGATGACAGGCACCGGTGATTTCACTCAAAGTATACCAAAGCCTCCACCACACCGGCTGTGCTCCCCTATGCAATGGACACTCACCAAATTGCCCTCAAAATAAAGCCTTTATGCATAAGCTGCATGGGCCCTTGCTTCTGGTTTCTCTGCCGTCTCCTCGAGGCATGGCACATGACGTCACAGCATAAACTGACGTTACGTGCATGCATGTGCCACCTGCACAAACCCAAAACAGATAGGGTCTCAGCTTTGCTTTTGCATCAGGTTTCTCAAATATTTGAATGCCTGCGCTTTATGTGATAATGACTAAGCCCCTCCCCTTCATGACATTGTTGAAAAGGAGCAGAGCATGGCTGACCTTAAAATGATGCCCCCCCCTGGAAAAAGTTCTGCAGACGCCCATGTTTGAATGTCTGGACAAAGACCAATCACATCTTTATATAGTGCATTTCATGATACCATTGTATAAACCCACTTATGTGACAAAGGGGCTGCCAGAAAAAGTTCTTCACCTTGGGTTCTTCAATGTTCACCTTGGGTGGAAACATGTCCTACTATCCTCTTGGATGGAAGTACTACTTGATTTGTGATGATAATAATTCAATAATAAAATGTTAACCCATATGTCAGGTATAAAATAGGGACAGGCACTCAAATATTTGTAGATTACTTTATTATCTTTTAGGCCCCTTTCACACGATCGGACTGGTCTGTCTTTCAGTTTTTCAGACAGACCTGATCGGGCCACCCATTCTCCTCTATGGAGAGGCAGATGTCCGCTGACACCTGTCTGCCATCTGATCCGACAAGATCCGCTGAAAACAGACGGATGGGGATACATTAGCCATCCGTTCAGTGGGTCAGGTCAGATGAAAACAGATATTCTGTCCATTTTTATCCAATCTCCTGAGAGGAGAGCAGGACTCTGGCAGGTCGTCTCTGCGATCCGCGCTGAGCTAGCGGAGTCCACCGAGCAGATCCACCCATGTAAATGGGGCCTTACAAATACAAGAACCATTTGCTGAAGATTCAATGCAATGTATAGAATAGATCCTATGTTGCTTGAAACCCAGTGGACATTAAATAGTTTAAAAGGTTAAATGTTTGCCTTATGTCTACCTTAGTTACATATGTCTGTATGTACAACCATTCTGTATGATCACTAAGTGAATATTGGACTCATACAAATATGTAAAATTATTTTGTCATTTCTAATTGTAATTGACAATGTTCAAAAGAACAAAAGTTCTACCTTAAAAAAAAAAATCATTGCTCTCATTGTGCCCGGCATTCCAATAGGATTTACTGCTGCATTCCATGTTGTAAGCATTAAATTGTTCTTCTATACTAAGTCCAGCGTGTGAAGTGTCGTACCGCAGTAGCCATATTTAATTGTCCAGTGATGTAAGTTCATTGGTGTATGAATGAGATGGGATGTAGAAGAGGAGTAGTGGAGTCGATCTCCTACACCTACAACTGGCCAATTACGTGCCTGTGCATGCTTCATCCCAAGCACACGCGCAAGTCTTTATGTGCTCTATATCTGCAAATGCGAACAGCGCTGGATCGAGATTGCTCTCATGTGAGTATTTAGGGGGGCTGCACATAAAAGTTTTTTTTTTTTACCTTAATGTAGAGAATGCATTAAGGTAAAAAAACATTTTACCTTTACGACCACTTTACTTATTCCAGTTAACAAGCAGGTGATTAAGTTCTGATAGATCACCTCACGCTGGCCTCCTTTGAAGGTAAACCTATGTAAAACATTAAAAATAAGTGTCTATACTGTTTAAAATCTAGTAATGTACTATCTCAGCCTGCCCAATGGCTCCCTGTGCTGTGTTAGCCAATGAGAAGAGAAAGACCGGGGAGCCACTACTCTTGTGCACATTGCTGGATCGAGATGGGGCTCAGGTAAGTATGAGGGGTGAGCTGCGCTCAGAAGGTTTTTTACCTTAAAGTGTTACTAAACCCAGGAGCCTGCGTTCACTATATACAGTGTTTTTGCGAAAGTATTCGGCCCCCTTGAACTTTGCGACCTTTTGCCACATTTCAGGCTTCAAACATAAAGATATAAAACTGTAATTTTTTGTGAAGAATCAACAACAAGTGGGACACAATCATGAAGTGGAACAAAATTTATTGGATATTTCAAACTTTGTTAACAAATAAAAAACTGAAAAATTGGGCGTGCAAAATTATTCAGCCCCTTTACTTTCAGTGCAGCAAACTCTCTCCAGAAGTTCAGTGAGGATCTCTGAATGATCCAATGTTGACCTAAATGACTAATGATGATAAATAGAATCCACCTGTGTGTAATCAAGTCTCCGTATAAATGCACCTGCACTGTGATAGTCTCAGAGGTCCGTTTAAAGGGCAGAGAGCATCATGAAGAACAATGAACACACCAGGCAGGTCCGAGATACTGTTGTGGAGAAGTTTAAAGCCGGATTTGGATACAATAAGATTTCCCAAGCTTTAAACATCCCAAGGAGCACTGTGCAAGCAATAATATTGAAATGGAAGGAGTATCAGACCACTGCAAATCTACGAGGACCTGGCCGTCCCTCTAAACTTTCAGCTCATACAAGGAGAAGACTGATCAGAGATGCAGCCAAGAGGCCCATGATCACTCTGGATGAACTGCAGAGATCTACAGCTGAGGTGGGAGACTCTGTCCATAGGACAACAATCAGTCGTATACTGCACAAAACTGGCCTTTATGGAAGAGTGACAAGAAGAAAGCCATTTCTTAAAGATATCCATAAAAAGTGTTGTTTAAAGTTTGCCACAAGCCACCTGGGAGACACACCAAACATGTGGAAGAAGGTGCTGTGGTCAGATGAAACCAAAATCGAACTTTTTGGCAACAATGCAAAACGTTATGTTTGGCGTAAAAGCAACACAGCTCATCATCCTGAACACACCATCCCCACTGTCAAACATGGTGGTGGCAGCATCATGGTTTGGGCCTGCTTTTCTTCAGCAGGGACAGGGAAGATGGTTAAAATTGATGGGAAGATGGATGGAGCCAAATACAGGACCATTCTGGAAGAAACCCTGATGGAGTCTGCAAAAGACCTTAGACTGGGATGGAGATGTGTCTTCCAACAAGACAATGATCCAAAACATAAAGCAAAATCTACAATGGAATTGTTCACAAATAAACATATCCAGGTGTTAGAATGGCCAAGTCAAAGTCCAGACCTGAATCCAATCGAGAATCTGTGGAAAGAACTGAAAACTGCTGTTCACAAACCCTCTCCATCCAAACTCACTGAGCTTGAGCTGTTTTGCAAGGAGGAATGGTCAAAAATGTCAGTCTCTCGATGTGCAAAACTGATAGAGACATACCCCAAGCAACTTACAGCTGTAATCACAGCAAAAGGTGGCGCTACAAAGTATTAACTTAAGGGGGCTGAATAATTTTTCACGCCCAATTTTTCAGTTTTTTATTTGTTAAAAAAGTTTGAAATATCCAATAAATTTCGTTCCACTTCATGATTGTGTCCCACTTGTTGATTCTTCCCAAAAAATTGCAGTTTTATATCTTTATGTTTGAAGCCTGAAATGTGGCAAAAGTTCAAGGGGGCCGAATACTTTCGCAAGGCACTGTTCATATGGTCTCCCACAGTACACAGAACATGGAAAAGCAATAGTTTTAGTAAATATAACTTTTGCACAAACCAAATAAAATACATTTATTGGGATTTTTTTTACCAAAAATATGGAGCAAAATACAAATTGGCCTAAACTGATAAAGAAATTTGATTTTTAAAATGTTTTTATTAGGAATGTTTTATAGCAGAAAATTGTTGTTTTTTTTTTTGTTTATAGCACAAAAAATAAAAATCGCACAGGCGATCAAATACCATTCAAAAGAAAGCTCTATTTGTGGGGAAAAAAAGGACATCAATTTTATTTGGTACAGCGTCGCACAACCATGGAATTGTCAGTTAAATTTAAAGCAACGCAGTGCAGTATCGCAAAAAAATCTTCCGGGGCTGAAGTGGTTAATAGCAGTAAATATGAAAGTCACTGAACATTCACTGCAGGTGAATCAATCACTGTAATACACAGTATAACACATGCACCATGAAGATTCACTTGCACATTGTCTGCTTTAGAAATATACCCCAAGAACTTTTCCTTTTTTCTCGATCGGTCACTGTTAGCCTGATTTCTGCCTGGCAAAGAATTAACAACAGAATTGTCCAAGAGAAACAGCTTTGTTTTGGAGTCTGGAGCAACGTACATGTATCAAATTATACATTTATTAGAAGCCAAAATGTCACTAAATCTTGTCACATTTGCACTCTCGCTGACCTTTACACTTTAAAATGATCCATTTCCTTGTTCAGCTCATACAATGGCCCGAATTCTCATCACGTCATTCACGAATAAAGGAAGGTTTAGTTAGATAGTTCAGTGCAGTATGCATTTTCAGTACATAGTATTTGTCTTACAATTACTTTTTACCATATTGTGAGAATTGTAGCATGTCTTCTCAGGAGAACCAATCTATTCCTTCCTAGAATGTAGTTTTTAACTGGCATATTTAAAATGATTAAGCAAATGTATGAACATTTACAGTATAATGTTGGATTCCACTGAATTCACTGCACATCCATTAGAATTGTTTATAAAATCAATGAATGTTTATTTTATTAAATATTATTGAATGTTAATATAATACCTGCTTCTTTGCAGCGAGGTCAATGCCCACACATGTATATCAAGGGCTGTAGGTAGGCTTGTGTTTTTTTTTTTTTGTTTTTTTAGCGTTACTAAACCCACAATAATAAAATCCCTCTGTATATGCAGTAAAGCATGCTTGTTATACTCACCGGGGAGTCTAAGGGGTTAATTCTGCGCATTGTGTAAAAAGGCTGTTTGATCCTGTCTTCTCTGATCCTCTCTTGCCTTTACTGTCCCCAATCCATCTCCTGATAATACAGAGCCTTGGAGGCACTCTGCACATACTAAGCTTGGTGTGTATTGCTAGAGAGATTTTTTCTTTTTCTTGTGAGTGTGCATGTAATTGGCACAGGATCAATCAGCACTGTCCAGACAGAGGGTCAGGGATCCTGCAGCCTCAAAGGACAGTCAGAGTAGAATTAAAACTATTCCAACAAGCTTTAACCAGACCAGGACCGGCCCAAGACATTGTGCTGCCTGGGTCCAAGAATGAAATGCTGCCCCCCTCTCCCCCCCCAAAAAAAAATCACACTCAACAAAATGCCACCACATTCATTATTTTATATAAGTATAACCTTTAGAAAATATTATGTATACTGTTATCATCTTCCATAACTCACTACCGGACCGGTTCACCAAACACCCACTGTCTGTCCTCAGTCCTCCTGCCATTCCTGTGTCTGCAGTGCTCACTGCCCTAGAAGATCCAGCCTGCCCTACATGAGATGGAGTGCGCTGATGTCTGAGCTCATTGTGCAAACCACGATCATGTCGGGGAAGTTCCCTGGAGGAGATCCTCTGCCTCCTCATACTCATCAGTTTGCAGTACGGGGGACAGTATGAGATGGGGAAATTCCACCCTTAACACGCCGCAAACTGATGGCACACAAACTGCTGTGGAAACAAAAACCATGGGAGTTTGCTGCCCCTCTCCAAGTGCTGCCTGGGTCCAATGGACCCAGTGGGACCCATGGTAGGGCCAGCCCTGAACCAGACACTCAGAGAAGTCATAAGACTGCTATATACTGCTGACAAAAAAAGGTATTTAGCAGTTTGTATTTACTAAAATAATTACATTTCCATGTTCTGTGTACTTTAGGAGACCGGATATAGTGAATGCAAAGTCCTGGGTTTAGTAACACTTTAAATACATAAAAAAATTAAAAACAGCATGGCTTTTCTATGATGCTACCAGTCTGACACCAGGCATAAGGGCTGCTATTCTCACGGTAAAAAGGTAGCAGGTACTTGCTGTGCTGAGATTAGCCCAAATCTTTCAACATTAGAGAAGTGCTTTGAAAAAGATCCCTAAAAAAGGGACACACTTTCAAAGCAATGGTAGCTGATTCTGTTGGATACTAAACTTCCCAATGACCTGGATAAATTGCCAGTCTGTTTGTAAGCAGAGAATAGTACCCTTTTAGGGAAACACCACCCCTAGATGTGTACTATGGGTGGGGCTAGCCTATTCCTTTATAATCTGGGGCCAGAAGAACTAAAGGGCAGATGTTGATGGGAAAAGATAACCTACAGATCATCACTATGAAGGTTATAGTCCAAGTGGAATACGTCTTTTGGCGTAGGCCCGGTCTGAGGCCCCATCAGTGAACCCATCTATTGGAACCTACAGCTGAAGCAAGTGCTGAACGGCATCCCCATGTCAAAAATTATTCTGGACCATATGGTAATGCTAATGTCAGGTGGCATGTCCATTGGTGGCAGTGAATAATGGCCCTGCTTACATGTTTGTGGTTTAAGTTTACCCTACTTGCCAATCACTTTGCTTCATACCCCTTTATCAGTGCAGGCAATTAAGGAAAGTGTTAAAGAAACACAAAGGCATAAAAAATTAAAGGATAAGTCCAGTCAAAAAACACAAAGGCATAAAAAATTAAAGGATAAGTCCAGTCAAAAAACACAAAGGCATTTAAAATGAAAGGATAAGTCCAGTCAAAACCTAACTAACCCTAAACCTGCTCTGTGCCACATTCTAAGAATATTCTAT